>NC_069499.1:370393443-370750943 GCF_027579735.1 Bombina bombina | reverse complement strand
AGTCAACGTTTCGGCTGATACAGACAGCCTTTTTCAAGACAATCTATAATTTTAACATACAATATGTTATTTCAAGGTGCTACAAACACTGTGCACATTAGATTCTTATATAACAATTTTTAATTAACCCAGATAAAACCCCACCAAAATCACACAAAAAGTACAAAATATATTATTTTAATCCTTAATTATAAAGTTAAAATATGCACATATTCACATATCAGTGCCATTTTATCCAGCAGCGTTCACTATATATATATTTAAAGAACAGAATATTTACAAATGTATAAAGCACTAATGGAGATGTTAAAATGATCTCACCAGGAGTGTAAATGATACATTTAATGTCAGCCTATGTTATGACCAATCACTGAAAATTAATAAAGCAAAGGGTAAAACTCTGATTACACATTATATACAGCATCGCAACAATGTTGTAAATATTATACCAATACAAGACTATGCCGTTACGGTAATATGTGTAAAATTCAGGCAAACCCCTATCGAGGAGAACCATGAATAGCATACCACAAATTAAAAACATTGTATCAACAGTTTAACTGTATTGAGATACACAAAGAATAGATACCTTAGCATTTAGCCGATACGGCTTCTCATGCCGTCATTCAGGAAGGAGTATAGCTAAAAACTAACTGCTCTGATTTGAAATAGCCGCTCTAGGGCTTACCTGCTCAGGGATAGGCCGACTAACTCAGAGGTGTGTGACCTAACTGACCAATCTTGAAATAGAAAAATACTCTCCAATTGCAGCCTCTCGCTATGGAGATTTAAATTGTAAACAAGTAGTTATAATGAGACCCAAAATATGTTCAACCTGAGATGGACATAAAACAATTGATCCACATATAATAACAAAAGAAGTTAACATAACATACGAATCCCTGCACTCTCAGTGAACAACATATATACAAAAATTTTCGCCAATTATGGGTTATATAAGAGTGGACCCTAGGGACTCAGGTCTTAATATAAAATGTGTATGATGTTTGAAGCAATGGTGTAAAATTGATAACACGTTATTAGAAGAACACAAATGAGGCTAACCAAATAAAAAGAAACTATCCAATAACAATCTGTAATTGCAGGTATTTAAACTGCAGTCCAGAACTTGTAAAGGAACCCCAGACCAGTAAGAACTGATCATGGAACTAGTTACATACTAATAATAATACATGATGTTATACATACAATTTGATTACCCCTATGTTCAATGAAAAAGCATATATGTAGAATTTTTTGTACCGATTTAAAACTATGTAAGAGCGGTCTCTAGGGACTAAAAACTCTTGCTAGGTCAACACAGTGTTCAAATAAGTGGCATGTGACTCATGAGATATTGTTAATAGAACAGGGATAAATCTAATTGGGTATTAAGGCCTTTAGGGCACATTGTATCCACGAGCCTCTCTCTTTAAAAATTTCTCATCCATAGTACCCCCTTTTCTAAGTGGGGGATCCCTGTCTATTAATATTGTTCTCATCATAGAAATGGTGTGACCGTATTTTAAAAAATGACGTGCTACAGGTTGCTTACGCTCATTATTCTTGTAGGCTGCTCTGATGGCACTCATGATTGGCAAGACGTTCCCTGAACAAGGTACAGGTCTTGCCAACATAATATTTCCCACAGGGACAAATTATGACATAAATAACAAAATCTGAAAAGCATGTTATTGTTAGCCTGTTTCTAATTGAATGATGTTGAATTTTGTACGGGTGCCTGAAAGTCTCGCCAGTAAGAATGGTGTTGCAGGTGACGCAACTTCCACATTTATAACACCCAATATTTTTCTTGGGTAACCAGGTTTGCATGTCACAATGTAAATCATGTTTAACAATCATGGACTGAATGCCTTGCCTTTTTATAGACCATGCGTGAGGGTTTCAATTTTTTTAATGATAAAGTTGGGTCCTCTGCAAGAATATACAAATTCTTTACCAAAATGTTTTTAACCAGTTTGCTGACTGGCGTGTATGTAGTAATAAAATTAAGGGAATTGCATTAAGGGAATTGCATCCATTTTTTTCTCCATCACAGGCCTGTAAAATGCGAATAAATGAATAATCCATGATGAGGTCACTGTATATGATGTTTAACACACCAACAAGTGAGTGCCCTCCTGTATACCTTTTGTCTATGCGAAATAATTGAGGAGTCACCTGGGCAATTTCATTATATATGTATTTATGTATATATCAATATATATATATATATATATATATATATATATATATATATATATATATATATATATATATATATATATATATATATATACTGTATACTGTATATCAAATTCCAAAAAAGTAAGAAAAAGAAAGAAGATATAAAGAATTAGTTGGAATAAGGTTAAAGTAAGGGAATGGGGAAAAGATAACCCTGTCCAGCACTAAATCAATAACCCTAAATAACCATTACACTTTAAAGTTAAGATTTGTATCAAAAAATGATAATACACAATGGTTTGCTACAAACTAAACATCAATTTAATGCTAAATGCAGAAGTTGTTACAAAACCCAGCAGCAATGAGTGTCTTTGTAATGAAACAACACTAGTTATTATTACAAGGGGCAAATTATACCATCTGAGGATTAATCAAATAGTCCCAGACTAAATAAAGTCCAAAAATGTTGAAATCCAAAATTGAGCTGTGAATATAATTGGGTTCCCCTTTGTGAAGCAGTGGACAAGGATTAAGGTACAATCCTTTCTAGGTGAAAATTAATGGTTTTTTTTTGGAAATGCAAGTAAAGTATTGCTGAGTAACCCAGTCACACAAATATTTGCAAAATTATAATTTCTGTGTTTCCTCCATACGGCCACTTGTAATGGAGCACATATATAGTACTCAGGTTGCTTGTTATAGGGATCAGCAGAGCGCATACAGCATACCTCCCTTGCTGACATGGAGTATGCTTCCAATCCACAGCTCCTTAAGATACAACTTCCCTGCTTACAACCGCACCTTACGAGAGTTGCTCCTGTGGTTGCAGAGTTCCTGGGTGCCAAGTAAACTTGCTGTTGATGCTGTCCACTGTTACTTTCTACTTTCTCACGCTGCTGCTTGATAAGTGCTTAGTGGTTTTGGGACATTTGAATTACTTCTGCACTAGACACTCAGCTACACGTGTTTCACCCTTTAGGCTTAGGGCTTCTTCCGGCAAATCAATTTTAGATGTCATCAGGAGGAGTCTCTTTTTTCTTTTATGTAATTGGCAAGAGTCCATGAGCTAGTGACGTATGGGATATACAAGCCTACCAAGAGGGGCAAAGTTTCCCAAACCTCAAAATGCCTATTAATACACCCCTAACCACACTCCCAATTCAGTTTTACAAACTTTGCCTCCCTATGGAGGTGGTGAAGTAAGTTTGTGTTTGATTTTCTTCTGTGATATGCGCTTCTCAGCATTTTGAAGCCCGATTCCTCTCAGAGTAAAGTGATTGTCAGAGGGATGTTAAGGGAGTATTGAATTCTATGGTTTTCCTTGCAGGAAATCTTTTCATAGGTTCTCTGTTATCGGTCGTAGAGATTCATGTCCTACCTCCCTATTCAAATAGACGATATACTCTCATATTCCACTACCTCTACTGATAACTGTTTCAGTACTGGTTTGGCTATCTGCTATATGTGGATGGGTGTCTTTCGGTAAGTATGTTTTCATTGCTTAAGACACTCTCAGCTATGGTTTGGCAATTTATGTATTAATGTAACGTTCTAAATATATGTATTGTACTTATATTTGCCATGAGTCAGGTTTATGTATATTTTCTTTTGCAGACTTTCAGTTTCAAAATTGGGAAAACATATTTAGGAAGTTATTTTTTCTTACCTGGGGTATAGTCTTTTCTTCAAAATTGACTGTTTTTTATTAATTCTCGCGGGTAAAATTAGGCTTGCAAGGCCGCAAAATGCTGAGATTTATTGCGTCATTCTTGGCGCAAGATTTTTTTTACGTGAAGGTAAATTCGGTGATGCAAATTCATCATTTCTGGCGTCTTAGTTGACGCCAGGTCTCCTTGCACAAGGTTGAGTCTGCCATGATGCGAGTTGCATCATTTCTGGATGTTGTTAGCGCCAAAAAAAATAATATTTTAAATTTAGCGTCATTCTTGGCACCAAATAATTGAATTATTTAAACCCCACTTCCAATATGCCTCTTGCCTTTTTCTATGCTCAGAGGGCTATACTGTTTGCATTTTTTTCCCATTCCTGAAACTGCGATATAAGGAAATTGATAATTTTGCTTTATATGTTGTTTTTTTCTCTTACATTTGCAAGATGTCTCAATCTGATACTGTCTCAGTAACCACTGTTGGATCCCTGCTGCCTGATAACAGTTCTACCAAAGATAAGTGTATCTGTTGTAAATTAGCAGAGATTATATCTCCAGGTGTGGTATGTAACAGTTGTCATGATAAGCTTTTACATGTAGAGAATGTATCCATCAGTACTAGTACAATGCCTGTTGTTCCTTCAACATCTAATGTACATGATATCCCTGTGAATATAAAAGATTTTATTGATGATGCGATTCAGAAGGCTTTGTCTGCTATTCTGCCTTCAAATAAACGTAAAAGATCTTTTAAAACTTCTCATAAAGTTGATGAAATTTTAAATGACCGACAATATACTGAATTATCCTCCTCTGATGAGGATCTATCTGTTTCAGAAGATCCTACCTCAGATATTGACACTGACAAATCTACTTATCTGTTTAAGATGGAGTATATTCGTTCCTTGTTAAAAGAGGTGTTGATTACTTTGGATATTGAGGAAACTAGTCCTCTTGATACTAAAATTAGTAAATGTTTAAATTCTGCTTATAAACCTGCTGTGATAACCAAAAGTTATCTAATAGTGTAATGATTGAAATATGGAAAAATAAAGGTTTTGTTGCTCTTTTCTTAAAATAAGCAAGAGAAAATGATTTATTAAACTTACTTATTTAAGGTGAGTCATTAATTTTGTAATTGATAGAATATTATGAAACTTCACTAAGGTATGAATATGTAAATATTCAGGAAATATTATGAGTAACTGAGATTTAAGTTCAGAGAGAGTCATATGTGTTACAAAATTATGCAACAGTAAATGCTGATTAAAGCAGATAAAGCAAAGCAAAGGATTAGACTGCTTGATAAAGTAAAGGTAATTTCTTCACGCACTCACACTTTCATGCAATAAAATATATACACAGTCCAGACATACTAGCTTGAATACCAAACCGCAATCTACTGAGTCAGATGAGAATCACAATAAAGGTTATAGGTATCTCCAATAACAAACAATGGTGTCTAAGGTTTAACCTTTATGAATGAATAAATTGTAACGTGGAGAGCGGTACTTATCTTAACAGTAGCGGTGGTATGAAGCGTGGGGAGCGGTAATGCCTTTTGGATATAAAGGTTGAGAGGTAAGTTGCAGCTCTTAGGTTCAGCGTCTGTTTGGTGTGAGCGCGACTTCGGCGTGGTGAAAGAAGTTCCGTTTGGCGGATGAATCCGGAAGATGGTCCCGGTCAGGATAGAGGCAAAAGTAGATACCCAGCGGGTATCGAAGGCGATGTAAAAGACCTGAAGGTTATGCAACAAATGCACAATGTGGTAGTAGCTCCTCAGAGGAGCAAGGAGAAGTGAGAAACAACTTCAATTTTCAGGCCCTGATTAATGGGTAAGCACTTCCTTAAATAGGAAGGAAGTGCTAATGCAGGGTTTAGATTTAAAGGGATATCACATGCCCCCCTCCTCAGGGAATCACCCCTGGGGATTCTGCGTGAGGTTTAAGTGGATATTTCTTATGGAAGAACTTGATCAATCGGGGCGAATGGACTTCGGAATGAATGAGCCAGGAGTTTTCCTCAGGGCCGTAACCTTTCCATTTAATGAGATATTCCAGTTTATTTCTGTGTATCCTAGAATCCAGTATGGATTCAACCTCGAATTCTTCTTGATGATCAACCATAACAGGTGGTGGCGGAATAGAAGAAGGATGGTTTTTGGTTGGGAATGGTTTCAACAATGAGATATGGAAAGAAGGATGTATTTTGTAGTCTTTTGGCAGTTTAAGTCTAACCACATTGGAATTTATCACATGTTCTATTGGAAATGGACCCAAGAATTGATTCGCAAGTTTCTTGCTAGGAACTTTGAGTTTAAGATTTTTTGTTGAGAGAAGTACTAAGTCCCCAACCTTATAATCAGGACCCTTACGATGTTTTAAGTCATAATATGATTTTTGATATTGCTTGGCTTCATGTAGATGTCTTTTCAGGACAATTAACCTTTCGTGGAGGTTAGATGTAAATTCAGTTGCTGTAGGAGAGTTTACAGATTTGTTAGAAAGAGATATAGTGTTTGGGTGGTAACCATATGTTGCAAAAAAGGGGGAAGTTTTGATAGAAGTATTTATGGAATTGTTATATGTGAATTCGGCCATGGGAAGATAAACTGTCCAATCATCTTGGAGATGTGATATGTAACTTCGTAAGAATTGTTCTATGGTCTGATTAAGTCTCTCTGTGAGTCCATTAGTCTGGGGATGGAAAGCAGTGGTATAAAGGTGGTCAATCTTTAGCAATTTACACAGAGATCTCCAGAAGGATGAGGTAAATTGCGTTCCCCTATCTGTAATTATGTTGGAGGGTAAACCATGTAGTCTGACTATATGATCGATAAATACCTTAGCCGTAGTCATAGCTGAGGGTAATCCCTTAAGTGGGATAAAATGAGCTAGTCTGGTTAAATGGTCAATTATTACCATGATAGTATTATATTGTTGAGTGAGTGGGAGTTCAACAATAAAATCCATGGCTATGGTACTCCATGGTTTATCTGGGATAGGCAGAGGTGTAAGTAGACCAATTGGTCTCTTATGAACTAATTTATTTCGGGCACAATTTTCACATCCTGATACATAGTCATATATATATTTGTTCATGCCAGGCCACCAAAAATTACGTCGGGTTAGTTCAATGGTCTTTTTAATTCCAGGATGACCAGACATTGTATCATCATGAGTGTGTGTGAGTATTGATGATCTCATGCTCTTGGGAATATACAATTGACTGTTATGATAGTACAATCCAGATTGAGAGTCTTTAACACAAGTTTGGTGGGGTATTGAATCTTGTTTTAAAGCCTTGTGAACCTCTTGTTCTATAGGGGTCAGGACGCCTATGATTTTTTCAGGAGGGATAGTAAAATTAGGTGGTTCATGAGTTAAGCTTTCGTTTATACGTGATAAAGCATCAGCCTTAGTATTTTGACTGCCTGGTTTGTAGGTAATTATAAAGTTAAAACGGTCTAAAAATAGAGACCATCTCGCTTGTCTGGCTGTCAAAGTCTTGTTCTTTTTTAAATATTCAAGATTCTTATGGTCAGTAAAAATAATGAATGGAAGTTTAGATCCTTCTAGGAGGTGTCTCCATTGTTCAAGGGCACTCTTTATTGCTAACAATTCTTTGTCCCCCACACTATAATTACTTTCTGCACTAGTTAAGGTTCTTGAATAAAATGCAATGGGGTGAATTTCTCCATTCTCAACTTGTTGTTGGGAGAGTACTGCTCCTATGCCAGTATTAGAGGCATCTGCTTCAAGTTGGAATTGTAGATCAAAGTTGGGTAGTGATAAGATTGGTGCTGTAGAAAATAACTCTTTAAGTTTTTCGAAGGTTTCTTGAGCTTTTTGAGACCATTTAAATTTTTGATTAACACTAGTCAGTTGTGTCAGTGGTCTTACTATTGAAGAAAAGTTTTTAATAAACTTTCGATAAAAATTAGCGAAACCGATAAAGCGTTGTAACGCTTTTACAGTAGTGGGAGCTGGCCAATCTTTAATGGCAGACACTTTGTCAGGATCCATTTGTACATGGTTAGGAGTTATTATATAACCTAAAAATTTTATCTTAGAGACATGGAATACACATTTTTCTAATTTAGCATATAATTTGTGCTCCTTGAGACGGGTGAGTACCCATCTTACATGCTTTTCGTGATCAGAGGGTGTTTTGGAGTATATTAGAATATCATCTAAGTAAATTATAACACAGATGTCCATAAGGTCGTGGAATATTTCATTAATAAAATGCTGGAATGTTGCAGGAGCATTGCTTAAGCCGAAGGGCATTACATTATATTGAAAGAGCCCATAACGGGTTCTAAAGGCGGTTTTCCACTCATGACCTTCTTTCATACGGATAAGATTGTAAGCCCCCTTAAGATCAAGTTTTGAATAAATTGTAGCTTCGTTTAAACGTTCCAATAATTCGGGTATGAGGGGTAGAGGATATCTGTTTTTAACAGTAATTTCGTTTAAAGCTCTATAATCAATAATGGGTCTTATTGTACCGTCCTTATTGCGTACTAGGAACATTCCAGCAGCAGCTGGAGATGTTGAGTGGGATATAAAACCTTTTCGGAGATTGTCGTCTAAATAGGAACGTAAGTAAGTAAGTTCCTCTTGTGAAAGTGGGTATATTTTTCCGTGAGGAATTTGAGAGCCCGGTATCAGATCAATTGGACAATCAAACTCCCTATGAGGGGGGAGGTTTTCTGCCTCTTTTAGATCAAACACCTCTGCCAGATCCTGATAAATTTCTGGTAGTTCAGATTCAATAGCAGAGATTAACTGATATGGATAACATGTTTTTAAACAGAATGGTGATGCTAATGATACCTGTGGAGTGGACCAGTCAATGCTGGGGTTATGTTTTTTTAACCATGAAAAGCCAAAAATAAGTGTATGCATGTGGATGGAAATTAAGTCAAAAGTAAGATATTCAGTATGTCCATTGTCAGTTGTCACTAGTAAAGGTATTGTTTGAAGAGTAATGGGACCATGTTGTATGAGGGAACCATCAATAAGTTTAACTGAGACTGGTTGTGCCTTGCAAACAGTAGGAATTTTATTTAAATCAACAAAAGATATATCGATATAATTTCCGGCTGCCCCAGAATCGATCAATGCATTAGACTGTACGTTTTTCTGATCCCACTGTAAAGAAAGGTTAAGAGTCAATTGAGGGTTTTGAGTGAAGTATAAAATATTATGTTTTGAATGAATCTTACCCTTCTTCTGTTTTTGAAGAATTGGGCAATTATTAACTGAGTGTTCTTTTTGCCCACAATATAAGCATAGATTCTCAGATCTGCGTCTGGCCTTTTCTTCAGGTGTTAAAGGTCCTTTTATGGCTCCAATCTCCATTGGGGTCTGATTAGAATTACCCTTTTCCTGGTTGGGTGTGTAAAGATACGGACGTCTAGGTGGTACGTCACAGGTAGCTCTCTCAGCCTTCCTTTCACGTATTCGCCGATCCAGGGTAGTACTTAATTTCATCAGTCCATTCAGGGTTTCGGGCATCTCCAAACGGGACAACTCATCTTTTAACAATTCTGAAAGGCCCAGTCTGAACTGGTTCTTCAAACTAATTTCATTCCATTTAGAATCATCTATCCACATTTGGAATTCAGTAATATAATCTTCTATATTCCTCTTACCCTGTTTTAGGGATCTCAGTTTAGTTTCTGCCGTCATCTGTGAATGAGAGTCCTCATATAAGGATGTCATGGCTAAAAAAAATTCTTCCAAGGAATCTAAGATTGGATGGTTATTCTCAAAATATCTATTAGCCCATGAGCGAGGCTCCCCCTGGAGGAAGGAGATGGTAGTACAAACCTTGATTCTCTCAGAGTGATAAGTTTTAGGCCTTAATGAAAAAAGTAATTTACAAGCATTTTTAAAGTCTCTATATTCACTTCGTTTACCAGAAAAGGGTTGAGGATAGTTAATGTGAGGTTCAGGGACTTCTGAGCTCTTGGCTGGTAAACATTCTTTTACTAGAGTTTTAAGTGCTTTATTTTCTGATTGTACCTCAGTTAAGGCCCTGGCTAGATATTCTAATTTTTGATGGATGTTGGTGAATTCATTTTTTATTTCACTAGGATCCATCCTATATTTTACAGGTTATAACCTTATAGGCCTGAAAATTCTGTGATAACCAAAAGTTATCTAATAGTGTAATGATTGAAATATGGAAAAATAAAGGTTTTGTTGCTCTTTTCTTAAAATAAGCAAGAGAAAATGATTTATTAAACTTACTTATTTAAGGTGAGTCATTAATTTTGTAATTGATAGAATATTATGAAACTTCACTAAGGTATGAATATGTAAATATTCAGGAAATATTATGAGTAACTGAGATTTAAGTTCAGAGAGAGTCATATGTGTTACAAAATTATGCAACAGTAAATGCTGATTAAAGCAGATAAAGCAAAGCAAAGGATTAGACTGCTTGATAAAGTAAAGGTAATTTCTTCACGCACTCACACTTTCATGCAATAAAATATATACACAGTCCAGACATACTAGCTTGAATACCAAACCGCAATCTACTGAGTCAGATGAGAATCACAATAAAGGTTATAGGTATCTCCAATAACAAACAATGGTGTCTAAGGTTTAACCTTTATGAATGAATAAATTGTAACGTGGAGAGCGGTACTTATCTTAACAGTAGCGGTGGTATGAAGCGTGGGGAGCGGTAATGCCTTTTGGATATAAAGGTTGAGAGGTAAGTTGCAGCTCTTAGGTTCAGCGTCTGTTTGGTGTGAGCGCGACTTCGGCGTGGTGAAAGAAGTTCCGTTTGGCGGATGAATCCGGAAGATGGTCCCGGTCAGGATAGAGGCAAAAGTAGATACCCAGCGGGTATCGAAGGCGATGTAAAAGACCTGAAGGTTATGCAACAAATGCACAATGTGGTAGTAGCTCCTCAGAGGAGCAAGGAGAAGTGAGAAACAACTTCAATTTTCAGGCCCTGATTAATGGGTAAGCACTTCCTTAAATAGGAAGGAAGTGCTAATGCAGGGTTTAGATTTAAAGGGATATCACACCTGCTGTGGTTACTCCAGAGGTTTTTCCAGTTCCTGATGCTATTTCTGATATGATTTCAAAGGAATGGAATAGGCCTGGTACTTCTTTTATTCCTTCTTCTATGTTTAAAAAGTTGTATCCTTTGCCAGCAGTCAGATTGGAGTAATGGCTGATGTTGCAGCTGCATCAACTTTTTGGTTGGAAAGCTTAGCGCAACAGGAAACAGATCCTGAATTGTCTAGCATTGTTCGCTTGCTTCAACATGCTAATCATTTTATCTGTGATGCTATTTTTGATATCATCAAAATTGATGTTAAATATATGTCTTTAGCTATTTTAGCTAGAAGAGCTTTGCTGCTCAAGTATTGGAATGCTGGCATGGTATCTAAGTCTAGATTACTATCTCTTTCTTTCCAAGGTAACAATTTATTTGGTTCTCAGTTGGATTCAATTATGTCAACTGTCACTGGGGGTAAGGGAGTTTTTTTTTTACCTCAGGATAAAAAGATCTAAGGGTAAATCTAAAGCTTCTAATCGTTTTTGTTCTTTTCAACAGAATAAGGAACAGAAACCAAATTATTCGCCCAAATAATATGGTTCCAATTGGAAAACTTCTTCAAGTTGGAATGAATCCAAGCCTTTTAAGAAACCAAAACCAGCCCCCAAGTCTGCATGATGGTGCGGCCCTCATTTCAGCTCAGCTGGTGGGGGCAGATTAAACATTTTCCAAAACATTTGGGCAGATTCTGTCCAAAATCATTGAATTCAGAGTATTGTCTCTCAAAGGTATCAAATAGGATTCAGAGTAAGACCTCCTGTGAGAAGATTTTTTCTCTCATGCATTCCAGCAAATCCAGTGAAGGCTCAGACTTTTCTGAAGTGTGTTTCAGATTTAGAGCTTTCAGGGGTAATCAAACCAGTTCCGTTTCAGGAACAGGGTCTGGGGTTTTATTCAAATCTATTCATTGTCCCAAAGAAAGAAAATTCATTCAGGCCAGTTCTGGATCTGAAAATTTTGAATCGTTTTGTAAGAGTGCCAACTTTCAAAATGGTGACTATAAGGACTATTCTGCCTTTTGTTCAGCAAGGTCATTATATGTCCATGATAGACTTACAGGATGCATATCTTCATATTCTTATTCATCCAGACCACTATAGGTTACTAAGATTCTCTTTTCTAGACAAGCATTACCAATTTGTCGCTCTTCCATTTGGCCTAGCGACAGCTCCAATAATTTTTTCAAAGGTTCTCGGTGCCCTAATCTCTGTAATCAGAGAACAGGGTATTGTGGTGTTTCCTTATTTGGACAATATCTTGGTACTAGCTCAATCTTTACATTCTGCCAAATCTCACACAAATCAACTAGTGTTGTTTCTTCAAAGACAAGGTTGGAGGATCAATTTACCAAAAAGTTCCATGATTACTCAGACAAGGGTCACCTTTTTAGGCTTCCAGATAGATTCAGTGTCCATGACTCTTTCTCTAACAGACAAGAGACGAATAAAATTGGTTTCAGCTTGTCAGAACCTTCAGTCTCAATCATTCCCTTCAGTGGCTATGTACTTCCAGTTTTAGGTCTCATGACTGCAGCATTGGACGCGATCCCCTTTGCTCGTTTTCATAAGAGACCTCTCCAGCTTTGGATGCTGAAACAATGGTGCAGGGATTATACAAAGATATCACAGTTAATATCCTTAAATCCCAATGTTTGACTCTCTCTGACTTGGTGGTTAGACCACCATTGTATAGTTCAAGGGGCCTCTTTTGTTCATCCAGTCTGGACTGTAATCACAACAGATGCAAGTATTTCAGTTTGGAGAGCTCCCTGGAGATCTCTGACAGCACAAGAGGCGAGGTTACCAATCAATATTTTAGAACTCTGTACTATTTTCAGGGCTCTTCAGGTTTGGCCTCTGTTGAAGAGAGAACCATTCATTTGTTTTCAGACAGACAATATAACATCTGTGGCATATGTCAATCATCAGGGTGGGACTCACAGTCCCCTAGCTATGAAAGAAGTATCTTGGATACTTTCTTGGGCGGAATCCAGCTCTTGTCTAATTTCTGCGGTACATATCCCAGGTGTAGACAATTGGGAAGCAGCGTATCTCAGCCATCAGACTTTACATCCTGGGGAGTGGTTTCTCCATCCAGATGTGTTTTTTCAGATTGTTCAGATGTTGGGTCTTCCAGAAATAGATCTGATGGCTTCCCATTTAAACAAGAAACTTCCCAGGTACTTGTCCAGGTCCAGGGATCTTCATGTGAAGTTGGTGGATGCATTGGCAGTTCCTTGGTTTTACCAACCTGCTTATATCTTCCCGCCTCTAGTTCTTCTTCCAAGAGTGATCTCCATGGAACAATCATTTGTGTTCCTGGTAGCACCAGCATGACTTCACAGGTTCTGGTATGCAGATCTTGTCCGGATGTCCAGTTGCCAACCTTGGCCACTTCCTTTAAGACCAGACCTTCTGTCTCAAGGACCGTTTTTCCTTCAGGATCTAAAATCATTAAATTTGAAGGTATGGAAATTGAACGCTTAGTGCTTAGTCATAGAGGTTTCTCTGACTCAGTGATTAATACTATGTTACAGGCTCGTAAATCTGTTTCTAGGAAGATTTATTATCGAGTTTGGAAGACTTATATTTCATGGTGTTCTCATAAATTCTCCAGGCATTCTTTTAGAATTCCTAGAATTTTACAGTTCCTTCAGGATGGTTTGGATAAAGGCTTGGCTGCAAGTTCCTTGAAGGGACAAATCTCTGCTCTTTCTGTTTTATTTCACAGAAAGATTGCTAAGCTTCCTGATATTCACTGTTTTGTGCAGACTTTGGTCCATATCAGGCCTGTCATCAAATCAATCTCTCCTCCTTGGAGTCTTAATTTGGTTTTGAAGACCTTACAGGCTCCTCCTTTTGAGCCTATTCATTCTTTGGATATTAAACTACTTTCTTGGAAAGTGTTGTTCCTTTTGGCTATCTCTTCTACTAGAAGAGTTTCAGAATTATCTTCTCTTTCTTGTGTGTCTCCTTTTCTGATTTTCCATCAGGATAAGGCAGTTTTGCGGACTTCATTTAAATTTTTACCTAAAGTTGTGAATTCTAACAACATTAATAGGGAAATTGTTGTTCCCTTGTTGTGTCCTAATCCTAAGAATTCTTTGAAGAGGTCCTTACATTCTCTGGATGCTGTAAGAGCTTTGAAATATTATGTTGAAGCTACTAAAGATTTCAGGAAGACTTCTAGTCTATTTATTGTCTTTTCTGGTCCTAGGAAGGGTCAGAAAACTTCTGCCATTTCCTTGGCATCCTGGTTAAATTTTTTGATTCATTTTGATTCATCAGGCTTATTTGGAGTCGGGTCAGGTCCCGCCTCAGATAATCACAGCTCATTCTACTAGATCAGTTTCCACTTCATGGGCTTTTAAGAATGAAGCTTCAGTTGATCAGATTTGCAAAGCAGCAACTTTGTCTTCTTTGCATACATTTACTAAATTCTACCATTTTGATGTATTTGCCTCTTTGGAAGCAGTTTTTGGTAGAAAAGTTCTTCAGGCAGCTGTTTCAGTTTGATTCCTCTGCTTATGTTTTAATTTTTTTCTTTTCAATTATGAGAAAAACTTATTTTTTGGATGTGGATTTAATTTTTTCAGCGGAAAATGGCTGTTTTTATTTTTATCCCTCCCTCTCTAGTGACTCTTCTGTGGAGTTCCACATCTTGGGTATTAATATCCCATATGTCACTGGCTCATAGACTATTGCCAATTACATGAAAGAAAACATAATTTATGTAAGAACTTACCTGATAAATTAATTTCTTTCATATTGGCAAGAGTCCATGAGTCCCACCCTTTTTATGGTGGTTATGTTTTTTTTTGTTTAAAGCACAATTATATTTCCAGTTCCTTTTTTATGCTTTTTTACTCCTTTTTCTATCACTCCCCTACTTGGCTATTCGTTAAACTGAATTGTGGGTTTGATGAGGGTGAGGGATGTATTTATAGGCATATTGAAGTTTGGGAACTTTGCCCCTCCTGGTAGGATTGTATATCCCATACGTCACTAGCTCATGGACTCTTGCCAATATGAAAGAAATGAATTTATCATGTAAGTTCTTACATAAATTATGTTATTTCCATTATAGGAACCTCCCTTATCACACTTCACAGTTCTGCTATTTGGTAAGTGGGTGAATTTTTTGGAATTTGATCATTCATTATAGTCCCCTAGCACCATTAATTGCTACAAAAAATGCACAGGTAGCAATTATTTGTCAAATCTTTCCACTTATTAACTATGTGGTCCTGTTTCTTTAAAAACAAATATATATATATATATATATATATATAAGTTAGTTTAACCAGCTCAGGTCCATATATCTTTCTTGCTCTTTGTTTAATAGTTTTATTTCCCTTATCTCTGTAATTTTGAACTTTCCCTGTGTTTTTTGCTAGAATTACCCCTAGCTCAAGTGTTCATAGATATACCCTCCCCATTCCTTAACTTTTTTGCAGGCCCATCTGACACTAATATATCTCTCTCCCTCAGCCTGATTTTAAAGTATATCTGCCCCAGTCTTGCAAGCAATACACAGACCTCCATTTCAGCTGTCCCACTGCTCTGCAAACAGGTAGCTTCTGGAGGATAGTTTCTGACATAGCACATCTCCTTAGTGAAACCATAGCTCAAAACCCAAAAAGTGAAATTTAGTTTTTTGGAGATTTTAATATTGATTGGCTGAATCCAAACAATAATAGTTGTTGCTCGCTGTTTAAGACTTTGCAGCTAATGCAATTAATCTCCTCTCCAACTCGCATAAACATCAAAAGCCATAATCACTCCCTGCTCAATTGGATTCTCTCCACTTCTCCTGACCGAATCCAGGAGGCAGGTGCTCTCCCTAACAATTTAAGTGACCACTGCTTAGTGTACTGCATGCACAAAATAAAGGCAACTAAATCCTCCCCCAAGGTTAAAATCACCAGGTCCTTCAAAAAATGTAATCTTCAATAATTTCTAAATGACATCAAGAACCTTCCCAGGCACAGATTAAACCTAATCCCAGATTTAGACTCTGTAGTTTAATTCTTTCAGTCCGAACTCCTACAAGGTGTGAATTTGCATGCCCCACTGCGTAATGTGAGAGTAAAAGGAGCACATTTGAATTAGATCACAGCTGACCTCATTCAAATGTACCAGTTTCAGGATTCATTGTTGTCAAAGTTCATGCATACTGGCTCTATGAACGATCACTGTGTATATAGACAATGGCAAAATATATGCACTAAACAAACAAAATTGACAAAGGCCCAAAATTTCTGTGAAAATCTATCTGAACAATAACATATCAAACCCTAGAAAGATTTGGAAAGTCATAAATAACTTACAAACTCCACCAATTCACTCCCAACCCTCCATTGTCAATGTGGACAACCAAACTCTGCAACTTCCCTTAGAAGTAGCAAATTCCTTTAATAATTATTTTGTCAGATGCTCCACAAACCTGATTGACAAACTAATAAATGACACACTTATCCTGAAACTACAAATGTGGATCAGGCCCCACTAAATCAGCAAAGACCCAATATAGAGAAGTTCAATTTTAGACCTGTACCCATCAATATCATTAAGAAACACCTTAATAATCTAAAAATGAAAAATCAGTCTGGACCTGATCAAATACCAGCAAAGCTGTTGATGCTCAGTGCGCCGGCAATTGCTAAACCTGTCACAACCCTAATTAACAAATCCTTGGTGTCTGGTTACATACCCAAACTTTGGAAAACTGCAAGAGTAGTGCCTATCCATAAAAGTGGGGAGATAACCTTGGTTTCTAACTATTGCCCAATATCATTGCTCCCAGTATTGTCAAAAATCTTAGAAAAATGTGTCCATATGCAGTTATGTGAGTATTACCAACAATCTAACTATCTGACCCCTGTTCAATCAGGTTTTCGCCCGAATCACTCCACTACAACTGCCCTCCTAAAAGTTTACAACGGCATCCAAACTGGCATGGAACAAGGAGACCTAACTGAGGCTATTTTCCTTGATTTTGAAAAGGCCTTTGACACAGTAGACCACAACATTCTACTGCTCAAACTAAAAAACTCAGGTATTGGTGATCGTCCGCTAACCTCGATTTGATCATATGTATCGGATTGATTACAATATGTCTCCATTTCTGACAGCGACTCCCTCCCTCTCCCAGTCACGTGTGGTGTTCTCCAAGGTTCCATTCTTGGCCCCCTACTATTCACATTATTTATAAATGATCTGCCTAATGTCTGCAAATCCTCAACTGTACACAGATGACACAGTAATCTATGCAAACAAATCCGATCTGCCGCAGCTTGAAGCAGTGCTCCAAGACCAGTTCACAGAAGTAGAAAAGTGGATCTCAAAAACAAACTCTTCCTAAACACTGACAAAACTGTCACAATGATCTTTGGAACGAGACTTAAATTACACAAACTACAAAATTCCCATCTATGGGGCCTATTTATTATGTGTCTGTCCGAAATGATCCGATCAGTGGATCATGTCCGACAGACATCGCTGAATGCGGAGAGCAATACGCTCTCTGCATTCAGCATTGCACAAGCAGCTCTTGTGAACTGCTGGTGCAACGCCACCCCCTGCAGATTCGTGGCCAATCTGCCACTAGCAGGGGGTGTCAATCAACCCGATTGTATTAGATTGGGTTGAATTGCGGCAATGTCTGTCTGCCTCCTCAGAGCAGGTGGACAGGTTATGGAGCAGCGGCCTTTAGACCGCTGCTTCATAACTTGTGTATCTGGCGAGTCTGAAGGCTCGCCAAAAACATGGGCCCTCAAGATCCATACGGAGCTTGATAAATGGGCCCCTATGCATCAAAACAAAATCAAATTGCACACTGATTGCAGTCCACTCTTTCAAATACTTGGGTATGTTGTTAGACCCCAATCTATCTTTTGGCCTCCACATAGAAAAACTTGCATCTAAACTTTATCCAAAACTAGGTGCCCTGTACAGAAACTAATCCTGCCTCAGCCCTACAGTAAAGGAAAAGATTGTACAGCAAATGCTGATGCCAATCATGGATTATGGGGATGTAGTATATGCACCTGCACTGCAAACTCACCTTAATAAACTTAATAAATTGTATAGCTCGTTCCGCTGCTTTGTGCTACAATGTAATTACAGGACCCATCATTGTGACATGCTAAAAGAACTAAACTGGCTGTCGCTGGAATCCAGACGCATCCTCCATCTTTCCAGTCTTGTGTTTAAGAGCTTTTCTGGGAAGCTCCCACCCTACCTGAGTAGAATGCTCTCCCCGGCTAGTTCCACCTCCTATAACTTCAGATCCAGTACCAGCACATTATTTAGCTTGCCTCAATACAAAAAGAAAGCAGCTCAATCCTCCTTTTCTTACAGAGCACCACAATTATGGAACAACCTCCCAAACACTTTCAAACTTTCCCCAAGCCTAATATCCTTTAAGAGATCCCTCTCTATATATCTCAAAACAGAATGCACCTGTCATGGTTGATTATATATTTCCTACCTGTTCTATGTTAAATTTTGCATATAGTGTGTATTATTATTGTTTTTGTATTTTATTGTACCCTACTGTATCAATGTTTTGTGGACCCAGGACATACTTGAAAACGAGAGAAATCTCAATGTATCCTTCCTGGTAAAATATTTTATAAATAAATAATATATATATATATATATATATATATATATATATATATATATATATATATATATATATATATATATATATATATATATATATATATATATATTATATATATGTAACTGGTGAGTGCTGGGTGTTTCTATGTGTTGTATTACTTTTTGTTTGTAATCTCCCTTGTTTCTTGCACCCATTCCGGACTGGGGTTAACTGCCTGTGGCTCTGGTGACATCACAGCTTTTTTGGAGTGCTATTTAGCACCCAGGGCTGGATGTTGCTGAGTCACAGGATGTGTACCTGGTCCGGTCTTGGAGTGCAGTTCCCTTCCATGTTTTGTATTTTCTCTGGGTGATTACATCCACCTGTGCACCCCTTCTTTGTTCTCAGTCTGTTTGGCTTTTGAGCTCGCATGATGGTGTGGCTGTGTTAGGGACTCAGGCAGTGGAAAGGATCTTGATGTGGTGCCTGAGCTTTCCTATTTGGCCAGATGCGGTAACTAACCTTTCCAGTTGTGATTTTATCTTAGCTGTGAGCTAGCTGGTGAGTGCTGGGCGTTTCTATGTGTTGTATTACTTTTTGTTTGTAATCTCCCTTGTTTCTTGCACCCATTCTGGACTGGGGTTAACTGCCTGTGGCTCTGGTGACATCACAGCTTTTTTGGAGTGCTATTTAGCACCCAGGGCTGGATGTTGCTGAGTCACAGGATGTGTACCTGGTCCGGTCTTGGAGAGCAGTTCCCTTCCATGTTTTGTATTTTCTCTGGGTGATTACATCCACCTGTGCACCCCTTCTTTGTTCTCAGTCTATTTGGCTTTGTGAGCTCGCATGACGGTGTGGCTGTGTTAGGGACTCAGGCAGTTGAAAGAACCTTGACGTGGTGCCTGAGCTTTCCCATTTGGCCAGATGCGGTAACTAACCTTTCCAGTTGTGATTTTATCTTAGCTGTGAGCTAGCTGGTGAGTGCTGGGTGTTTCTATGTGTTGTATTACTTTTTGTTTGTAATCTCCCTTGTTTCTTGCACCCATTCCGGACTGGGGTTAACTGCCTGTGGCTCTGGTGACATCACAGCTTTTTTGGAGTGCTATTTAGCACCCAGGGCTGGATGTTGCTGAGTCACAGGATGTGTACCTGGCCCGGTCTTGGAGTGTAGTTCCCTTCCATGTTTTATATATATATATATATATATATATATACTGTATATATATATATATATATATATATATATATATATATATATATATATATATATATATATATATATATATATATATATATATATAAATAAATGTGTATGTATATATATATATATATATGTATGTATATATATATATATATATATATATATATATATATATATATATATATACATATGCTTCTGTACACGCCGCTGAACATATCTTTTGTACTTCTACACGAAAACAGTCTTGAAAAAGGTCCCTCTGAGGGCAAAAACGTTGACTGAAACTTTACTGAAGAAAAAATAATAAAAGTATGTTCATTAAGACCTGTGAGTGCCTCTTCTTACTTTGAAGTTTCTATCTATCTACCATAGAGAGCACCCAGGCATTTCACCATAACAGTGAGTGCTGGGAACTACATATATAGGATTAGCGCCCACAAATCGAGTATTAGAAATAGAGATATGACACAGCCAGTGTCTGCTAATTTTACTATGGCAGGACATACTGTCAGTCAATTAAGGTTTCAGATAATTGATCATATCCCTAAACTTAGGAGAGGGGGCAATAGGGAAACCTTCCAGAAAAAAAGAGAGGTTTGGTGGATACATCAGTTAGGCACCCTTTGTCCGATAGGTTTAAACAGAGATTATGATTTACATTTGTTTCTGTAAAATCTGTTTATGTATATTTTTATGCTTTTTTTCTTTTTCAAGATTAGACTAAAAATTGTATAGTTAGTAATGAATTAGTAATGAATTTTGGAAATTGTTTAAATTTTTTTTTAATTATAATCTACAGGTGGAGCTCCCACTGTTTAATGTCCACTAGATGGCAGTATGCCGTAGAGAAGGTGATATGCATATGACATTAAGGAGTTAATCTGTTAATAACAGGTGGTATAAATTGAGGTGCTTTACCTTTAATGTACAGCATGAATAAGGGCTATATAGGCCCGAAACGTAGCTGTTGTTTTATTCTCTGATACTTCAATAAAGGATGTTTTCCTAAAAAGAAACAGTGCTGGGAGTATTCTATTACTCTGTATATACCATCGGGGACTGCAGGACCCTTTTTCTCCCGTGCACTTCATATAGTTGGATTGGATTTGGCAATATTGTGCTGTACCTATACTCATTTGTGGTTTTATATATATATATATATATATATATGCTTACCAGAAGTCCCACTTTTACTGGGATTGTCCCGGTTTGGAGGCGCTGTCCCAGTGTCCCACCCAGTTGTTCATTCTGTCCCAGTAGGGTTGCCACCTCCAGGTTTCAAATCATGTGTCCGGGTCTCAGACCACCTGAAACCCAGACACATTATTCAAAATGACTGGACTGTGGCTCTCCAGCATAGTTAGATGCTGGTACTTTGTTACATACAGCCCTGCTTAGCTTAACATTTGTGTCCTTCAAAGTTTACATTTAGTAATACAGGCTGAGTGAGCAGCATAGGTTTTTTTAATTTTGTAGTACTACTTGGTTTATTTTTCTAAGAATGTAACACCCCCCCCGACCCCTGGTGTAATTGCCGGTAATACACCTTTAGGGGAATCATATGGGTATGACTAGAAAGTACAGACAGGCAGGATTTTTGTCCTGGATCTTGCTTTACTTCATGCAGGATAGCATTTTGGCTATAATCTTCCTGCATTATGGTATAGAGTAGCCTCTTAAACAGCTTTAGCAGGTACGTGTTTCTTTTTTACTTTCATTCAATGTTGTATTTATGCCTTATCAGTATTTGGCTTTGTTCCTTAATTAGACACATAAAACACAAATTACACTGCAGATATTAAATTGTGAAATTGATAAAGTGATAATTATGCTTGATGTTTGGCATTATTTAGAATCTGAAATTTAGAATAATGATTTATTTGCCATGACAACGTAATGGTGCCTTTTTCACTAGGGGGTGGTGTTATGGTCTATTTAAACTGTGTGATTCACTTGTTTAACTGAGGAAGGGTAGAGTATCCACAAATATTACACACATAAAAGCTACTACTTTAAAAGGGCCGGTAATTGCCACGCCCCCTTGACCACGCTCCTGACCACACCCCCACTGGCACCGCACCAGGTGGTCCCAGTTTCACCTCTAAAAATTATGGTAAGCCTATATATATATATAAATATATATATATATATATAAAAGTCCATATAATGAAGGGCACTCTCAGGTTTTTTATAGAAGCCAATAAGTATTAATTTTTTGATTCAAAAGAACATGGTTGACGTTTCGGCCCTCAGTTGGGCCTTCATCAGGACATTTACAGTCTGAAAAATAAACAAAAAACAAAAAACGAATATATTATATGCTAATGTGGAAAAAACAACAAGATCACCCATCACTAATCTATTTATAAAATATACAAAAAATAATAAAAGCATAATCTGGAGGATTCCACAATATACCGCAAAGAGACAGGCCATAGACAACCAACAAAGATGGTTATAAGAGTCATGAATGCAATACCCAGCACCTAAATATCAGGGCTGACCAATCCAAACCAAAGAAAATCAACAACCTAATTATTAATGATGTACAAGTCATCATAAATACCATAGTTAAACGATAGCTAGGCACAAACAATTCGAACTACAAGCCACCATTATGTTTAAAGCCAACCAAAAGAGTTAACAAACACAACACTTTCTGCTAATATGTAAATCCACAGAACTCATGGCAAAGCACTTAGATGGCATAACAAGAAATGATTGAGCATGTAACATATATGTTCAAAGATCACCAAAGATCATAGTAAAACCATGGATATCTGCAAATCAGAGGCCTAGATTTAGAGTTTGGCGGTAGCCGTGAAAACCAGCGTTAGAGGCTCCTAACGCTGGTTTTAGGCTACCGCCGGTATTTGGAGTCACTCAAAATAGGGTCTAACGCTCACTTTTCAGCCGCGACTTTTCCATACCGCAGATCCCCTTACGTCAATTGCCTATCCTATCTTTTCAATGGGATTTTTCTAACTCCGGTATTTAGAGTCGTGTCTGAAGTGAGCGTTAGACATCTAACGACAAAACTCCAGCCGCAGGAAAAAAGTCAGTAGTTAAGAGCTTTCTGGGCTAACGCCGGTTTATAAAGCTCTTAACTACTGTACTCTAAAGCAGTGTTTTTCAACCAGTGTGCCGTGGCACACTAGTGTGCCGTGAGAGATCCTCAGGTGTGCCACGGCAGACTGACAACAGTGTGACATATTTTTTAAACTTTGCTTGTTTTTTACTCCCAGTGCAGGGGTAGTTTGTAGGAGGCATGGCATAACAGCACAATACATACAGTATGTGTGTGTTTGTGTGTATGTGTATATATATATATATATATATATATATATATGCTGTATTAGGCTACAATGTGTGATTTTTTTTAAATTTTGGGATGGTGGTGTGCCACAGGATTTGTTAATGTAAAAAAGTGTGCCACGGCAAAAAAAAGGTTAAAAATCACTGCTCTAAAGTACACTAACACCCATAAACTACCTATGTACCCCTAAACCGAGGTCCCCCCACATCGCCGACACTCGAAAAAATTTTTTAACCCCTAATCTGCCGACCGCCACCTACGTTATACTTATGTACCCCTAATCTGCTGCCCCTAACACCGCCGACACCTATATTATATTTATTAACCCCTAATCTGCCCCCCTCAACGTCGCCTCCACCTGCCTACACTTATTAACCCCTAATCTGCCGAACGGACCTGAGCGCTACTATAATAAAGTTATTAACCCCTAATCCGCCTCACTAACCCTATCATAAATAGTATTAACCCCTAATCTGCCCTCCCTAACATCGCCGACACCTAACTTCAATTATTAACCCCTAATCTGCCGACCGAATCTCGCCGCTATTCTAATAAATGTATTAACCCCTAAAGCTAAGTCTAACCCTAATACTAACACCCCCCTAAGTTAAATATAATTTAAATCTAACGAAATTAATTAACTCTTATTAAATAAATTATTCCTATTTAAAGCTAAATACTTACCTGTAAAATAAACCCTAATATAGCTACAATATAAATTATAATTATATTATAGCTATTTTAGGATTTATATTTATTTTACAGGTAACTTTGTATTTATTTTAACCAGGTACAATAGCTATTAAATAGTTAAGAACTATTTAATAGCTAAAATAGTTAAAATAATTACAAATTTACCTGTAAAAGAAATCCTAACCTAAGTTACAAATAAACCTAACACTACACTATCAATAAATAAATTAAATAAAATACCTACAATTACCTACAATTAACCTAACACTACACTATCAATAAATTAATTAAATACAATTGCTACAAATAAATACAATTAAATAAACTAGCTAAAGTACAAAAAATAAAAAAGAACTAAGTTACAAAAAATAAAAAAATATTTACAAACATAAGAAAAATATTACAACAATTTTAAACTAATTACACCTACTCTAAGCCCCCTAATAAAATAACAAAGCCCCCAAAATAAAAAAATGCCCTACCCTATTCGAAATTACTAAAGTTCAAAGCTCTTTTACCTTACCAGCCCTGAACAGGGCCCTTTGCGGGGCATGCCCCAAGAAATACAGCTCTTTTGCCTGTAAAAAAAAACATACAATACCCAAGCCCCCCAACATTACAACCCACCACCCACATACCCCTAATCTAACCCAAACCCCCCTTAAATAAACCTAACACTAAGCCCCTGAAGATCATCCTACCTTGTCTTCACCATACCAGGTTCACCGATCGGTCCAGAAGAGCTCCTCCGATGTCCTGATCCAAGCCCAAGCGGGGGGCTGAAGAGGTCCATGATCCGGCTGAAGTCTTCATCCAAGCGGGGCAGAAGAGGTCTTCCATCCGATTGAAGTCTTCATCCAAGCGGCATCCATCCGGAGCGAAGCGGCAGCATCCTGAAGACCTCCACCGCGGAACATCCATCCTGGCCGACGACTGAACGACGAATGACGGTTCCTATAAATGACGTCATCCAAGATGGCGTCCCTCGAATTCCGATTGGCTGATAGGATTCTATCAGCCAATCGGAATTAAGGTAGGAATATTCTGATTGGCTGATGGAATCAGCCAATCAGAATCAAGTTCAATCCGATTGGCTGATCCAATCAGCCAATCAGATTGAGCTTGCATTCTATTGGCTGATCGGAACAGCCAATAGAATGCGAGCTCAATCCGATTGGCTGATCGGATCAGCCAATCGGATTGAACAGATTAGGGGTTAATAAATATAATATAGGGGTCGGCGATGTTAGGGCAGCAGATTAGGGGTACATAGGGATAATGTAAGTAGCGGCGGTTTACGGAGCGGAAGATTAGGGGTTAATAATAATATGCAGGGGTCAGCGATAGCGGGGGCGGCAGAATAGGGGTTAATAAGTGTAAGGTTAGGGGTGTTTAGACTCGGGGTACATGTTAGAGTGTTAAGTGCAGACGTAGGAAGGGTTACCGCATAGCAAACAATGGGGCTGCGTTAAGAGCTGAACGCGGCTTTTTTGCAGGTGTTAGTTTTTTTTTCAGCTCAAACAGCCCCATTGTTTCCTATGGGGGAATCGTGCACGAGCACGTTTTTGAGGCTGGCCGCGTCCGTAAGCAACTCTGGTATCGAGAGTTGAAGCTGCGTTAAAAATGCTCTACGCTCCTTTTTTGGAGCCTAACGCAGCCTTTATGTGGACTCTCAATACCAGAGTTATTTTTATGGTGCGGCCAGAAAAAAGCCGGCGTTAGTTTTTCAGGTCGTTACCGACAAAACTCCAAATCTAGCGGTATATAAGGAGATATGCAGTAATTATCACTCAATGTCCACATATCATTAACGGGCAGAATATGTTATCAACCGTGGCCAATTCATACGTAACAACATCGCAGACCCTAAATGTATATCAATTGCAAACAAAAATAGTGTGTCTAAAGAACCAATATAGGTATATAAGCCTTAGAGTTACAGAATAGCTATCATAGCAGTTGAAATATAGCTGTCAATGTATGCATTGCACTGTAGCGGATCATCACAGCGTGGGTGGTCCGACGCAAAACACAACCGTCAAATATATTAAAAACAGCTAGTGCACATAAAGACAATATTGCGAGTAAACTTAAAACGAACAATTCCCAGCATGTGAATAAGAATATGACACTGTTGTATAGAACTGAGCAGTATGGCTACCGATATGAAAATACCGACAAGAACAACCATAGGGTAGAATACAGCAAAAGACCCACCTACTAGGGCAGAACAATAATGCAACTTATAAGAATACAGGGAGTGCAGAATTATTAGGCAAGTTGTATTTTTGAGGATTAATTTTATTATTGAACAACAACCATGTTCTCAATGAACCCAAAAAACTCATTAATATCAAAGCTGAATAGTTTTGGAAGTAGTTTTTAGTTTGTTTTTAGTTATAGCTATTTTAGGGGGATATCTGTGTGTGCAGGTGACTATTACTGTGCATAATTATTAGGCAACTTAACAAAAAACAAATATATACCCATTTCAATTATTTATTTTTACCAGTGAAACCAATATAACATCTCAACATTCACAAATATACATTTCTGACATTCAAAAACAAAACAAAAACAAATCAGTGACCAATATAGCCACCTTTCTTTGCAAGGACACTCAAAAGCCTGCCATCCATGGATTCTGTCAGTGTTTTGATCTGTTCACCATCAACATTGCGTGCAGCAGCAACCACAGCCTCCCAGACACTGTTCAGAGAGGTGTAATGTTTTCCCTCCTTGTAAATCTCACATTTGATGATGGACCACAGGTTCTCAATGGGGTTCAGATCAGGTGAACAAGGAGGCCATGTCATTAGATTTTCTTCTTTTATACCCTTTCTTGCCAGCCACGCTGTGGAGTACTTGGACGCGTGTGATGGAGCATTGTCCTGCATGAAAATCATGTTTTTCTTGAAGGATGCAGACTTCTTCCTGTACCACTGCTTGAAGAAGGTGTCTTCCAGAAACTGGCAGTAGGACTGGGAGTTGAGCTTGACTCCATCCTCAACCTGAAAAGGCCCCACAAGCTCATTTTTGATGATACCAGCCCAAACCAGTACTCCACCTCCACCTTGCTGGCGTCTGAGTCGGACTGGAGCTCTCTGCCCTTTACCAATCCAGCCACGGGCCCATCCATCTGGCCCATCAAGACTCACTCTCATTTCATCAGTCCATAAAACCTTAGAAAAATCAGTCTTGAGATATTTCTTGGCCCAGTCTTGACGTTTCAGCTTGTGTGTCTTGTTCAGTGGTGGTCGTCTTTCAGCCTTTCTTACCTTGGCCATGTCTCTGAGTATTGCACACCTTGTGCTTTTGGGCACTCCAGTGATGTTGCAGCTCTGAAATATGGCCAAACTGGTGGCAAGTGGCATCTTGGCAGCTGCACGCTTGACTTTTCTCAGTTCATGGGCAGTTATTTTGCGCCTTGGTTTTTCCACACGCTTCTTGCGACCCTGTTGACTATTTTGAATGAAACGCTTGATTGTTCGATGATCACGCTTCAGAAGCTTTGCAATTTTAAGAGTGCTGCATCCCTCTGCAAGATATTTCACTATTTTTTACTTTTCTGAGCCTGTCAAGTCCTTCTTTTGACCCATTTTGCCAAAGGAAAGGAAGTTGCCTAATAATTATGCACACCTGATATAGGGTGTTGATGTCATTAGACCACACCCCTTCTCATTACATAGATGCACATCACCTAATATGCTTAATTGGTAGTAGGCTTTCGAGCCTATACAGCTTGGAGTAAGACAACATGTATAAAGAGGATGATGTGGTCAAAATACTCATTTGCCTAATAATTCTGCACTCCCTGTATACCCTTACTAAGGAAAGAGTATACAATTTCTGTCTCTACGGTTAGTGGAGATCCTTTGGGTTCCGGATACATTCAGTTTGCTACTAAACCTTTACTTCTCACTGTTGGAATACTTCATTCCGAGACAATATGTTTTGATGTCATTCCTACTCCTCAATTTCCCATTATCTTGGGACTTCCCTGGCTCCAAGTACATAATCCTACTTTTTCTTGGACTTTTGGCGAACTCACCTCCTGGGGATCTACATGCCAGACTAAATGTCTTCAAAAGATCACTAAGTTACCACTCACTATTGCTCTCACAATCGAAACTCCGGACTCTCTACCTATGCCTTATCATGACTTTGTGGATGTTTTCTCCAAAAAGGAAGCTGAACGTCTTCCTCCTCACCGTCCTTTTGATTGCCCCATTGATCTCCTTCCTGGGGCTACCTATCCTCGAGGCAAGACATATCCACTTTCTAAACCTGAAAACATGGCTTTGGAAGAATATATTAAAGACAATCTGGCTAGAGGATTTATCCGACCCTCCTCTTCCCCAGTAGGGGCTGGTTTCTTTTTTGTAGGAAAGAAGGATGGCGGATTACGACCCTGTATTGATTACAGAGGACTAAATCAGATTACCATCAAGAACAGTTATCCTCTACCCCTTATTCCTGAACTTTTTACTTATCTTCAGGGAGCCACCATATTTACTAAACTAGATCTACGTGGTGCATACAATCTTATCCGTATACGCAAAGGAGATGAATGGAAGACTGCTTTTAACACTCGATTTGGGCATTACGAATATCTGGTCATGCCTTTTGGGCTATGCAATGCTCCGGCGGTTTTTCAACATTTTGTAAACGAGATTTTTCATGATTTTTTGAATATCTTTGTCATCATATACCTTGACGATATCTTGATTTTTTCTCAAAACCACCAAGATCATGTGCACCACGTCAGGAAAGTACTTCAACGTTTAAGAGATTACCATCTGTTTGCTAAGCTGGAGAAATGTTCTTTCCATCAAAAATCCATACCCTTTCTGGGTTATGTAATATCGGCATCTGGATTTGAAATTGATCCTACTAAACTTTCTGCCATTTTGGATCGGCCTAGACCTGATTCTCTGAAGGCTTTGCAACGTTTTCTGGGCTTCGCCAACTATTACAGGAAGTTCATCAAGGATTTTGCTACTATTACTTCTCCCCTTACTTCTCTCACTAGAAAGGGGCAAAATTGTAAAAAATGGCCTCCTGAGGCTATTGAGGCTTTTGAGTCACTCAAAGAAGCTTTTTCCTCTGCACCTATTCTCCGTCACCCAAATCCAGATTTTCAGTTCATCCTGGAAGTTGATGCTTCCTCTGTTGCTGCTGGAGCTGTTCTTTCTCAACGAATACCGGATACTGGAAAGATTCATCCTGTTGGATTCTTCTCTAAAAAATTCACTCCTTCTGAATTTAACTATGACGTAGGCAATAAAGAGTTGCTTGCCATTAAAATGGCCTTGGACGAATGGAGGCATTGGCTGGAGGGTACTTCTTTGCCGTTTTCCATACTCACTGATCATAAAAACCTTCTTTATCTCCAAACGGCCAAACGATTGAATTCCAGGCAAGCACGCTGGTCTTTATTCTTCTCCCGGTTTCACTATAATTTGTCTTATATACCTGGTTCAAAAAATATTAAAGCAAACGCCCTTTCCAGACAATTTCAAGATACCCCAATTCCTGAGTCTGGTACCATTCTCCAACCTCATGAAGTCATAGCCCAGCTAACAACTTCCTGGTTACAAGATTTACAGTCTGCTCAAAGGAATCTTCCTTTGTCCTGTAAACCTCCTGATGGTTTACTCTTTGTTCCTGAACGCCTCCGTTCCAAGATTCTATTTTGGGCTCATGATAGTCCCCTTTCTGGACATCCTGGCATCAGTAACACCGCTCGAAATCTCAAACAACATGTCTGGTGGCCCACTCTCTCTCAAGATGTCAAAGATTACGTCTCAGTATGCACACAATGTGCCATAAACAAGACTCCTCGTCAACTTCCTTCAGGGTTGCTTCAACCGTTGCCCATACCTCATCAGCCTTGGACTCATGTATCCATGGACTTTATTACCGACCTTCCTTTGTCAGCTGGAAACAACACTATTTGGGTGGTGGTCGACAGGTTCACTAAGACTGCTCATTTTGTTCCTTTACCAGGATTACCGTCTGCCGAAAGACTTTCTGAACTTTTTATTTTGCATATTGTAAGAATCCATGGATTTCCTCTGGATATTGTTTCAGATAGAGGGGTACAGTTTGTTTCCCGATTTTGGAGATCACTTTGTAAACACTTTGGAACTAAAATATCTCTGTCTACTTCACATCATCCACAATCTAACGGCTAGACTGAAAGGGTAAACCAGTGTCTTGAAACATATCTTAGACATTATGTGGATCATTTTCACTCTAACTGGACTTCTTACCTTCCATTAGCTGAATTGGCTCATAACGCCCGGTATAATTCCTCCCTTCAGACCTCTCCTTTTCATGCGGCCTACGGATATCAGCCCAGAATATTTCCTTTGCATACTTCTTCCACAGAAAATCCTGCTTCTGATCTTTCTGCCCGAAGATTAACTCGACATTGGCGGAGAATACATTGTATCCTTTCTGTAGCTTCTAAACGTTACAAGTTCTTTTCAGATCTTCGACGGAAGAAGGCTCCCAAGTATCGTCCTGGTGATAAAGTTTGGATTTCTTCTCGTTTTCTTCGCCTGAAACAACCTTCTACCAAACTGGGACCACGATACTTGGGTCCTTTTCGAATACTGGGTCAAGTGTGTTCCACTGCTTACCGGGTGGCTTTACCCAAGACTCTCAAAGTCCATCCGGTATTCCACGTTTCTCTTCTAAAACCTATGCTGTCTAACAGGTATTCTAAACCTCTTTCCATGCCTCCACCTCTTTTTGTCCATGGACACCCTGAGTTTGAGATCAGCCATATTCTGGATTCCAAACTCCGTGGCAAGAAATTGTATTATCTCATTCATTGGAAAGGTTATCCAGTCACGGAACGATCCTGGGAGTCGGCTAATCAAGTAAATGCTCCTACTTTAATAAAGGCCTTCCACAAGTCTCATCCTGCTAGGCCTGGTCCTGTCCCCCGGAGGGGTCCTTGAGGAGGGGGGTGCTGTCATGATTTTTCCGTTCATCGCCGTGTCACTGCGGCTCCCGGATCTTCTCAGTGTGAATGACGTCACGTTGCTTAGCAACGTGACACATCCTCTGACACACCCCTCTGATGACGTCGCCGCTCCTGCCTTTAAACCACGGCGGGAGATCTTACTCGGGGCCCGTTTGTTTGATTACTCTGGCATTTGTGAGTACTTTACATGAATCTGTTTCTATACTTGTGTACCGACTTTTGCCTGCCTGACCTAGCTTATGCCTTATTCCTGCTACTGATGTCTGGATACTGACTACTGCCTGCCTGACCTAGCTTATGCCTTATTCCTCAATCTAACTTTTGGATATTATTTCCTTTGCCTGTCTGAATCATCTTCAGTCTAATGCACTGTTACTGCCTTGTCTAAAGTAAGCTTATTTTTTGTTTTTTGCTACCTGATCAAAGGGACATTTTCTTTTACAAGCTGCAAAAGAGAACTTTGTCTTTTTGTTTGTTACAAGCCTGCTTAAAGGGACATTTACTTTCACAAACTGCAAAAGAGAACTTTGTCTTTTTGTTTGTTACAAGTCTGCTTAAAGGGACATTTACTTTTACAAGCTGCAAATAAGAGCATTATCTTTATATGTTACAAACCTGCTTAAAGGGACGTTTTCACTTTTGTGGCTTTCCAGCGTATAAGAATAATTATTATTTTTTGTAACCTATCTTGTTTGTTTCCTGAGTGGGTCACGTCCTGGTTATTTCTCAGTGTGCTAGCGTGTGTTTTACTTTTCACGCTAGCAGTTGGGTTGCACCCCGGACTGATTCCTAAACGGCTGACAAATAATTGCTCTCTGACACTCAATGAAAACAAGTAAGGTCATATGAAGTCCTCAAAACTCTGATCACACAGTCTTCATATGAAGAGCTCCAGAACATACTTTTACAAATATATATAAATGTTCCTTACATCTGGGAACCCTTAGTACTAAAAAGCTTTTAAGTGATATGTTCACATTAGCAGTCTAGGTCTACATTCTGCCTAGGATGCAGAACTGGTGCAGAGCAGAGATAATGTACCAATATCTGATTGGATACGTAGTTTTAACTGTAAGAATCCAGATAGCATGTGTAAGGGGGAAACAGTAAAATAGTTTATGGATTTAGGGTAAAGAATCAGATATGCATGCCATCTAAAACAAATAACAAAGTGTAACATTACATAGGTAAGTAAACTGTCTCCTATATCTGCTATATCTGACTTATATGTCTTCACCAATGATATAACATGTTAAAGGATATTTCAATATGCACAATGACTATTTATAATGTCAAGCCTATTAACATAGATAATATACAAACAGTAATAATAGAAATAGGTATCCCTGTATGAGGCATTATGTCAGATACGTTCACAAAACATAATATAAGATTAATATAAGATTAATCATTCAAAGATAATAAATGCAGCCATACTTAAAAAATTATGAAAATATCAGCTGTCCATAAAAAGCATAGCCACTTTTAAGATATATAGCATATGGAAACATAAAACAAAACAGCAGGGAGTTTGCATAATGGTCACATTCATAAGGCATCAAGTCTAGCTTAAACTACATAAATGGGAGTCCAAGATGCCAAACTTCCCCTGTTTATCCCACTCTAATGCGATTGTACCTATTGTGTTCCAAACTCGAAGTCGCAGAGCTGGTTGTCAGTTGCACAATATTAAGGCTGTTTCTATGTAATCTCCAGTATAAAAGGAAGGCTGGCTTAGCTTCATCTCTCTCTTTGTAGCAGCCTGATATATCTGGGAGTTATGTTTGCTGTTTCCTACGGAACCCCTTGTCTCCAAAAGTGAGTTGCATCAATGATCCTGCCCAGCAATACAAGAGAGGTGTGCACCAAACTCCACTCTATCATTCCCAGGCACCATATTTACAGGTGCTGCTGGTGCTTTGGAGTACTCAGATTTTAAATTAGCATTTTTTTTTCAGTAGCCTTATTTGGTTCCCTTTCTTGAGTGGGAAAAGTAGCTTGCAGCTGTGCCGTCTCTGAAGCTCTGTTACCATATACACTGTCTGGAGTAAACTGCTCACAGATAATCTCATAGAGTTTACAAAAGTGTTTGTAAAAAGTGCCTCCACATAGCTGTCATATTACAATCAAGAAGTTTGAAGTAGAGGTTGTAGCTTAAAGTGGCTATTTTACCCAGGTATACGGGGGGGGGGGGTAGTCAAAAGCCAAAGGCACACTTGCAGGTATTGCCATTCCGGTACTTAAAGCTGGAAGGATAGCTGTCAAATTAGGTCACAATGAGCAGCAAACGTAGCTCTGTCAGGATCCGTATAAATTAAGGTTGGATGGTGTAACTATCTGCTGATATACAGTGGATTAACTAGTTTGTCATCACAGCTTCAAAGTGAGTCAGCCATCTCGGCTGCCACCCGGAAGCATCCTCGACTAGCTAGATTTTATGGAGGATCCATCTATGACTCATATATGCACAGGAATGTATCTTGACAACATTGGTTTATGTTGAATAGCAAATATATTATCTATGAAGCAGCCTGTAGCTCCTGAGTCAAGTATTGCTGCTACAAGTATAAGTTGCTGATTCCATTGGAGAGAAATAGAGATTTTAAAATGACATGAATTCCCTGAAATTGATGTTGAAAGGAAAGGTGATGGATGGAGCTGAGATTGACCAGGAGAGTAACAATTTCTTAAAGGACAAGAATGAATCAAGGGATTGGCATCACCACAAAACATATAAATATTCAACAATCTCCTTTTAGCCTGTTACTCAGCAGAAAGAGGTCCCCTGGCCATACCAATCTGGTCTTACCAATGAGAACATGGGGCCTGTTAGGCAGAAGGTGCTTCAACACATACATGTAGATAACATCTCTCTAGTCTGCGCTCTCACATCCGTCAATCGATCAGTATGACTAGCAAAGCAAAAGCTTCTAGAGAAGTAGGAGTCTCAATCCAAGCCAATTCATATTTAATTGCTTCAGATAAATCAAGGTCAAAGTGACTCAGAAGAGTTGTTTCATTCTAGCCACATAAGAAGATAAGCGTCTAAACTCTGAAATGTAAACGTCTACACGACGGTTCCTTTGCTGTAGAGAACATTAGATTAATATCAGATGTAAAGGCTAATAAGGGATCTTCATATATTTCATCCATGGATCCAAAAAAGGAATCCAAAGAAAGGAGACATGGATCTTTAGTCTCCAATAGTTGATGTACAAACTTATAGAAAGTCAGTGGCATAGGCCTGTGGTTTAAGTGAGAACAATAGCAGACAGGATGTCTTAAAACTTTTATACCTAGCACGGTCACCAGAGAAACAAGCCGGGAAAAGTAATTGTAGTTCAGGTGTAAAAGCAGTGGAAGCAGAAGAAGTTCCAGCTGCAGGTATGCTCTTCTCCAGTAATGTGGGTTGTAGCTGAGACACGAGTTTTCAGCAGTAAAAGGCCTCCCCGAACCAGTTGGCTAAGCTGTAACATATGTTGTGCTAGCTCCTCTTATTGGAATGGTTCACCCTTCCTATTACTGTTCACTAGTTGGCGTCAGCAGTGACAAAAAAGGACAATGCACCATAGTCAGGAAGAGAGGTGAGTAAAATGGCTGCCAGCAGCACATGGCAAACACAACAGGGAGAAAACCCTGACAGTACCCTCCCCTCAATGACCCCTCCCCCGCAGGAGAACAAAAGGCTTATTGGGGAAACGGGCATGGAAGGCACGGAGGGGGGCGGGAGAATGAACATCAGAGGAGGGAACTCAAGAATGATCCTCCGGACCATAGCCCCTCCAGTGAACCAAATACTGTACACGGCCCCTGGACATACGAGAGTCAATAATGCTGCTGACCTCATACTTCTCATGGTTGTCAACAAAGATAGGATGGGGACAAGGCAACACAGTGGTATACACAATGGTTTCAAGAGGGAGACATTAAAAACATTGGAGATGCGCATAGCAGGAGGAAGGTCAAGAGCGTAGGCCATAGGATTAACCCGTCAGAGTATTCGAAAAGGACCAACATAACAGAGAGCCAATTTATTGGAAGGCACATGAAGGTTCAAGTTGCGGGAGGACAGCCAAACTCTCTCACTAACCTGGTAGGAAGGTGCGGGCAGACGCCTACGATCTGCTTGGAACTTTTGGCGCTGCATAGAACGATGAAGGCAATCCTGAATCTGCACCCACGTGGAACGGAGTTGCTGGAGATGCTCCTCGAAAGCCGGAATACCCTGAGACATGAATGAATCGGGCAACAAGGATGGTTGAAACCCATAATTCGCCATGAACGGGGATAACTTGGAGGAAGCATTAATAGCACTATTATGAGCAAACTCTGCCCAAGGTAACAGTTCAGACCAATTATTGTGGTGAACTGAGACATAGCAATGGAGGAACGGTTCCAGAGCTTGATTAGACCGTTCCACAGCCCCAATGGATTGAGGGTGATATGCAGAGGAGAAGAAAAGCTGGATCCCCATTTGAGCACAAAAGGAACGCCAAAATCTGGAGACAAACTGGCTACCCCGGTCCGACACTATCTCCTTGGGTAACCCATGTAAACGGAAGACCTCCCGGGCAAAAATTGAAGCAAGCTCCTAAATGGTAGGCAGCTTCATCAAGGGAATGCAATGTGACATTTTAGAAAAACGGTCAACCACCATAAGGATAACAGTATTGCCATTGGAAACAGGGAGCTCCACAATGAAGTCCATGGAAAGATGTGTCCAAGGATGCTCACCATTATCAATAGGTTGAAGAAGACCCACAGGAAGATGTCGAGGAGTCTTATTCTGTGCACAAACTGAGCAGGAGGCAGCATACGCAGAAACATCAGAACGAAGAGCTGGCCTCCAGAATTGTCGAGTGACAGACCAAATCATTTGGTTCTTGCCTGGGTGACCTGCAGCTTTAGGATAGTGGTAAGTGTCCAAAAGTTTAGTTTGAAGATTCTCAGGAACAAAACACTTACCACTAGGTTTCTCAGGAGGTGCATTGGTTTGTGCAGCCAGGATCTCCTCCCCCCAAGGGAGAAGTCAAATTAGTGCCAAAATATGGTCAGGAGGTATAACAGGAGTAGGTACAGACTTCTCCTTGGACAGAGGTGAAAATTGTCAAGAGAGGGCATCAGCCCTAACATTCTTACTACCAGGCAGGTAGGAGACCACATAATTAAACCGAGACAAAAATAGCGCCCATCTGGCTGGGTGACAAACGTTTTGCTTTAGATACATAAGTTAAATTCTTGTGATCAGTAAGAATGAGCACTGGAACGCTAGTACCCTCGAGAAGATGCCTCCATTCCTTAACTGCCAAAATTATGGCCAGTAATTCCCTGTCCCCAATTTCATAATTGCACTCCGCTGGAGACAATTTCTTAGAGAAGAAACCACACGGATGCAAGGAACCGTCAGGCATAGGACATTGAGACAAGAGGGCACCAACTCCAGTCTCAGATGCATCAACCTCAAGAACAAAAGGCAGGACAGGGTTAGGATGAGCCAGAACTGGAGCGGCAGCAAAGGCATTCTTAAGACTATCAAAGGCCTTAATGGCAGTAGGTGAACAATGGAGTGGATCATTCTCTTTACGGGTCATGTCTGTGATAGGTTTGACCAAGGAAGAAATCTATAGTAATTGGCTAACCCCAAAAAACGTTGAATAGACCAAAGACCAACTGGGCGAGGCCACTGCAGAACTGCAGATAACTTGTCAAGATCCATGGAGAACCCTGCAACGGAGATAACATAACCTAGGAAGGTTACTCGAGTCTGATGGAACATTTCTTGAGTTTACAAAACAGGCCATTGTCGCGTAGTCTCTGAAAAACCCATGTAACATCAGAACGATGAGCCTCAAGTGTGGGTGAGTGTATGAGGATGTCGTCTAAGTACACCACAACACACTGTTGCAACATATCTTAAAGGACATCATTAATAAATTCCTGAAAAATAGCAGGAGCATTACATAGGCCAAAGGGCATTACAAGATACTCATAATGCCCGCTTCTGGTGTTAAATGCTGTTTTCCATTTGTGGCCCTCCTTAATCCTAACGAGATTGTATGCTCCTCTCAAATCAAGTTTAGTAAAGATCGTAGCTCCCTTGAGGCGGTCAAAGAGTTCCGTAATAAGTGGAATAGGGTAAGCATTCTTAAGGGTAAGATGATTAAGACCCCTATAATCGATACATGGTCTTAATTCGCCACCCTTTTTCTTCACAATGAAGAAGTCAGCCCCTGCAGGACAGCAGGATTTGCAGATGATCCCCCGCGACAGAGCATCGGCAACATACTCCTCCATAGCACAATTCTCTGCAACAGACAGAGGGTACACCCGGCCCCGAGGAGGAATGGCTCCGGGTTGCAGGTCTATGGCACAATCGTAAGACCGGTGAGGAGGCAACGTACCAGCACGCACCTTGTCAAACATGTCTAGGAACTCTCGGTATTCATCTGGCAATTGAGATACTGAAGAAGTGATCAAGACTTTAACTGGTTTCCGAAGACAAGTGGAAATACATTTTTGGGACCACAACAAAATTTTGGACATGCGCCACTCGAGACTGGGATTGTGCTTTTGGAGCCAGGGATAACCCAGAACAACCAGAAAATGCGGAGAGTTTATCACCTGGAACTGGAGGGTTTCAAAATGGAGAGCCCCAACAGCCATGGACAACGGAGCAGTTTCGTGAATAACGAGTGCAGCCTGAAGGGGCCTGCCATCAATGGCCTCAATAGCAAGCAGAACAGACCGAGGCAAAACAGGAATGGAGTGCTTTGATACAAAAGCACTGTCAATGAAATAGCCCGCAGCACCGGAGTCAACAAGAGCCTGAGTGACTATGGAGGAGTCCACCCAGGAAAGGACAACCGTGACCAAAGGTTTCTCCTTAAGCGGTTCCGGGGATGAGGATAAACCACCCAAGGTCTGCCCCTGACAGGACCTTAGGTGTCAGCGTTTCCCGGCCGTGTAGGACAAGACTTCAAAAGGTGGCCCTGTATCCCACAATAGAGGCAGAGCCCCTCCCTCCTCCTAAAGTTCCTCTCCACCACGGAGAGACGCGTGAATCCCAGCTGCATCGGATCAGCAGTACCTGGTGACTCGTGACTAGGAGGCATGGTAGGAGAGGAAGGCATGGGTGGGAACAAACATGTAGGAGACAATGGACATGAGACTTCCGCAAGCGCTCCTTGAAAGAGGGCCTCTCTCTGAGTCCGATGTCAATTAGGATAAAAAAGACACCAATGCCTCGAGATCCTCTGGTAAATTTCTGGCAGCAACTTCGTCTTTAATCACATCAGAGAGCCCTGAAAGAAGGCGGCAACAAGGGCTTCATTGTTCCAAGCTACCTCTGCGGCAATTGTACGGAACTCAATAGCATACTGAGCAACAGATCTTGTACCTTGCTTAATGGACATGAGTCGTTTAGAAGCAGAGGAGGAGCGAGCCGGAACATCAAATACCCTTCGAAAGGAGGCCAAAAATTCAGGGTTATTTGAAATCACAGGTTTATTAGTCTCCCACAAGGGATTAGCCCAGGCAAGAGCTGTGTCAGAGAGTAACGAGATGAGAAATCCCACCTTAGCCCTGTCAGAGGAAAACACCTGTGGTAACATCTCAAAGTAAATGCCCACCTGGTTCAAAAACCCTCTGCACTGAATAGGATCGCCTCCATATCGCTGAGGTAGAGGTGCAGAACCGGACATGCACCTGGTAGAACTAGGTGCAGCAGCAGAAACAGGAGCAGCCATAACTTGCGGGACACTTTGGTCCAAATGTGCAGTGCGAGTCAGCAGGGTTTGCAGGGTTAGTGCAAATTGATCCAAGCGGTGATCCTGTTCATCCATCCTGGAAATGATGGCAGGTAAAGGTGGATTATTAGCACCATCAGTATTCATGGCCTTTGCATAATGTCAGGGTGCCAGGAATGAGACTGAGATGAGAAGTGCAAAAATAATCACACCTTTATTAATAGCAAAAAATAATAAAAAGCCCACAAGTCAAATAACAAGCCAGGAGTCAAAACCAGAGCTGGTAGTCAGACGAGCCGAGTCAGGAGCCAAAGCGAATAGTTAGATGAGCTGGAATTAGGAACAAGGAAAACAGCAGAGTCAGAAACAAGCCAGGGATCAGGAACCAGGAAGGACGTCAGGCAGCCAAGGAATACACAGGAACTCTCACAAACAGGTCTGAGACAACGCAAAGGCAAAGCATACTGAACAGAGGCCCTTTAAATAATAAGTTATGACATCAGAATTCTGAGACTGCATCCTGTCTCACATGGATGATGCACACCAGTCTGGCCATAAAATGAATTGCAGGAAATGAGCAGCATCCCCCACAATGCACCATAGTCAGGAAGAGAGGTGAGTAAAATGGCTGCCAGCAGCACATGGCAAACACAACAGGGAGAAAACTCTGACACAAGGCCACCCGGTTCCTCTCACACTTTACAGTGTCTCCGGCCTGTAGCGGTATTTAGGAGGAGACAGACGCTCTCCGCCAGTGTTTGACAGTAACCAAGAAGGCAGTAAATATAAAAAAAAGGATTCTCCCTCCTCCAAAGAGAAGCGAAGAAAATAAAACATTTTTTATTTATATAATGCATAAATTATATATAAAGAAAATGGAAGGCTATACATATATACATAAACACACACACACAAGGTATTCCCTTTTAATTTGGCACTGGACTGAAATTAATAGGCGGGATCAGACTGATATACTGCAGGACATTTTAACTCTGTCAAAAGCATTACTGGGCTAAAAAGAAGCTGCACTCAGGTGGTAAATCACTATAGTAAAAGATAACAAGTTATTGAGCATTTATTTTTGTTCCTGAGAGTTCTATATTGAGATTTTAGCAATTATCATACTTCAAATTGGGAAACTGATAAGTGACGAGGTTTAAAATATTGCCAAAAACCTCAATGTACAGAACAAGTCTAGTCTTTGCAAAATAATGCCATATAAAAATTATTTAAACTGTTTAAAGTAATTGAATATAGCAGGTTTTATACTGTAAAAAGGTGGAGAGACTTACGGTGAGATTATGGCATCTATTTATCAAGTCGTCAACTTACTTGCATTCGACGGAACCAATACGCTCGCCTAAGATCACCTAACACCGCTGCCGCAGACCTGAATACGTTCTCCAAAATGATCAAAAAAGCTGTCAAAAAGCCACGTACCAAGTACGGTGCGATGAGCAGCGGACTGTTGTTAACTAACAGACATCGATCTCGCTGCTCTTCGGCTTTTTAACAGCTTTATTGGTAACCTGTCACTAAACACCCACACTATACTATACTGTTTACCCCTATACCGCCGCTCCCGGAGCCCAGCGCAACTATAATAAATGTATTGACCCCTAAACCGCCACTCATGGACCCCACCGCAACTAAATAAAGTGTTTAACCCCTAAACCGCCGCTCCCGGAGCCCACCGCCACCTACATTATACTTATTAACCCCTAATCTTCCGCCCCCTACACCGCCGCCACCTACATTATATTTATTAACCCCTAATCTGCCGCCCTCTACAACGCCGCCACCTACATTATATTTATTAACCCCTAATCTGCCCCCTCTACACCGCCGCCACCTACATTATATTTATTAACCCCTTATCTGCCCCCCTACACCGCTGCCACCTACCTACATTTATTAACCCCTAATCTGCCGTCCACAACTTCGCCGCCACTATATTAAATTTATTAACCCCTAAATCTAAGTCTAACCCAAACCCTAACACCCCCTAACTTACATATAATTTAAATAAATCTAAATAAATATTCTTATCATTAAATAAATTATTCCTATTCCAGCGTATTTGCGGTTGACGGCTTGATAAATAGATGCCTATGAGTTTTGCGCTAAACAGGGTGCGAAAATAATGCCAAAAAATTTGCGTTATTGCACTCTCCATAGCACTGTCATTAAGAGTTACGAAAAAACCTCCTTGTACTGTGCGTTATGGTGCGTTAAGCTCCATACCTCACAAAAGCCAAGGGCTGAGTTTACATGCTTGTGCACGCTATTCCCCATAGACATCAATGGGGAGAAAGTGTTAGAAAAAAAACCTAACACCTGCAATTGCGGAATGGCAAATCACTGAAATGCAAACCCATTGATGTCAATGGGGAAAAGAAAGTTATGTTAAAACCTAACACCCTAACATAAACCCCAAGTCTAAATACCCCTAATCCGCCAACCCTGACACTAAATACAGTTTTTAACCCCTATTCTGACGCTCCCCGACATCACCCACACTAATCAAAGTTATTAACTCCTATTCCGCCATTCTCGACATAGCTGACACTAATAGAAGTTATGAACCCCTATTCCACCCCCCCGCCTTCGCCGACACTAATAAAAGTTATTAGCCCCTATTCCGCCGCCCCGACATCGCGAACACTAATAAAAGTTATTAACCCCTAATCCACCACCCCCGACATCGCCGACACATAAATAAACCTATTAACCCCTTAACCGCTGCCCCCCCATATCGCCAACACTATAATAAAGTATTAACCCCTACACCCTTCAGCCCCCCACATCGTACTAAACTAAACCTATTAACCCCTAAACCGCCGGCCCCCACATCACAAAACACTAAGTTAAACTATTAACCCCTAAACCTAACACCCCTAACTTTAAATTAAAATTACAATGTAACTATTTTTAAATAAATAAAAACTTACCTGTGAAATAAAAAAAAACTAAGTTTTAACTATAAATTAACCTAACATTACTATTCTAATAAATTAAAAAAAACTATCAATTAAAAACCTAAATTTTAAAAAAACTAACACTACGAAAAAATTTAAAAAAATCTAACATTACAAAAAATAATAAACACTGAATTACAAAAAATAAAAAACTCTAAGATTACAAAAAATAATAAATGAAATTATCAAAAATAAAAACAATTACACCTAATCTAATAGCCCTATAAAAATAAACCCCCCCCCAAAATAAAAACATCCCTAACCTAAAATAAACTACCAATAGCCCTTAAAAGGGCCTTTTTTAGGGCATTGCCCTATGTTAAAAAGCTCTTTTACCTAGAAAAAAATACAGCCTCCCCAACAATAAAACCCACCAACCAACCAACCTCCCAAAATAATGTGAAACTACTACTGCTCTCAGATGACAGTATGGATCGTGTCGGTATAGGCTGTAACGCAAGCATTTTATCCGGACTGCACAACCTGTAATAGAGGTGCTATGATAATCCCGCACTCAAATGTCATTTTTTTGAGTGCAGAATGGGCGTTGCTTTACAGGCTTAAATGCTTGTGGTATAGCTAGACGTAATATGCGTTCCCGGAAAAAAAATCAGCGGTATAGCCGTACCGCAAAACTCGTAATCTAGCCAAATGTAAATAGCAATTATTCAAAACACATATTTTGTGACAGGATTTTTTTAATACCTCTGCAAAAGATCTTGGTTGGCAAAAATACTGACCAGCAGACAGTTAAATTCTTTTCTATACATTTGTCTTAGTCTATAGGAATTCTGTTTAAAAAGGCAAAAGTACTTGAAAATACCATCACAAAAATATGAGTATGAAATAAAAAAAAAAATCATTTTATGAACAGGAATGCTACTAGACACCATTTCTAAATGTTGCCTTTATGATTTCTGATTTCTTGCATTTCCTACAGATTCGTTTAGCTGTACGAGATATCACATATATGGCTTGTAAAAACACATACATATGTAAATTTCTGCCCCACTAAATATCAATGAACTATCCAATAGCTATAAATATTGGTTTAATTAATCTAGACTATGAGGCCTATTTATCAAATGTCTGTTGGACCTGATCTGACAGTGTTGATCATGTCCGACAGACATTGCTGAATGCGGAGAGCAATATGCTGTCCGTATTCAGCATTGCACCAGCAGGGGGTGTCAATCAACCCGATCATACTCGTGGCGATCTCTGTCCGCCTCCTCAGAGCAGGCGGACAGGGTTATGGAGCAGCGGTCCAGAGTGTGCTAATAGTGGAGAAAAATGTTGCTCTACGCTCACTTTTTTGCGGTTAACGCCGGGTTTGTAAAAACCCATAATACCAGCGCTGTCTGTAAGTGAGCGGTGAGCATAAACTGCTCGTTAGCACCGCACAGCTTCTAACGCCAAACTCGTAATCTAGCCATTTATCTTTAGCTTTCACTAATGTGTCGAAATGAAGAGAAATAATCGCATGATCAGAAATCATTATGTCATTTATAAGCGCCTGAGATTTAGTAATAGACAAAGATTCTGAGATTAAAATATAATCTATTCGGGAAAAGGTTTGGATTCACAAGTAAATATGACTTTGTCAGGATTCTTAGTTCTCCATATATCTATTAATTTTAAGTGAGTAGAACATTTTTTGAAATATTTAGCCTGTTTATTATAACGATCTCCTTGTTCTATACTAAATCTCTCTAGCTCTGGACATAGACACATATTAAAATCTCCAGCTAAAATGAGATTTTGTTTAATATAGGGAAATAGTTTAGCCTTCATAATATCCCAGAATAGAGAGGAAAATCCATTTTTTCATATATATTGCATAATATTAATTTCGTCTCATTTATTTGTATTTTTAGAATTATATATCTAGCATCTATGTCTATCTCAATGTTTGTGATATTGTATGTCAACTCTTTATTTATAAGGATCGCAACTCCACTTTTCCTACTTTTGCAAGGAGCACCTATAACTTCTCCCACCCATTTTGATTTGAGTTTAGATATTTCCACATTTTTTAAATGGGTCTCTTAGAGGAAAGCAATACTTGGTGTAAATCTACTTGCGTTTAGCTGGGGAGGAGATACCTCCAACATTCCAGGATAATATCTTAAAATTATTACATAAGTCTATCATATACACACAATTAAAATCCTATCTTCCACGACGAGAGGGAGGGGATGGGAAAGAACCCAGGGGAAAAAGGGAAGGGGAAAAAATTTATATACATTGAGTCCTGGACCCTATATTCTTTTGTTCTTATAGCTTCTCTATTTTCAATCGTAATCTTTGATTTAATTAATATTGAGATCTCTCTCTAGCTCTGTGGGTTTTCGAGGTTAGCTATAAATTCCTTAACTTCTATTATGGTATTTAGGTTTATCCTAATATCATCCTTCTCTATAATAATTCTGGCAGGGTATACCATACGTGCCTTAACGCCTTTATCAATCAATTGTGTGCAATAAGGAGCCATATTTCTCCTTTTTGTGGCTGTCTCATTTGAAAGTCTTGAAATAAGAATATTCTGTTATTTGCTATAGTAAATGTATCAAATATCCTGTATAATTTGAGCAGTTCAATTTTATCTTGAAATCTCAAGACTTTGAATATGCACATTCTATTTCTTAGAGAGCCATCTTCATTATGCTTCATTGGGCCTACCCTGTGTGCTCTTTCTATCTGTAACAGTAATTTAGAGGGGGAGAATCCTAATGACTGAGGTAAAGTGTTAGAAGCAAAATTTAAGAGGTTTTCAAACTCTAATGTCTCTGGAAGACCCACCACTCTTAAATTATTGCATCTAGAGCAATCTTCCATATCTTCAAGGCGGGATTGTACATTTTTTATCTTAGCTTCTTGTTTGGTTAGTATATTATCTTGGGTATTTACTAGGTCTTCAATATTCGAAATTCTATTTTCTGCTTCTGTCAGTCTAGAGGAAAATTGTTTCACCTCAGTAGAGAGAGTGTCTAGATTTGCAGAAATATTAGACAAGTCTTTATTAACCCCTTAAGGACCAAGGACGTACGTCCTCAAAAAAAATACAGTTAATGACCGAGGACGTGTGGCGTACGTCCTTGGTCTGGAAAGCAGCTGGAAGCGATCCTGTTCGCTTCCAGCTGCTTTCCGGTTATTGCAGTGATGCCTCGATATGGAGGCATCCTGCAATAACCCCCCTTGGCCATCCGATGCAGAGAGAGCCACTCTGTGGCCCTCTCTGCACCGGACATCGGTGGCCGGTATCGTTGGTGGGTGGGAGCAAGTCTGGGAGGCGGGTGGGCGGCCATCGATGTGCCCAGTGGAGTGGAGGGGGGCGGGATCGGGGGCGGGAGGGGCGGGAGCGCGCACGGGAGCGCGCACATGCACGGGGGGCGGCGGGTGGGCGCGTGCACGGGGCGGGAGCGGGAGGGAACCGCTACACTACAGAAAAATAAAGTTTAAAAAGTACAAACAAATAACTTTTTGAAAGCTGTAAATAAACAGCTAAGAGATGTGGAAGGGGTGGGGGGTTGATCTTGGGGGGGGGAAGCTACACTGCAGAAAAGGTTTTTTTTTTTAAAAAAAGGCACATTTTTTCACTAAACTGGGTACTGGCAGACAGCTGCGAGTACCCAAGATGGCGCCCATTAAGGCAGAGGGGGAGGGTTAGAGAGCTCTTTGGTGGGGGATCAGTAAGGCTGGGGGCTAAGGGGGGATCCTACACAGCAGCATATGTAAATATGCTAAAAAAAACACACAAAAAAAGCCCAAATATAGCTTTTATTTTAGTACTGGCAGAGTTTCTGCCAGTACTTAAGATGGCGGGGACAATTGGGGGGTGGGGGAGGGAAGAGAGCTGTTTGGGAGGGATCAGGGGGTCTCATGTTTCAGGTGGGAGGCTGAGCTCTACACTAAAGCTAAAATTAACCCTGCAAGCTCCCTACAAGCTACATAATTAACCCCTTCACTGCTAGCCATAATACACGTGTGAAATGCAGCGGCATTTGGCGGCCTTCTAATTACCAAAAAGCAATGCCAAAGCCATATATGTCTGCTATTTCTGAACAAAGGGGATCCCAGAGAAGCATTTACAACCATTTGTGCCATAATTACACCAGCTATTTGTAAATGATTTCAGTGAGAAACCTAAAATTGTGAAAAATTTAAAGTTTTTTTTAATTTGATTGCATTTGGCGGTGAAATGGTGGCATGAAATATACCAAAATGGGCCTAGATCAATACTTGGGGTTGTCTACTACACTACACTAAAGCTAAAATTAACCCTAGAAGCTCCCTACATGCTCCATAATTAACCCCTTCACTGCTGGGCATAATACACGTGTAGTGCGCAGTGGCATTTAGCAGCCTTCTAATTACTAAAAAGCAACGCCAAAGCCATATATGTCTGCTATTTCTGAACAGAGGGGATCCCAGAGAAGAATTTACAACCATTTAAGCCATAATTGCACAAGCTGTTTGTAAATAATTTCAGTGAGAAACCAAAAGTTTGTGAAAAAATTTGTAAAAAAGTGAACGATTTTTTGTATTTAATCGCATTTGGCGGTGAAATGGTGGCATGAAATATACCAAAATGGGCCTAGATCAATACTTTGGGATGTCTACTAAAAAAAAATATATACATGTCAATGGATATTCAGAGATTCCTGAAAGATATTAGTGTTCTAATGTAACTAGCGCTAATTTTGAAAAATAATGTTTTGGAAATAGCAAAGTGCTACTTGTATTTATGGCCCTATAACTTACAAAAAAAGCAAAGAAGATGTAAACATTGGGTATTTCTAAACTCAGGACAAAATTTAGAAACTATTTAGCATGGGTGTTTTTTGGTGGTTGTAGATGTGTAACAGATTTTGGGGGTCAAAGTTAGAAAAAGTGTGTTTTTTTCAATTTTTTCCTCATATTTTATATTTTTTTTTATAGTAAATTATAAGATATGATGAAAATAATGGTATCTTTAGAAAGTCCATTTAATGGCGAGAAAAACGGTATATAATATGTGTGGGTACAGTAAATGAGTAAGATGAAAATTACAGCTAAACACAAACACCGCAAAAATGTAAAAATAGCCTTGGTCCCAAACGGACAGAAAATGGAAAAGTGCTGTGGTCATTAAGGGGTTAATTACCTCAATTGGGGCATAAAAGGTAAGTTTAATTGAGATATCATAGTTTGAAAATCGTTTGAGGTTTCATTAATGGCATCAATACTAGCCTCTGCCATTTTATTTTATTTTTCTCTAGACTTAGAGGGCATTATTGGTGAACTTTGTCTGGCTTGTGTAACAAACCATTCCATTTAAAAAAAAAAGCAAGAGAAAACAAGAACAAAAAAGTGAATAATAAGAGTAATCATAAGATTACACAATCTCTAATAAACCATGTGCATAAATGTCTGGGTCTTGCTGACCATTAAGAAGTGTGGGTGTATATTTAGTGAGTGTGTGTGTATCTGTTTGAATGTGAGGGGAAAAGAAAGAGAAAAAAATAAAAAAATAAATAGTGTTTCAGTGAACTCTTGTGCTTAGAAAAAAAAAAAACCTGCCATATGATGCAGACAAAGTTACTACATATATGACAATGAAATGGTTTGCCTATATTTATGACAATCAGCCCATTAAATCAGCCCATTAAAAACATGCAGTTTTCTAAGTTAGCTTCTAAACTCCTGTTTCCGGCGAGCCTGAAGGATCGCGCGGAAACAGGGAGATCAGAGGCCATTCGGCCCCCTATTATAAAATTTGATTCATACCCATGGTATTCTTTGGTAACTGTCTGGAGCACTACATGCAGGAATTAATGCTGCCATTTACTGCTTCTGCAATTAGATAACATTCTTGTAAAGCTACTGCCATATAGTGGGAACTATAGTATATAAACATCAAGGCACTGCTGCTAGAGTAACTTTATAGTCAAATAACCTTCATCTTTTGTCTGTTGTAGTGTAGTTTACATCTCTTTTGTTTCTTCTGGCTAACAAAAACTCTATTACAATCATCTGTCTGCAGCCTTTAGTATTAATACGATATTTCTATGTTTTATTGTTTACGTTGACACAGACTTAGCTGTACATACTCATTTATTTACTATATATTTATTTTTATTTTGTAATTGTTACTAGGAATTGCTACATCACATCTGAAAATGTAACGCTGGAGACTGTATATGAGAGATGGAGTCTGTAAGAACTGGAGGTACAGCAGACCAGTCTGTATAATAGCCGTATTTAAGAGTAACTCATGAGTTGCAGAGTTCTTTTATGAGGGCCTATTAGATGATTACTAATCAATGCAAAATATTGTTAACTTTAAAATGCTTCAAGAATTTGTTGTGGACCAATGGTTCCCATTTGGGATATGTAGGGCTGTGTTCCTGTACTTTTGGCATAAATAGGTTAATACAACTTTGATAACTAATATCATTTAAGCCCATACTGTTGCTATTGAAGATGCATAAGTGCTGCAGTGTTGGCAGCTACCTTTCACTCTTCTTCTGAAGAATGCTAATTGCATATTTGTTTCTTTAACATTCAAATAACCCGATTCCTTGTTAAGCAATTAACACTGATGGAGATGACAGAACATACAAGATTATCAAAAAATGGCCCAGTGGATAAAAGCTGGATCATGCCGAGAACTTCAGAAGCAGTAGCAAGAACAACAATATATCTATCACTGTCATCCTGAAAAGATAAATCTCTCCTTGAAGCAACTGGCTTTTCATTTTCAATGTGATTTTCAATTTGAGATTGAACTTGGATTCTGTTACCATCTACAACATATTGGCTCCCATTTATCAAGGTGTTAACTTGTTGTCTTATCAGTAAGAAATGCACCTGGCGTTATTTGCCTTTCACTGAAGAGACTTGAACAGTCAAAATTATTAAGAAAATTGTCAAATTTTATTTCATGAAATTTGACGCAAAGAGAAGTGAACGAATATTTATTGTTGTATATAAGTACTTATGGGGTTACATACTCCTACAGACAGAACAAGAGCCTTGTGGCAGAAAATCAGCAACAAAATCAGCATCAAGGGTTCACATAAAAAGGATGTAAAGCACTGCTAGAAACATTTACATTTTAAAGAGCTGGATAACTAAGACATAACTTTTCATGCAAAATCACTCGCGGATCTCCTTGTTTATGAGCAGAAAATGCTGTAGCATTAGGCACTGATTTATTCAAGTGACAGCATTGTAACTAAGTATTTTTTAACATGTTTGCTGTTAAATCTGTTGTACACAAGCGCAAGTACTCTTAGCTTTGTAATAGATGTGAGGAACTAATATACCTGCCCTCTTGGTTCTATAATTTCTTCTAGCAATAATAAAGCTAACAGGAATTCCAAAAAATCTAATTAAATTCTAATGACAACATTATTTTTACATGTTGACCATCTGTGGTCCTTGCAATCAATAAAGTAATATGGTGCAACTATTAAATTTGCTATTTCAGATGCTTATCAGGACACCATATTGATAGCTATTCTGTCTGCCACCTACAATCTATCAAAGTACATGTCAGATCTAGACATGGTTACACACAAATGTATTGTTTTAATTAATGCTAACTTAGAAGACTGCATGTTGAATGGTGCATGAGAACATATAGCTGTAATAAATCTAACGAGAATAATTATCAGGTGCATATATGATACTGATATATATACAGTATATATATATATATATGTGTGTGTGTGTGTGTGATTTTTAATAAGAATAACTGCTTGCTAAGTTTGTTTTATACCTCACACATTAATTTTGAAATGAAAATGACTCGCAAATCTGCAGTTGGCAGTTTTATAAATAGGGCCCATTGTCTTTTGACCGCTCCTTTCCTATCATGTTCTTTTAGCTACGTTACTGCCATTTTATTCTTAACTGTGAGAAACTGAGAGTGAAAATCCACCATTTAAATTATAACGTGTTTTACTTTATGCATAGTTTTCTCTGTGCAATATCAGTTGAACTGAATTGATAGATGGGGTTTATTGGGAGTTTTATGATTTATTTATTTAACCTTTTTATATTGTTTCAATGTTTACTGGTTTCTCCTAAAAGGGTGATACTTATGCATTTTTTCGTTATGTTCGCTACCTAGATATGTTTTTTTTTATTCTTGGCTTGAATACAAGTGGAGCTCAATTAATAGTGTTATCTTTTGCTTGACTGTGGTCAAAGAATAAGGCACAATCTGGTATTACTAGTGGAGGGTTAAATATTTTAACCAATGCATCTCAAAGGGACAGTCCACACCAGAATTCTGTTGTTTAAAAAGATAGATAATCCCTTTATTACCTATTCCCCAAATTTGCATGACCAACACAGTTATAATAATACACATTTTACATCTGTAATTACCTTGTATCTAATTCGGCCCCCTATTATAAGATTGCTACTCCTTAACTGGTCTGCTGCCTCTGAGGCTGTGGACACTAATCCACCCGATCCTATACAATCGGGTTGATTGACACCCCCTGCTAGCCGCAAATCTGCATGGGGCGGCATTGCACAATCAGTTCACCAGAACTGCTTGTGCAATGTTAAATGCCAACAGCGTATGCTGTTGGCATTCAGCGATGTCTGGTGGACATGAAACGCTACAGCATATCATGTCCGCCAGAAATTAGTAAATCTGCCCCTAAAGTAAATTGAAAACTTTTTAAAAAAATTTTTATGCTCTGTCTGTATCATGACCCTTTAAGACAGTCAAATTAAAGTGAATGTCAAGTTTGATGAATCAGTGCACGGTTTTTAAAAATCCTTTTAAAAACAGGGGCACTTTCATTCATCAAACTTTACATTTCACTCGATTTGTTAAAATACTTACCTTTTAATCTTGAAAGCCGCTCCAGCGATTCCCCCTCCTACCGCTCGTCACTTCATATGTCAGCAATGACTAATACAGCATCCTCCAATCACAGCCCCCCCCAGAGGATACATTGCCTGAGGCAACGCCGTGATTGGAGGAAGCCGGATTCGTCATTTTTGACATATGAAGAGGCTTGCGACGGGCAGGGGAAGCGCTTGAGCGGCTTTCAAGATTAAAAGGTAAGTATTTTAACTAAACGAGTGAAACGTAAAGTTTGATGAATGAAAGTCCCCCTGTTTTTAATAGGGTTTTGAAAAACCGGTCACTGATTCATCAAACTTGACATTCACTTTAAGTTACCTTTCTTTGTACATAAAGTATACATCCACATTTGTGGGGCATAAATTCAGATGGAATATGTTTCAGGCAGTAGTCAACTCATCACTCAGGTGTTAAAAAGGCTGTGGATAACAGTTTGCACTAGGCTAAGAGAATCAGGGTTTTAGATCTCAGCCAGACCTATGGTGAATGATAACCATCTTAGAGTACATGGTTATTAATTCTAAATGTATAGAGTTTGTGAAAAACAGTATCTAGAAACCACAGTTAAACATTGCTTTTAGCATATTACTAGGTGTTGCTGCTGCTACTAGAAATGGCTCTTGCTTAAAGGAACAGTAAACACATAGAGATTTTAATATAAATATTTAGTTATGTGTAGTAAAACAACTTCAAGGTATATGTCAATTATTTATTTTACCCTCCCTCCCCCATTTCATGTAATTTAGCTCTGAAAATTGTGGATTTTCTCATTCTCAGAACAGGAAATGCACACTGCAGATTTCTCAAAGTTACTACATACTCCTACATATCTTTCCCTAACTGACTTAAACATATAATAACTGCAAACAATGCCCTTTATACTAACATATGACTGTGACTAGCCTTGGTTTTGCTTAAGCAAGCCTGGATTAGCTCCTCCAAATGACAAAAATAGGGGGTGGAGCATGGCTTTTGAAACACATTTCAGCAAATAAGCAAATAAGATGTCAATGTTTAGACTTGGCTAACATGTTAAGTTGATTAGTGCCCCTTTTATAATTGTACAGTATATTTCTGTGCAGAAAAAAAGTTTACCTTTATAAATTTACATAGGTCCCAGGCACCAAAGAAGAGAATTACACTATAGTCAAAAGGTAACAAAAGAAAAACCTGTCAATGTAAAACTACTTGCAGTGGATTAGTATGTATATATTAAAAGGAATGTAAAGTCAAAATAAACAAATTGATTGGATAAATGCAATAGCATCAATGTTTTCAATGTGTCTTTAACCATTTGGCAACCATGTTTGCAACAATGTTTATAGCAATGTTATACATACATTTGTGGCAAACACTGCTGCCATAGACTGCTAAAGACTTGCGCACACTCCTAAGCTCCTATCAGCCTATCTAGCTTTACTCTTCAACCAAGAATACCAAAAGAACAAAGCAAATTTCATAATAGAAGTAAAATGTAAAGTTGTTTAAAATTCCACACTCTGGGGCCGAATTATCATGCTGCGAATGTCGTAAAACCGCTGCTCCTTAACTCATCCGCCACCTCTGAGGTGTCGAATAGCAATCTTCCCAACCGGATACGATTGGATAATTGACACCTCCTGCTAGCGTATGTACAGTAAGTATGTACAATTCCCTCCACTAATATTGGCACTCTTGGCAAATTTGAGTAAAGAAGGCTGTGAAAAATTGACTTTATTGTTAAACCTTTTGATCTTTAGTTCACAAAATACATATGATAATATATGATAATATGAGATTGGAGAATACATGGCAAGAAATCTGAGACCATGGGGGATAGTTATCAACGTGTCAACTTTCCTGCCTTCGCCGGCCCAATACGCCCGCCTAAGCTCGCCTACCATCGCTGCCGTGGACCTGAAAAAATTCGCCTAAATTATCAATAAATCTGTCAAAAAGCCGCGCACCAAGTACGGGGCGATGAGCAGCGGACTGTGAGAGTTATCACTCATCCGATCTCGCTGCTCTTTGGCTTTTTTACAGCTTTCTTGCTAGCCTGTCACTAAGCACCCACACTAAACTACACTGTTCTACCCCCTATACCGGCGCCCCCGGAGCCCCCAGCAACTCAATAAAGTTACTAACCCCTAAACCGCCGCTCCTAGACCCCGCCGCAACTCTTATAAATGTATTAACCCCTAAACCGCCGCTCCTAGACCCCGCCGCAACTCTTATAAATGTATTAACCCCTAAACCGCCGCTCCTAGACCCCGCCGCAATTCTTATAAATGTATTAACCCCTAAACCGCCGCCCCCGGACACCGCCGCAACCTACATTATACCTAGTAACCCCTATCCTGCCCCCCTATACCGCCGCCCTCTATAATAAAGTTATTAACCCCTATCCTGCTGATCCCGCACCTCGCCGCAACTAAATAAATAGTTTAACCCCTAAACCGCCGCTCCCGGACCCTGCCGCAACCTATATTAAATTTATTAACCCCTAATCTGCCCCCCCTACACCGTCGCCACCTATAATACATTTATTAACCCCTATCCTGCCCCCCACTACACTGCTACATTGTAGCTATTTTAGGATTTATTTTTATTTTACAGGTAACTTTGTATTTATTTTAGCTAGTTAGAATAGTTAATAAATAGTTATTAACTATTTAATAACTACCTAGCTAAAAGAAATACAAAATTACCTGTAAAATAAATCCTAACCTAAGTTACAATTAAACCTAACACTACACTATCATTAAATAAATTAAATACATTAAATACAAATAACTACAATTAAATACAATTACATAAACTAACTAAAGTACAAAAAATAAAAAAAGCTAAGTTACAAAAAATAAAAAAATAGGTTACAAACATTTAAAAAATATTACAACAATTTTAAGCTAATTACACCTAATCTAAGCCCCCTAATAAAATAACAAAGCACCCCAAAATAAAAAATTCCCTACCCTATTCTACATTAAAAAAGTTCAAAGCTCTTTTACCTTACCAGCCCTTAAAAGGGCCTTTTGTGGGGCATGCCCCAAAGAAAACTGCTCTTTTGCCTGTAAAAGAAAAATACAACCCCCCCAAACATTAAAACCCACCACCCACATACCCCTAATCTAACCCAAACCCCCCTTAAAATAATCTAACACTAATCCCCTGAAGATCATCCTACCTTTAGTCGTCTTCACCCAGCCGAGCCACCGATGGAACTGAAGAGGAGATCCAGAGCGGCAGAAGTGATCCTCCAAGGGGAGCTGAAGAAATCTTCCATCCGATGAAGTGATCCTCCAGGCGGGGCTGAAGAAGTCTTCCATCCGGGCGATGTCATCTTCCAAGCGGCGCTGAAGAAGTCTTCTATCCGGACGATGTCATCTTCCAAGCGGGGTCTTCAATCTTCAATCTTCATCCCGCCGACGCGGAACATCCTTCTTTCCCGACGGACTACCGATGAATGAAGGCTCCTTTAAGGGACGTCATCCAAGATGGCGTCCCTTCAATTCTGATTGGCTGATAGGATTCTTTCAGCCAATCAGAATTAAGGTAGGAAAAATCTGATTGGCTGATTGAATCAGCCAATCAGATTGAAGTTCAATCCGATTGGCTGATCGAATCAGCCAATCAGATTGAGCTCGCATTCTATTGGCTGATCCGATCAGCCAATAGAATGCGAGCTCAATCTGATTGGCTGATTCAATCAGCCAATCAGATTTTTCCTACCTTAATTCCGATTGGCTGATAGAATCCTATCAGCCAATCGGAATTGAAGGGACACCATCTTGGATGACGTCCCTTAAAGGAGCCTTCATTCGTCGGTAGTCCGTCGGGAAAGAAGGATGTTCCGCGTCGGCGGGATGAAAATTGAAGATTGAAGACCCCGCTTGGAAGATGACATCGCCCGGATAGAAGACTTCTTCAGCGCCGCTTGGAAGATGACATCGCCCGGATGGAAGACTTCTTCAGCGCCGCCTGGAGGATCACTTCATCGGATGGAAGATTTCTTCAGCGCCCCTTGGAGGATCACTTCTGCCGCTCCGGATCTCCTCTTCAGTTCCATCGGTGGCTCGGCTAAGTGAAGACGACTAAAGGTAGGATGATCTTCAGGGGATTAGTGTTAGGTTATTTTAAGGGGGGTTTGGGTTAGATTAGGGGTATGTGGGTGGTGGGTTTTAATGTTGGGGGGGTTGTATTTTTCTTTTACAGGCAAAAGAGCAATTTTCTTTGGGGCATGCCCCACAAAAGGCCCTTTTAAGGGCTGGTAAGGTAAAAGAGCTTTGAACTTTTTTAATGTAGAATAGGGTAGGGATTTTTTTTATTTTGAGGGGCTTTGTTATTTTATTAGGGGGCTTAGATTAGGTGTAATTAGCTTAAAATTGTTGTAATATTTTTTAAATGTTTGTAACCTATTTTTTTATTTTTTGTAACTTAGCTTTTTTTATTTTTTGTACTTTAGTTAGTTTATGTAATTGTATTTAATTGTAGTTATTTGTATTTAATTTATTTAATTTATTTAATGATAGTGTAGTGTTAGGTTTAATTGTAACTTAGGTTAGGATTTATTTTACAGGTAATTTTGTATTTCTTTTAGCTAGGTAGTTATTAAATACTTAATAACTATTTAATAACTATTCTAACTAGCTAAAATAAATACAAAGTTACCTGTAAAATAAAAATAAATCCTAAAATAGCTACAATGTAATTATTAATTATATTGTAGCTATCTTAGGGTTTATTTTACAGGTAAGTATTCAGTTTTAAATAGGAATAATTTATTTAAGTATAGTGTAGTGTTAGGTGTAATTGTAACTTAGGTTAGTTTTTATTTTACAGGTAAATTTCTCTTTATTTTAGCTAGGTAAGCTATTAAATAGTTAATAACTATTTAATAGCTATTGTACCTAGTTAAAATAAATTGAAAGTTACCTATAAAATAAAAATAAATCCTAAGATAGTTACAATATAATTATTATTTATATTGTAGCTCTATTAGGGTTTATTTTAAAGGTAAGTATTTAGTTTTAAATAGGATTAATTTAGTTAATAATAGAAATATTATTTAGATTTATTTAATTAATATTTAAGTTAGGGGGTGTTAGGGTTAGTGTTAGAATTAGGTTTAGGGGTTAATAAATTTATTACAGTGGCGGCGGTGTAGTGGGGGGCAGGATAGGGGTTAATAAATGTATTATAGGTGGCGACGGTGTAGGGGGGGGCAGATTAGGGGTTAATAAATTTAATATAGGTTGCGGCAGGGTCTGGGAGCGGCGGTTTAGGGGTTAAACTATTTATTTAGTTGCGGAGAGGTGCGGGATCAGCAGGATAGGGGTTAATAACTTTATTATAGAGGGCGGCGGTATAGGGGGGGCAGTATAGGGGTTACTAGGTATAATGTAGGTTGCGGCGGTGTCCGGGAGCGGCGGTTTAGGTGTTAATACATTTATTATAGTTGCGGCGGGGTCAGGGAGCAGCGGTTTAGGGGTTAATATGTATAGAGTAGCTTGAGGTGGGCTCCGGGAGCGGCAGTTTAGGGGGTAATAACTTTATTTAGTTGCGGCGGTGTAGGGGGGGGGACAGATTAGGGGTGTTTAGACTCGGGGTACATGTTAGGTTGTTAGGTGTAGATAGCTCCCATAGGAATCAATGGGATGTCTGGCAGCAGCAAACTTGTACTTTCGCTATGGTCAGACTCCCATTGATTCCTATGGGATCCGCCGCCTCCAGGGCGGCGGATTGAAAACCAGGTACGCTGGGCCGGAAAAGTGCCGAGCGTACCTGCTAGTTTTTTGATAACTACCAAAAGTAGCCAGATTGTGCCGCACTTGTGTGCGGAACATCTGGAGTGACGTAAGAATCGATCTGTGTCGGACTGAGTCCGGCGGATCGAAGCTTACTTCACAAAATTCTACTTTTGCCGGTGTCTAGCCTTTGATAACTAAGGCAAATCAGCCTCGCCACAAATACGCTGCGGAATTCCAGCGTATTTGAGGTTGACGGCTTGATAACTACCCCCCCATTACTCCATACAGAATCTCTCCAGGTGCTTCAAATTTTGAGGTTGATGCTGTTGGAATCTCTTCTTCAGTTCATAGATAGTAGAGACTTTTTTTCTTGAAACCCTTCCAAACAACTTGTGGTGATGTAGGTGACGTCGGATTGTAGTTTTGGAGACTTTCTGACCCCGACACAACTAACTTCTGAAATTCTAATTTTGGCCACTCGAACCATCCACTTCAATGTGTGTTGAGACAATATAGATACACATCCTCTTTCAGGTTTATTCATAACATTTCCAGTTGACTGGAACTTCTTAATTATTGCCCTGATGGTGGAAATTGGCATTTTAATGCTTTTGCTATTTTCTTATAGCCAATTCCCATTTTGTAAAGCTCAACAACCTTTTGCCATGTATCAAAGCTATATTCCTTGGTCTTACCCAGTTGATGAATAACTAAGATAATTTGGCATATATGTTACCTCATATTTATACCCCTGTGAAACAGGAATTGATGGGTGCATTATTTCCTGTTCCTAGTCACCTAGGTGTACTAAAAAACTTAAAATATCAATGGGAATATACTTCAAATATTTTTTTTTCATATGAATTCATAGGGGTGCCAATAATTGTGCCAGACATACTGTATATTTAAGAAAGAGAAGAGTATTTTTCTGTATTTTTTGAACAAAAGATCAAAAAGTTAAAAAATAAAGACAATTTTTCTCAGCCTTCTTTGCTCATTTACCAAGGGTGCCAATATTATAAAAGGGCACTGAACATCTCATAAATAATGTAATGTTAATATTTCATAATTCTTTGTACTAAAAAACATAAAATCTGAAACTGTTCAATATCCTATTTTATTTAGCAGCTTTAATACATGCATAATATTAACAGTGAATACTCTGTGAAATAATTTATATATATATGTGTATTTCTTTACCTTTATCCGCAAATATGTTATTCTTGAGTCTTTTAATTGGACCTGTCAAAAAGACTATTGCTCTTCCACTTGCAAAATGCTCTGTAATGATTTGTTTTCTTTTAATGGGCTTCTACTAGAGGTGCATAATTACTACTACAGTAATAGACTGTCACAAAACTGAATGATTCTATTACATGGATCAATGCATGACCAGTTTGTGTGCTTCCATTTTAAATATGAACATTTTTCAATTGTAACAAGAAGAAAAAAAAGTATGTAGTGCACTGTTGATATTGGAAGCAACGTTTGCTAATTCTAGTCATTGTTTAGCCACAGTGCAGCAGGGCAAGCGGCATGTGTGTGTGTTTGTGTCGCGTGTGAATCTGGGGATATGAATCTTATTATCTTCATTTAAGATGGATTGCACATGATAAATTGAATAAAACATAAGAAAGTAGGGAATTCAGCATTTTAATTTGTATTCTCTGATAAAGGACTAGATTACAAGTGAAGATAAAGTTAGCGCAGGTCACGATAAGCAATATCGTGACCACACTACCTTGCAGGACTATTACAACTTGAAAGTAAACAAATGCACTCGAGTGCAAAGAAAATTTGCACTCATCGGGTTAGTGAGAGTGAAGACCTTGGGTAAAGTGTAACGGCTAGATTTAGAGTTTTGTCGGTAACGACCCGCGTAGCTAACGCTGGCTTTTTTCTGGCCGCACCTTTTAAATACCTCTGGTATTGAGAGTTCACAGAATGGCTGCGTTAGGCTCCAAAAAAGGAGCGTAGAGCATATTTAACGCCACTGCAACTCTCGATACCAGAGTTGCTTACGGAAGCGGCCAGCTTCAAAAACGTGCTCGTGCACGATTCCCCCATAGGAAACAATGGGGCTGTTTGAGCTGAAAAAAAACCTAACACCTGCAAAAAAGCCGCGTTCAGCTCCTAACGCAGCCCCATTGTTTGCTATGGGGAAACACTTCCTACGTCTGCACCTAACACCCTAACATGTACCCCGAGTCTAAAGACCCCTAACCTTACACTTATTAACCCCTATTCTGCCGCCCCCGTTATCGCTGACCCCTGCATATTATTATTAACCCCTAATCTGCCGCTTCGTAAACTGCCACTACTTACATTATCCCTATGTACCCCTAATCTGCTGTCCCTAACACCGCCGACCCCTATATTATATTTATTAACCCCTAATCTGCCCCCCACAACGTCGCCTCCACCTGCCTACACTTATTAACCCCTAATCTGCCGACCGGACCGCACCGCTATTATAATAAAGTTATTAACCCCTAATCCGCCTCACTAACCCTATAATAAATAGTATTAACCCCTAATCTGCCCTCCCTAACATCGCCGACACCTAACTTCAAACATTAACCCCTAATCTGCCGACTGGAGCTCACCGCTATTCTAATAAATGTATTATCCCCTAAAGCTAAGTCTAACCCTAACACTAACACCCCCTAAATTAAATATAATTTAAATCTAACGAAATTAATTAACTCTTATTAAATAAATTATTCCTATTTAAAGCTAAATACTTACCTGTAAAATAAATCCTAATATAGCTACAATATAAATTATAATTATATTATAGCTATTTTAGGATTTATATTTATTTTACAGGCAACTTTGTATTTATTTTAACCAGGTACAATAGCTATTAAATAGTTAAAAACTATTTAATAGCTAAAATAGTTAAAATAATTACAAAATTACCTGTAAAATAAATCCTAACCTAAGTTACAATTAAACCTAACACTACACTATCAATAAATTAATTAAATAAAATACCAACAATTACCTACAATTAAACCTGTCACTACACTATCAATAAATTATTTAAATACAATATCTACAAATAAATACAATGAAATAAACTAACTAAAGTACAAAAAATAAAAAAGAACTAAGTTACAAAAAATAAAAAATATTTACAAACATTAGAAAAATATTACAACAATTTTAAACTAATTACACCTACTCTAAGCCCCCTAATAAAATAACAAAGCCCCCCAAAATAAAAAAATGCCCTACCCTATTCTAAATTACAAAAGTTCAAAGCTCTTTTACCTTACCAGCCCTGAACAGGGCCCTTTGCGGGGCATGCCCCAAAGAATTCAGCTCTTTTGCCTGTAAAAAAAAACATACAATACCCCCCCCCCAACATTACAACCCACCACCCACATACCCCTAATCTAACCCAAACCCCCCTTAAATAAACCTAACACTAAGCCCCTGAAGATCTTCCTACCTTATCTTCACCCTGCCAGGTTCACCGATCCGTCCTCGGAAGTCTTGATCCAAGCCTCGGAAGTTTTGATCCAAGCCCAAGCGGGGGGCTGAAGAGTGACGTCCATCCTCGGGCTGAAGTCTGGATCCAAGCGGCGACTGAAGAAATCCATCCTCGGGCTGAAGTCAGAAGTCCATCATCTAGATGAAGTCTTCTATCAAGCCGCATCTTCAATCTTCTTTCTTCTGGAGCGGAGCGGAACCATCTTCTTCCAAGCCGACGCGGAACATCCTCTTCAACCGACGACTAGACGACGAATGACGGTTCCTTTAAATGACGTCATCCAAGATTTTATTTTATTAGGGGGCTTAGAGTAGGTGCAATTAGTTTAAAATTGTTGTAATATATTTCTAATGTTTGTAAATATTTTTTTATTTTTTGTAACTTAGTTCTTTTTTATTTTTTGTACTTTAGTTAGTTTATTTCATTGTAGTTATTTGTAGATATTTTATTTAAATAATTTATTGATAGTGTAGTGTTAGGTTTAATTGTAGATAATTGTAGGTATTGTATTTAATTAATTTATTGATAGTGTAGTGTTAGGTTTTATTGTAGATAATTGAAGGTATTTTATTTAATTAATTTATTGATAGTGTAGTGTTAGGTTTAATTGTAACTTAGGTTAGGATTTATTATACAGGTAATTTTGTAATTATTTTAACTATTTTAGCTATTAAATAGTTCTTAACTATTTAATAGCTATTGTACCTGGTTAAAATAAATACAAAGTTGCCTGTAAAATAAATATTAATCCTAAAATAGCTATAATATAATTATAATTTATGTTGTAGCTATATTAGGGTTTATTTTACAGGTAAGTATTTAGCTTTAAATAGGAATAATTTATTTAATAAGAGTTAATTTATTTTGTTAGAATAAAATTATATTTAACTTAGGGGGGTGTTAGGGTTAGGGTTAAAATTAGCTTTAGGGGTTAAAAATTTTATTAGAGTAGCAGTGAGCTCCGATCGGCAGATTAGGGGTTAATACTTGAAGTTAGGTGTCAGCGATGTTAGGGAGGGCAGATTAGGGGTTAATACTATTTATTATAGGGTTATTGAGGCGGGAGTGAGGCGGATTAGGGGTTAATAACTTTATTATAGTAGCGGTGAGATCCGCTCAGCAGATTAGGGGTTAATAAGTGTAGGCAGGTGGAGGCGACGTTGAGGGGGGCAGGTTAGGGGTTAATAAATATAATATAGGGGTCGGCGGTGTTAGGGGCAGCAGATTAGGGGTACATAGCTATAATGTAGCTGGCGGCGGCGTGCGGACGGCAGATTAGGGGTTAATAAGTGTAGGTAGCTGGCGGCGACGTTGTGGGGGGCAGATTAGGGGTTAAAAAAATGTAATCGAGTGTCGGCGATGTGGGGGGACCTCGGTTTAGGGGTACATAGGTAGTTTATGGGTTTACTTTAGAGCACAGTAGTTAAGAGCTTTATGAACCGGCGTTAGCCCAGAAAGCTCTTAACTACTGACTTTTTTCTGCGGCTGGAGTTTTGTCGTTAGAATTCTAACGCTCACTTCAGCCACGACTCTAAATACCGGAGTTAGAAACATCCCATTGAAAAGATAGGATACGCAATTGACGTAAGGGGATCTGCGGTATGGAAAAGTTGCGGCTGAAAAGTGAGTGTTAGACCCTTTCCTGACTGACTCCAAATACCGGCGGTAGCCTAAAACCAGCGTTAGGAGCCTCTAACGCTGGTTTTCACGGCTACCGCCAAACTCTAAATCTAGGCCTAAGTGTTTAAAAAATGTGCACCAAACACATAACAGATACAGGATCAGTAAATACCGTAGATTTGCATAATCAACAATGTATGATAAGAAGACAATGCAATTCGTCTGAACTTCAAATGAGTAGTAGAGTTTTTTTCAGACAAATTTTAAAGTTATGTCTATTTCCACTTCTCCTGTATCATGTGACAGACATCAGCCAATCACAATTGCATATACGTATATTCTGTGAATTCTTGCACATGCTCAGTAGGAACTGGTGATTCTGAAAGTGTAACTATACTTTCCTGCCTTTGCCGGCCCAATACGCCCGCCTAAGCTCGCCTCACATCGCCGCCGCGGACCTGAAAAATTTCGCCTAAGTTATCAAATAAAGCTGTCAAAAAGCTGCGCACTAAGTACGGGGCGATGAGCAGCGGATTGTGAGAGTTATCACTCATCCGATCTCGCTGCTCTTCGGCTTTTTCCCAGCTTTATTGCTAGCCTGTCACTAAGCACCCACACTAAACTACACTGTTCTACCCCCGATACCGGCGCTAAACCGCCGCTCCTAGACCCTGCCGCAACTCTGATAAATGTATTAACCCCTAAACCGCCGCTTCAATCGGAATTGAAGGGACGCCATCTTGGATGACGTCCCTTAAAGGAGCCTTCATTCGTCGGTAGTCCGTCGGTAAAGAAGGATGTTCCGCGTCGGCGGGATGAAGATTGAAGATTGAAGACCCCACTTGGAAGATGACATCGCCCGGATAGAAGGCTTCTTCAGCGCCGCTTGGAAGATGACATAGCCCGGATGGAAGAATTCTTCAGCGCCGCTTGGAGGATCACTTCATCGGATGGAAGATTTCTTCAGCGCCCCTTGGATGATAACTTCTGCCGCTCCGGGTCTCCTCTTCAGTTCCATCGCTGCTAGGCTGAGTGAAGACGACTAAAGGTAGGATGATCTTCAGGGGATTAGTGTTAGGTTTTTTTAAGGGGGTTTGGGTTAGATTAGGGGTATGTGGGTGGTGGGTTTTAATGTTGGGGGGGGTTGTGTTTTTCTTTTACAGGCAAAAGAGCTGAATTCTTTGGGGCATGCCCCCACAAAAGGCCCTTTTAAGGGCTGGTAAGGTAAAAGAGCTTTGAACTTTTTAAATTTAGAATAGGGTAGGGCATTTTTTTATTTTGGAGGGGTTTGTTATTTTATTAGGGGGCTTAGATTAGGTGTAAGTAGCTTAAAATTGTTGTAATATTTTTTAAATGTTTGTAACCTATTTTTTTTATTTTTTGTAACTTAGGTTTTTTTTTTGTACTTTAGTTAGTTTATGTAATTATATTTAATTGTAGTTATTTGTAGTTAATTTATTTAATTTATTTAATGATAGTGTAGTGTTAGGTTTAATTGTAACTTAGGTTAGGATTTATTTTACAGGTAATTTTGTATTTCTTTTAGCTAGGTAGTTATTAAATAGTTAATAACTATTTAATAACTATTCTAACTAGCTAAAATAAATACAAAGTTACCTGTAAAATAAATATAATTCCTAAAATAGCTACAATGTAATTATTAATTACATTGTAGCTATCTTAGGGTTTATTTTACAGGTAAGTATTTAGTTATAAATAGGAATAATTTATTAAAGTATAGTGTAGTGTTAGGTGTAATTGTAACTTAGGTTAGTTTTTATTTTACAGGTACATTTCTCTTTATTTTAGCTAGGTAAGCTATTAAATAGTTAATAACTATTTAATAGCTATTGTACCTAGTTAAAATAAATTGAAAGATGCCTGTAAAATAAAAATAAATCCTAAGATAGCTACAATATATTTATTATTTATATTGTAGCTATATTAGGGTTTATTTTAAAGGTAAGTATTTAGTTTTAAATAGGATTAATTTAGTTCATAATAGAAATATTATTTAGATTTATTTAATTAATATTTAAGTTAAGGGGGTGTTAGGGTTAGTGTTAGACTTAGGTTTAGGGGTTAATAAATTTATTACAGTGGTGGCGGTGTAGTGGGGGGCAGGATAGGGGTTAATAAATTTATTATAGGTGGCGACGGTGTAGGGGGGCAGATTAGGGGTTAATAAATTTAATATAGGTTGCGGCAGGGTCAGGGAGCGGCGGTTTAGGGGTTAAACTATTTATTTAGTTGCGGCGAGGTGCGGGATCAGCAGGATAGGGGTTAATAACTTTATTACAGAGGGGGGGGGGCAGGATAGGGGTTACTAGGTATAATGTAGGTGGCGGTGGGCTCTGGGAGCAGCTGTTTAGGGGTTAATACATATATTATAGTTGCGGGGGGCTCCGGGAGCGGCGGTTTAGGGGTTAATATGTATAGAGTAGCTTGCGGTGGGCTCCGGGAGCGGCGGTTTAGGGGTTAATATGTATAGAGTAGCTTGCGGTGGGCTCCGGGAGCGGCGGTTTAGGGGGTAATAACTTTATTTAGTTGCGGCGGTGTAGGGGGGACAGATTAGTGGTGTTTAGACTCTGGGTACATGTTAAGGTGTTAGGTGCAGACATCTCCCATAGTAATCAATGGGATGTCTGTCAGCAGCGAACTTGTACTTTCGCTATGGTCAGACTCCCATTGATTCCTATGGGATCCGCCGCCTCCAGGGTGGCGGTTTGAAAACCAGGTACGCTGGGCCGTAAAAGTGCCGAGCGTACCTGCTATTTTTTTGATAACTAGCAAAAGTAGTCAGATTGTGCCGCACTTGTGTGCGGAACATCTAGAGTGACGTAAGAATCGATCTGTGTCGGACTGAGTCCGGCGGATCTAAGTTTACGTCACAAAATTCTACTTTTGCCACAAATACGAGGCGGAATTCCAGCGTATTTGAGGTTGACGGCTTGATAACTAGGCCCCTATGCATGTTTTGTTAATGGAAGTAAATAGCAAAGTTGTTTAAAATTGCATGCTCTATATGAATAATGAAAGTTTAATTTTAACTTAAGATTTCCTTTAAAACACAATGTAATGGGAGGTGGAGTCAGCAGCACACAAGAATGGTCGCATACTCTTATTGCTCTGGTCATGACTGCTGTAAAATTGATCCTGGAAGCCATCTATAGCAGAATTAAAGCTTATGAAATCCTTTGATGACTTTCTAGACTTCTACCCTGCACCAAGACCTAGATGACAAGTTGTGTGGTACAGCTATACCACTGAAAAATTGGCTGTTGCACTTGGAATAGTCAGCTCACCCGTATTACAAGTCGCGCGGTACTGCTATCCTGTTAGCGTTTAAGCCTATACCGCAACAATCCATTCCGCACTCAAAAAAAGGCCTTTGAGTGTGGAATGTTCAGCTCACTTGTATTACAAGTTGTGCGGTAAGGCTATTCTACTTGCGTTGTAGTTTATATCGCAACGATCCATTCCGCAATCAAGGACCACTAGTTATGGATTTTGCAAAACAAAAATGTTTCACAAAACTCATAACAAAAATGTTACAAGTACACTAACACCCATAAACTACACTATTAACCCCTATAATAAACCTGTTAACCCCTAATACGCCATGAACCCAGATCGCCAACACTAAATAAACATATTAACCCCTAAACTGCCAAAACCCACATCACCAACACTAAATAAACCTAATAACCCCTGTGACGAATCAAACCTTCTCAACGTTACAATAGAGGGGTGTGGGCATGAAGGGGTTAATGGCACACAGCTCTGGTTCCCTTAACCTTGCAACTCTACAAAAGGACCATAAAAGGGACACCACATTAACCCCCAAATCCTGTCCACACTGCTCTAACAATTTCTGTCACCACCAAAACTTCTAAATTAAAGGGGCGTTTTGGGAACCCCCCAAAACTCACACAATTTAACAATTAGGTAACGTGCCTTTAACCTTGTCTAAACAGGAGTGTGAATTCAGATATTAGAGCCCAAAGACAAAATTAGATTTTCTATGTGTTTAATACAAAAAATATCAATACAGGTTACACAGTGCGAAATTATGAAGACATTCAAAATAACATACAGTTGCAAAATTACAATTCTTTAAAAAGAAAATGGGACATGAAAAGAATTACACACACAATATACAACTTATTACCAAGTTCCTTTAGATATGTGGAGAACTGCCTTTCCTGATGTTAGTTGCTTGGGTCCCATGTCAATTCTACCCAAAAGTCTTTCTGTTACATACCCTTAAACTAAACTTTCTTTGTCTTGTCAAAGACACCGCCCTTGTTATAATTTATGACGAGGCTTAGCCAATACCACAATCTTAGCTCCCAATATCAATCTCCAAGGGGAGGAGCGTTTTGCATTCCTACACACAGTTACACAAAGAACACTTCACCTCAGACTTGTAACAGAATAAGGAGGGAGAAGGGGGGTCTCAGCTTACAGCTTTTCTGAAAACAGATTTCACACAAAGAAAAAAAACAGTTCACCTTAACCATTTCCAGGCTGAGACCACAATACCACCTCTGCCGGGTAGCCAATCCAGGTATCAACTACTCCACATGATTGTATCATGACAACCCCTGACAACCCCTAAACCACCCCACATCGCTACTACTAAAATAAACCTATCAACCCCTAAACCGCTGACCCCCAACATCGCTACTACTAAAGTAAACCTATTAACCCATAACCGCCAGCCCCCCACATTGTGACAAACTAAATTAAACTATTAACCCCTAAACTTAACACCCGCTAACTTTAAATTAAAGTTACAATTTAACTACCTTAAAAAAATAAAAAATTACCTGTGAAATAAAACATTACTATTTAAAAAAGAAAAATATACCAAAAATAAATAACCTAAATTGCAAAATTAAAAAATCCTAACACTACGGAAAAATAAATGAGAGCTGCTTAAATCCTATTGACTGTTCAAATCCATAGGATTTAAGTAGCTTTCATCCTATTGGCTGATTTAAATTTTCAGCCAATAGGAATGCAAGGTACCCCAATATAAAAGAGATACCTTGCATTCAATCTTCAGTGTGTGGCAGATGATTGCATGAAGAGGAGTCTCCATGCTGGATGTCTGCGTGGCTGCTGTTCCTGCTCCGCTCCACGCCGCATTCGCTCGGCACCACCGAGATAAAAAAAGAAGATGGCCCCGCGCTGGATGAAGATGGATCCACCTGAAAGAAGACCTTCACCCGCCGGACTTCAGGAATGCTGAGTACCTATTTCGGTGTTAGTTCGTTTTTTGTTTTTTGGGGTGTTTTTTTGTTAGATTAGGGCTTTTTTTGTTTTTTTATAGGCACTAAAGAGCTGATTGTCCTTTTAAGGGCAATGCCCATACAAATGCCCCTTTAGAGGCAACGGGTAGCTTAGGTTTTTTTTAAAGTTAGTTTTTTTTTTTGTGGGGTTGGGTGGGTGGTTGTACTGTTAGGGGGTAATGTAATGTAAAAGAGCTGTTAAACTTAGTGTTAGATTATAGGGTGTTTTTATTTTGTGGTGGCTTTTCTGATTAGATTAGGTTTAATTTTCTTATTTCAGATAATTTTGTTTATTATTTTCTTTAATAATAAAAATTTTTATTTTTCGTAATTTTAGAGTTTGTTATTTTTTGTAATGTTAGGTTTTGTTATTTTGTTTAATTTTAGATTTTGTTAATTTTTGTAATGTTAGGTTGTTTTTTTTCATAGTGTTAGGATTTTCTAAATTTGTAATTTAGGTTTATTATTTTTGGTATATATATATATATATATATATATATATATATATATATATATATATATATATATATATATATATATATATTTTTTTTAAAAATAGTAATGTTAGGTTTATTTATAGTTTAAGCTTAGGTTTTTTTATTTCACGGGTAAGTTTTTATTTATTTTAAGGTAGTTATATTATAACTTTAATTTAAAGTTAGCGGATATTAGGTTTAGAGGTTAATAGCTTAATTTCGTTTGTTGCAATGCTGGGAGTCGGCGGTTTAGGGGTTATTAAAGTTTATTTAAGGAGTTGTGATGTGGGGGTCGGTGGTTTAGGGGTTAATAGGTTTATTTTAGTAGTAGCGATGTAGGGGGTCGGTGGTTTAGGGGTTAATAGGTTTATTTTAGTAGTAGCAATGTAGGGGGTCGGTGGTTTAGGGGTTAATAAGTTTATTTTAGTAGTGGCAATGTGGGAGGTTTGCGGTTTTATGGGTTAATACTTTCATTTAGTGTTGGCAATATGAGTGGGCGGCAGATTAGGGGTTAATAGGTTTATTTAGTGTTGGCGATGTGGGTGGGTGGCAGATTATGGGTTAATAGTTTTATTGTAGTTAAGAAAAAAATGGAGAGCGCCACTGATACTATGTGAACACTGTGTGTGAATGTGTATAATTAATTTGAATAAAATTTGTATAAGCAGCTGTTATAAAAAAACAAAAAACAAATAAATAACAAATGGTAACAGTGCTAACAAATAATTGTGCAAAACAACCTGGAGGTTTCAATACTAATGTTTATTTAAATATATAAAACACAATGTGCAAAAAATGCAAACATAGTTGCAACCTCTATACAGAGTGATTAGCAGTGCAAACACTTGAGAATGTGTTACAAACACTTGAGAATGTGTTGCAAGTGAATTGTATCCGATTCCTAATACATCCATGCCTACTTGCAAATTTATGATGTATCAATACAGTGCAAATGAACTAGACATGATGTTATAATGTTTAATCTCCAGTGATTTGGCTGACAGGATACTCTAAAATCGCCATCTTGGAAAAGGGCGTCAGGGGAATAGTTCTTGCAATGATACATAGATCCCTATAAGGAAGTGGTGTTTTTATATAACTAAACAAATATATTATCTGACGGGGTGCGCAAAGATAAATCTATCATTTAAAACATAGTATAACTATAAAAAAATTTTTTTTTTAAAAAAGTAAAAAAAAAAGTTGATACATATATAATAAAAAAAATCACTTTAGATAAATAATTCAGTGTGCTTACCACTGTATGTTAAATCTAAAAAGGTATACATACACAACAAGGATAGTACAATTACTAACAAATAATAACTAAAAAAAGAACCAATTCATTGCACATATGAAACGATACATTTTATCAAGTACATAGTTTTAACATGGACTAAGGAAGGCATACATCCTAGAAAAATATATCATATGTATCTGCCAATCTGGGCTGAGGGATGTGAAAAAAGGAAGGGGCTAGGGCTATCAGATGTCTGTCAAGGGAGGAGAAAAAAAAAGGGGGGTTCAGATTAACATCAAATAAAATATATATGGGTATATTCTTGGACTTACTTATATATGTATATAACAAATTATTTAATGAATTAATTTAATGAAAACCATTGCAAATACTTATATAAAAGCTTAGCAAATAATATTTTGCAAAAAATATTTTACAAAAAAGATACAAAATCATAATTTTCATTTAAGCCTGATGGTTGTAATGTATTTAAAGGGCCACTAAACCCAAAATCTTTCTTTCACGATTCAGAAAGAACATACAAATTTAAACAACATTACAATTTACTTCTATTATTTATTTTGCTTCATTTTTTAGATATCCTTATTTGAAGAAAAAGCAATGCACATGGGTGAGCCAATCACATGAGGCTTCTATGTGCAGCAACCAATCAGCAGCTACTGAGCATATCTAGATATGCTTTTCAGCAATGAATATCAAGAGAATAAAACAAATTAGATAATAGAAGTAAATTAGAAAGATGTTTAAAAATGCATTCTCTTTCTAAATCATGAAAGAATAAATGTGGGTATCATGGCCCTTTAATTTAAGTATCCAGTAAGTTTCACGTTGGTTCAAAATTCTTTCACGTTCACCTCTACGTCTATCGATAGGAATGTAGTCAGTTCCAAAAAACATGAGATCTTGCTTATTACTTCAAAGTACTTGTTTGAAATGCCAAGAAACAGATGGCTAGATTACAAGTCTTGCATTAGCCTTAAAAAGCAGCGTTGAGGGGTCCCAACGCTGCTTTTTAACGCCCGCTGGTATTACGAGTCAGACAGGAGAGGGTCTACCGCTCACTTTTATTCTGCGATTTTAGCATACCGCAAATCCCCTTACGTCAATTGCGTATCCTATCTTTTTAATGGGATTTTCCTAACGCCGGTATTATGATCGCATGAAAAAGTGAGCAGTAGACCCTCTCCTGGCAAGACTCCTACCGCATTTAAAAGTCAGTAGTTAAGAGTTTTATGGGCTAACGCTGGAACATAAAGCTCTTAAAGGGACACTGAACCCAAATTTTTTCTTTTTTAATTCAGAAAGAGCATGCAATTTTAAGCAACTTTCTAATTTACTCATATTATCAATTTTTCTTCGTTCTCTTGCTATCATTATTTGAAAAAGAAGGCATCTAAGCTTTTTTTTGGTTTCAGTACTCTGGACAGCACTTTTTTATTGGTGGATGAATTTATCCACCAATCAGCAAGGACAAGCCAGGTTGTTCACCAAAAATGGGCTGGCATCTAAACTTACATTCTTGCATTACAAATAAAGATACCAAGAGAATGAAGAAAATTTGATAATAGGAGTAAATTAGAAAGTTGCTTAAAATTGCATGATCAATCTGAATCACGAAAGAAAATTTTTGGGTACAGTGTTCCTTTAACTAAAGTGCTAAAAAGTACACTAACACCCATAAACTACCTATTAACCCCTAAACAGAGCCCCCCCCACATCGCAAACACTTAACTAAAATGTTTAACCCCTAATCTTTTACAGGCAACTTTGTATTTATTTTAACTAGGTACAATAGTTATTAAATAGTTATTAACTATTTAATAACTTACTAGTTAAAATAAGTACAAATTTACCTGTAAAATAAATCCTAACCTAAATTACAATTACACCTAACACTACACTATCATTAAATTAATTAAACAAATTACCTACAATTAACTACAATTAAATACAATTAAATTAAATAAACTAAAGTACAAAAAAACACCCAACCCTATTCTAAAACCCAGCCACACCCCCTTAAAAAAACCTAACACTACCCCCTTAAAGATCACCCTACCTTGAGCCGTCTTCACCCAGCTGGGCACAAGTGGACGTCCAGAGGGGCAGAAGTCTTCATCCAATCCGGCCAGAAGAGGTCCTCCAAGCGGCAGAAGTCTTCATCCAGGTGGCATCTTCTATCTTCTTCCATCCAGAGCGGGTCCATCTTGAAGACATCCGACGTGGAGCATCCTCTTCCATCCGACGGCGACTGAAGAATGAAGGTTCCTTTAAGTGACGTCATCCAAGATGGCATCCCTTCAATTCTGATTGGCTGATAGAATCCTATCAGCCAATTGGAATTAAGGTAGGAAAAAATCAATAGCATTGAGCTTGCATACTATTGGCTGATTGGAACAACCAATAGAATGCAAGATCAATCCTATTGGCTGATTGCATCAGCCAATAGGATTTTTCCTAATTTAATTCCGATTGGCTGATAGGATTCTATCAGCCAATTGGAATTGAAGGGGCGCCATCTTGGATGACGTCACTTAAAGGAACCTTCATTCTTCAGTCGCCATCGGATGGAAGAGGATGCTCCGCATCTGATATCTTCAACATGGACCCACTCAGCTCCGGATGGAAGAAGATAGAAGATGCCGCCTGGATGAAGACTTCTGCTGCTTGGAGGACCTCTTCTGGCCGGATCGGATGAAGACTTCTGCCCCTCTGAACGTCTACTTGTGCCCGGCTGGGTGAAGACGGCTCAAGGTAGGGTGATCTTCAAGGGGGTAGTGTGTGTGGGTGGTGGGTTTTAATGTTGGGGGGTATTGTATTTTTTTTTTACAGGTAAAAGAGCTGATTACTTTGGGGCAATGCCCCGCAAAAAGCCCTTTTAAGGGCTATTTGTAATTTAGTATAGGGTAGGGAATTTTATTATTTTGGGGAACTTTTTTTATTTTATTAGGGGGATTAGATTAGGTGTAATTAGTTTAAAAATTTTTAATAATTTTTTTATTTTCTGTAATTTAGTGGGGTTTTTTTGTACTTTAGTTAATTTAATTTAATTTTAGTTAATTGTAGGTAATTTATGTAATTAATTTAATGATAGTGTAGTGTTAGGTGTAATTGAAATTTAGGTTAGGATTTATTTTACAGGTAAATTTGTATTTATTTTAACTAGCAAGTTATTAAATAGTTAATAACTATTTAATAACTATTCTACCTAGTTAAAATAAATACAAAGTTGCCTGTAAAATAAATATAAATCCTAAGCTAGCTACAATGTAACTATTAGTTATATTGTAGCTATCTTAGGGTTTATTTTATCAGTAAGTATTTAGTTTTAAATAGGAATAATTTCTTTAATTGTAGTAAATTTATTTAGATGTATTTAAATTATATTTAAGTTAGGGGGTTTTAGGGTTAGGGTTAGACTTAGGTTTAGGGGTTAATAAAGTTATTATAGTGGCGGCGACGTTGGCGGCGGCAGATTAGGGGTTAATAAATTTAATATAGTTGCAGCGACGTTGGGGGGGGCAGATTAGGGGTTAATAAATATAATGTGGGGTTCGGCGATGTTGGGGGCAGTAGATTAGAGGTTCATAAGTATAATGTAGGTTGCGGCGGTGTCCGGAGCAGAAGATTAGGGGTTAATAATATAATGTAGGTGGTGACGATGTCAGGGGCGGCAGATTAGGGGTTAATAAGTGTAAGATTAGGGGTATTTAGACTCGGGGTTCTTGTTAGGATGTTAGGTGCAAACATAAAATTAATTTCCCCATAGGAAACAATGGGGCTGCGTTAGGAGCTGAACGCTGCTTTTTTGCAGGTGTTAAGTTTTTTTCAGCCAGCTCAGCCCCATTGTTTCCCATGGGGAAATCGTGCACGAGCACGTTTTGCCAGCTAATCGCTACCATAAGCAGTGCTGGTATTACAGTGAGATGTGGAGCTAAATTTTGCTCAACGCTCACTTTTCTGAGGCTAACGCCGGCTTGAAGAAAACCTGTAATACCAGCATTGGCTTACATGAGCAGTAAGAAAAAAAGGCTTGTTAGCCCTGCACAGCCTTACCGACAGAAATTCATAATCTAGCCGAGAATGTTTAAGAAAACCAGTTTCAATATTATAGAGATGTTCATAAATTCTTTTATAGAGAGGACGTGTCGTACGTCCTACATAAAGTAAATTACAGCTACATTTCAAAATATATATTACAAAAGTGGAGTCACAATTAATGAAATTTCTAACTTGCAATTTTATTTTTTCGAATGTCTTCGGACTTAGTCCTAAAAAAGGGTCTTTTTTTGAGTAAATGCCAGTGTTTATTTATTGTATATACTATCTTTCTCTTATCTTGACTATAAGTAGTTAGCATTCTATTACAGAACTTACTATTTCAATCACTAGTCATGATGGTGTTACCATCCATCATCTTAATGTAATATTTTTTTCTTTTTACTTAACTCTGATTTACCCTCCAGCAACTTATCCCGATCCAGTTTGGTTATTTAATCTATATTATTTTCCAGTAATGAAGATTCAAAACCTTTATCAATAAATCTCTATTTTAATATTTTGGCCTGAGACTAAAAATCAGGTATATGGGTACAGTTTTTCCTTATGCGGGCAAATTGGCCCATAGGGGTATTTTGAAACCATTTCTTATCATGACAACTATTAGAATTAAAGGGACATTATACACTCATTTTTTCTTTGCATAAATGTTTTGTAGATGAACTATTTATATACCCCATAAAGTTTTATTTTAAAATAAATGTATAGTTTTGCTTATTTTTAAATAACATTGCTCTGATTTTCAGACTCCTAACCAAGCCCCAAAGTTTTATGTGAATACGGTCAGCTACCTTCTCCAGCTTGCTGCTGTTTGTGTAAAGGGTCTTTTCATATGCAAAAGAAGGGGGAGGGGGAAGTGTCTTATTTGGCACTCGCAGTGGGCTTTCCAGCTACCTTTTCAACAGAGCCAAACTGACAGCTTCTAAGTAAGTTTTTAAACAGTTTTATACTGGATTTTTATATCAGTATCTTTGCATCTTATTCTTTATACTAGTGTCTATTACATGCAGTTATATGAAAATGAGTGTATACTGACCCTTTAAGATAGGTATTCTGATCTACTGTTTTAAAATAGGTCTTTGTTGTTATTTTGCTATCTTCACTGATAATTTCCAAATCTAGTAATTCACATCGATTGCTATCGATTTTATAGTAAAAAAATAGACCCAAATTGTTTTTATTTAGATGTTCCAAAAAAACATTTAAAGAGTCTAAATTTCCCTTTTAAATTAGGATCACATCATCGATGTACCTTTTGTATATTATCAGATTGTCTAAGAAATGTTTTTGAGTCCAAATATACTCCTTTTCCCAATGTGCTTAAACAAGATTCACATAGCTAGGGGTAAATCTAGTCCCCATAGCTATGCCTTGTATTTTTTGGTAAAATTTACTGTTAAAGGAAAAATAATTATTCTCAAGTATAAATTTAATACCCTTGGTCAAAAATTCTTGCTGAACAATTGAAGGAAAATTGAAATCTGTGAAAATCTTTTTTATTCTATCTAACCCTTCTTCATTGTTTATGACTGTGTAAAGGGATCTTATATCAGCAGTTAAAAATAACCAATTGTAGTGTTGGCAATGTCGGGGGCGGCGGGTTAAAGGGACACTGGACCCAAATTTTTTTTCATGATTCTGATAGAGCATGCAATTTTATGCAACTTTCCAATTTACTCCTATTATCAAATGTTCTTCATTCTCTTGGTATCTTTATTTGAAAAGCAGAATGTAAGTTTAGATGCTGGACCATTTTTGGTGAACAACCTAGGTTGTTCTTTCTGATTGGTGGATAAATTCAACAACCAATAAACAAGTGCTGTCCAGTGTTCTGAGACAATAAATTGCTTAGATGCCTTCTTTTTCAAATAAAGGTAGCAAGAGAATGAAGAAAAATTGATAATAGGAGTATATTAGAAAGTTGCTTAAAATTGCCTGCTCTAACTGAATCATGAAAGAAAAAAATTGGGTTCAGTGTCCCTTTAAAGGGACACTCAGGTTTTATTAAATTTTCATGATTCAGATACAGCATGTAATTTTTAACAACTTTCCAATTTACTTCCATTAAAAAAAATGTGCACAGTCTTTTATATTTACACTTTTTTGGGTCACCAGTTCCTACTGAGCAAGTGCAAGACTATACGTATTAGCATTTGTGATTGGCTGATTGCTATCACATGGTACAGGGGGAGTGGAAATATACATAACTTTAAAATGCGTTAGTAATGAATCTACTACACATTTGAAATTCAGAGTAAATGCTATTGTATTGTCTTGTTATCTTGCATTTGTTGATTATGCAAATCTACTGTGTTTACTGGTCATTTAAGGGTTAATATCTTTATTTAGTGTTTAGAAAAGGCGTTTATGTTAGGGTGTTAGATTTATACATAACCTTCTTGTCTCCTTAGACATCAATGGGGAATGCGTTATAGCGATCGCCATTCCACAATCGCAGGTGTTAGTTTTTTTCTAACACTTTTTCTCCATTGATGTCTATGGGGGGATACGTGCAAGAGCACCTCAAGTCAGGACTTGGCTTTTGTGCGGTATGGAGCTCAACGCACCATACCCCACAACAAAAGAAGGTTTTTTTTGTAACTTGTAATGGCAGCTCTATGGAAAGTGCGGTAACGCTACATTTTTAGCGTTATTTACTCACCAGGTTTAGCACACAACTTGTAATCTTGTTCCAAGTGAATTCTAAACTTAGCTACCAATGAAACAGCTCTAAGACAGGACTTGGACTCCAACTCATACTGAAGACTGCGACCTTCATCTAAATCCCTAGGATGTGTTTATCTAGCATCTGCTTTACACACCTACTACCGGTTTATACATATACTTGTCATGGAGAACGCTTGCCAGATTCTAGCCGAACTTAACAGTCTCCTGGACTGGCATTTACCATGGCTCTAAACAAAGCCTTTGGCCCAGCAGATAATATCGGGTCCTCAATAGAGGTCCGTCCAAGCCCGGCTGACAAGAGCAGCGATAGTGGTGATGTTTTGGGACCCCAGCATCTACCGCTCACTTTTGATACCAGTATGAAGATGGCGGAATGTACAACACACCAGGAGACCACTTAATCCAAGAATTAGGGTCAGCACCACTGTGCAGTGCTTGAGTGACTGGGGTGTACTACAATCCCCTCCAAACGATATATATACAAATTGTCACCAGCACCATATCTCTTAAAAGATTAAATCTTTATTGAAGACATATAAAAATGAGCGACGTTTCGGGGATTAACCCCTTAGTCATGCTGTATGAACATACAGCATGACTAAGGGGTTAATCCCCGAAACATCGCTCGTTTTTATGTGTCTTCAGTAAAGAATTTATTTTTAAAGAGATATGGTGCTGGTGACAATTTGTATATACACCAGGAGACCAAGTGGCTCGCAGAGGAACTCCAGTTAGTGAATGCTGCTGAGGAGAGCCTCCACAGACAGTATTATGTCCAAGATGAACACTCAGGAAAACCAAGGGGCCTTGGTCCCCAAACACCTTCAGAGTGGATCAGAGCAAAAACTACTTGTTGCCAGATGGGAGACTGAGGCACCTTCTCTTTGGACCTAGGAAAAGTGACAAGCCCTGAGAGAATCCCTTTTTGGTGAGGGCAGCATTACCTTTTAGGTGTACCTTGGTACGAGACCTATGAGACAGTCGATAAAAAAGTAATCCCTGTTCTCAGATTTTTAATGGCATGGTTTCACTGAAGTTAGCGAATCTTAGTTTTTCACTTGTGCGCTTTTTTACTTTCAACTTGTAATACATGCGCTAATGCGGCCATGCTATTTTTTTACTTTAAGCGCAGTTAGCAAGCTGAAAAAAACAGCATGCCACTTGTAATCTTGTCCATAGGGGCCTTTTTATCAAAGTGTCAACCAAAAAAAGCCCGGAATTCTGCATCATAATTGTTGCGAGGTTGATCCAACCTAGTTATCAAAGCCTCAAGATCGGCAAATGTTGAAATTTGTGACGTAACATACGATCCCGCGATCTCAATCCGATGCAGATCAATGCTTATGTCATTACAGATGTTCTGAATACACATTCGGCTTTATTTGACACTTTTTTCAATTTATCAAACTTCTAACAGGTACGCTTGCGGCTATTCCGACGCATTGTACCCTTAAATCCGCCACCCTTAAGGCAGCGGATGCCATAGAAATCAATAGGAGTATGAAAGCACCGAAAGCTTATGTTCAATGCTGCAAGAGAATGAAGCATACCCCATTGATTTCTATGGTAGAAAAAAGTTACGTTTACACCTAACACCCTAAAATAAACTTTGAGTCTAAACAACCCTAATCTGCCACCCCCCGACATCGCCACCACCTATATAATGTTATTAACCCCTATTCCGCTGCTCCCTGACACCGCTGACACTAAATGAACTTATTATTCCCTAAACCTCTGGCCTCCCACATCACCACCACTAACTAAACCATCAACCCCCCACATCGCAAAAAACTAAATTAAGCTATTAACCCCTAAACCTAACAACCCCTTAAAGGGACACTGAACCCCAATTTTTTCTTTTGTGATTAAGAAAGTGCATTCAATTTTAAACAACTTTCTAATGTACTCCTATCATCAATTTTTCTTCGTTCTCTTGCTATCTTTATTTGAAAAAGAAGGCATCTAAGCTTTTTTTTTTTGGTTCAGAATTCTGGAAGGCACTTTTTTATTGATGGATGAATTTATCTACCAATCAGCAAGAACAACTCAGGTTGTTCACCAAAAATGGGCTGGCATCTAAACTTACATTCTTGCATTTCAAATAAAGATACCAAGAGAATAAAGAAAATTTGATAGTAGGAGTAAATTAGAAAGTTGCTTAAAATTTCATGATCTATCTGAATCATGAAAGAAAAAAATTGGGTTCAGTGTCCCTTTAACTTTAAATTAAAATTACAACATCCCTATCTTAAAACAAATTAAAACGAGAAAAAAAAAATTAAATTAAAACGTTTAAAAAGAAATTTTAAACTATTAAGTAACCTACCCTAACTATTATACTACAATTAAATGAAACTACCAATTAAATAAACTAAATTATATATTAAAAAACTAACCCTACTAAAATTATTTAAATATACAATTAAGAACTATTACAATGTCCTAAATTACAAAAAACAAAACATTAAGTTACAAAAACAAACACTAAATTACAAAAAATAACAAACAAAATTATCAAAAAAAAAAAAAAAAAAAAAAAAAAACCAAAATAATAAAACCCCTAGCCTACAATAAACTACCAATGGCCCTTAAAAGGGCCTTTTTGGGGACATTGCCCTAAAGATAAAAAATACAAACACCCCCCAACAGTAAAACCAACCACCCAACTAACCCCACCAAATAGCAAAAAAAATCTAAAATAACCTAAGCTACCCATTGCCCTGAAAAGGGCATTTGTATGGGCATTGCCCTTAAAAGGGCATTTAGCTCTTTTAATGCCCAGACCCTAATTTAAAAATAAAACCCACCCAAAAAAATTTAAAAAACCTAACACTAACCCCTGACAATCCAATTACAGTTCTTGAAGTCCCGCTTGAATATTACAGCTAAATCACTATTTACGCTTCAATTCTTACCACAATCTCATCTTTGTAAGTAACTGTTTTTCTAAACAAAAAAGTTGTACAAAACATTTCAAAAATACATTACCAAGTATAGTTGCACTCATAATAACACTGTCTAATAAAACATTTTATTATTAAAAAAAATATTGCACACAAAAAATATAAGGGCTCAAAGATATGAGAAAGATATGAGATCTTAGGTGTTAGAAAAAAAAAAGATAGGGAAAGGGATTTAAAAATGAGATACGTACATGTACATGTCTAAATATGTATATGTGTGTATATATATATATACACTGTATATACTGTATATATATATATATTTATATATGTGTGTGTGTGTCTATATAGGTGTACATTTGTATTTATGTATTTATAATGTAAATCCTTGGTAAGCGCTCAGTAGTACTCACGGTCCCACTTTCACCTGTATTCCATGCTGAATTGTTTGTTCCTTCACAAGATTAAAAAGTTCCCATCTTTTGAAGTCAATGATACAAAATTCATTAAGAAATGGAATGAATTATTAGCCCAATTTTCCCTTGCCCTCATGGATTTATTAATAGAATATAAGAAGCAACAAAGGGCCAATTTAATTACAGATATTAAGAAAAAACAGGACCTTAAATGTCCTTTAACTGTTAACCCGAATTCAAGGGGTATGATGACAAAATTAGAAAAGTAATGGAGGAGTTTAAAGAGAATTTATGGTATTTAAAAAAAAACTAAATCTCTAGGGATAAGGAAGATTATGAGAAAGGCAATGTATATAGATGGGCACATACAGGAGGAAGAAAAAGGTATAGGGTCAATAATAATCAACAAGACATGAAGAAAGTTAGGTTCATTGAAACCGATACAGAGTATGATTATGACTCCTCAGACTTTGAGGTTAGCACAGAGGAAGCCAATACTGCCACTACTTTTGTATTACAACCCACAGAGGTTAGGGAAGATACTGCCACAAATACCTACCAGGTTCCAAAAAAACCAAAGGGCATTTTGCAGGCGAAAGCAAAAGAAAAACATATAGGGTACGGCGGGGAGGCAAATGCAGAAGTAGGTAGAGGGCAATATGTGGAACAGCAAGGGAAACATCATCGCTATCCCAAAAGACAAAGGGAAACTGAGAGTCGAAAGTATGTGTAGGATCCAATAATGTGATTAATTTGTCATCTGTAAAACTAACTACCCTTCAGATAAAAATTCTGTCACTAGGATTAAACTTTGCCCCTTATCACGCTTTGATTTATTCCAGACAATTGTAGATATAAACAAATTTGTGGGATCACTTACTCTCAAAAAACGCTTTATTTATTTATCTGGGTCAGTCAGTAGTCTAAATGACTCTACAATAAATACAGACATGGTAGAAAAAAGCACAAATGATACTGTGCCAGCCACAAATACTTTTTCTTTTGTTGATATATGTGCAGAGTTAGATTTGATACACCTGCAGAGGGAAATAGGAGATGAAACCCATGATATAGAACACTCAGAGGTATCATTAAAGGAATTTAAGGGTAAATCTACATTTTATCCCACACATACTAGGAACAATAGCATAGAGGTATTTCACAGGACAATTAAGAAAGAATTGGTTGATTTACACAGAACGGTACAGACAAACATGACACATTTAGATATGATAATTTAAGTAAACAGGAAAGGGTGGCTATAAAACAATTGAAAGCCAATCAGATGATTGTAATAAGGAACTCTGATATGGGGGGTAATGTGGTCGTCCTGAATAAGGACCATTACATGAGAGAAGCATACAGGCAATTACATGATGAGGAGATATATGAAAAATTATCTATCAATCTAACTTTCAAGTATAGAAAAATTCTTCATGACCTTTTAAATTGTGCCGTAATGATCGGTGTAATAACCAAAATCAATTTTGATTATTTATTGGTGGAGCATCCTATTGTACCGATTTTTCATTACCTCCCAAAAAGCCATAAGAGCATGATTCCCCCTCCCCCCCCCCCCCGGGCATTGGCTCATTAAATGAGTCACTTTGTGCCATGATTGATACTTTTTTACAACCTACTGTATTGGACTTAAAGAGCTATGTCAGGGACACCAGGGACACCACAGATCTTATCAGACAAATAGAATAGGTGAAGTGGTTGGATGACTGCTGTATAGTCACCGTTGACGTGGTGTCCCTGTATACCTCAATTCCCCACGAGAAGGGTATCATGGCCATACAATCATGTCTGGAGCTATACACTGAGTATGGTGCAGATTTGAGGGAGTTTATCTTAAAATCCTATCACCTAGGTTATGAGTTTTGCGTTAGAGGCTGTGCGGTGCTAACAAGCAGTTTATGCTCACCGCTCACTTACAGACAGCGCTGGTATTACGGGTTTTTACAACCCAGACAAGAAGTGAACGTTGAGCAAAATTTTGCTTCTAACTGCACTCCAATACCAGCCCTGCTTACGTTAGTGGTGAGCTGGTGTAACGTGCTCATGCACGATTTCACCATAAGAATCAACGGGGAGAGCCGGCTGAAAAAAAGTCTAACACCTGCCAAAAAGCAGCGTAAAGCTCCTTAACGCAGCCCCATTGATTCCTATGGGGAAATACATTTTATGTCTACACCTAATACCCTAACATGAACCCAGAGTCTAAACACCCCTAATCTTACACTTATTAACCCCTAATCTGCCGCCCCCAATATCGCCGCAACCTACATTATATTAACCCCTAATCTGCCGCTCCGGACACTGCCGCCACCTACATTATACTTATGAACCCCTAATCTGCTGACCCCAACATCGCCAACACCTACATTATATTTATTAACCCCTAATCTGCTGCCCCCAATGTTGCCGCCACCTCTCTACATTTATTAACCCTTAATCTGCTGCCCCAACGTCGCCGCAACTATAATAAACATATTAACCCCTAAACCGCCACACTCCCTCCTCGCAAACATTAGTTAAATATTATTAACCCCTAATCTGCCGGTCCTAACATCGAAGCCACCTACCTACATTTATTAACTCCTAATCTGCCGCCCCCAACATCGCCGCCACTATATTAAAGATATTAATCCCTAAAACAAAGTCTAACCCTAAACCTAACACCCCCTAACTTAAATATAATTAAAAGAAATCTAAATAAAATTACTATAATTAACTAAATTATTCCTGTTTACAACTAAATACATACCTGTAAAATAAACCCTATGCTAGCTACAATATAACTAATAGTTATATTGTATCTAGCTTCGGGTTTATTTTTATTTTACAGGCAAGTTTGTATTTATTTTAACTAGGTAGAATAGTAACTAAATAGTTAATAACTATTTACTAACTACCTAGCTAAAATAAATAAAAATTTACCTATAAAATAAAACCTAACCTAAGTTACAATTACACCTAACACTACACTATAACTAAATTAATTCACTAAATTAAATCCCTAAATTAAATACAATTATATACAATTAAATAAAATTATCTAAAGTACAAAAAAATTACAAATCCCCCCCAACATTAAAACCCACCACCCACACAACCAACCCTACTCTAAAACCCACCCAATACCCGCTTAAAAAAACCTAACACTAACCCCTTGAAGATCACCTTACCGGGAGAAGTCTTCACCCAACCGGGCTGAAGTCCTCAACGAAGCCGGGAGAAGTCTTCATCCAAGCCGGGCAAAGTGGTCCTCCAGACGGGCAGAAGTCTTCATCCAGACGGCATCTTCTATCTTCATCCATACGGCGCGGAGCGGGTCCATCTTCAAGACATCTGACGCGGAGCATCCTCTTCAATCGACGGCTAACACAGAATGAAGGTACCTTTAAGTGACGTCATCCAAGAAGGCGTCCCTTCAATTCCGATTGGCTGATAGAATTCTATAAGCCAATCGGAATTAAGGTAGAAAAAATCCTATTGGATTGGAAGATGCCGTCTGGATGAAGACTTCTGCCCGTCTGGAGGACAACTTCGCCCAGCTTGGATGAAGACTTCTCCTGGCTTCGTTGAGGACTTCGGCCTGGTTGGGAGAAGACTTCTCCCGGTAAGGTGATTTTCAAGGGGTTAGTGTTAGGTTTTTTTAAGGGGGTATTGGTGGGTTTTAGAGTACGGTTGGTTGTGTGGGTGGTGGCTTTTAATGTTGCTGGGATTTGAAATTTTTTTACAGGTAAAAGAGCTGATTACTTTTTTATTATTTTCTGTAATTTAGTGTTTGATTTTTTTGTGCTTTAGATAATTTTATATAATTGTATTTAATTGTATTTAATTTAGGGAATTAATTTAATTATAGTTTAGTGTTAGGTGTAATTGTAACTTAGGTTAGGTTTTATTTTACAGGTAACTTTGTATATATTTTAGCTAGGTAGTTATTAAATAGTTAATAACTATTTAGTGACTATTCTACCTAGTTAAAATAAATACAAACTTGCCTGTAAAATAAAAATAAATCCTAAAATAGCTACAATGTAAATATTAGTTATATTGTAGCTAGCTTAAGGTTTATTTTATAGGTAAGTATTTAGTTTTAAATAGGAATTATTTAGTTAATGATAAGAATTTTATTTAGATTTATTTAAATAATATTTAAGTTAGGGGGTGTTAGGGTTAGACTTAGATATAGGGGTTAACAACTTTAGTATAGTGGCAGCGACGTTGGGGGCGGGCGATTAGGGGTCAATAAATGTAGGTAGGTGTCGGTGATGTTAGGGACAGCAGATTAGGGGTTAATAATATTTAACTAATGTTTGTGAGGCGGTAGTGCGGTGGTTTAGGGGTTAATATATTTATTATAGTGGCGGTGATATCGGGTTTGGCAGATTAGGGGTTAAAAATTAAATTTTAGTGTTTGCGAGAGGGCCTTGGTTTAGGGGTTAATAGGTTTTTTATGGGTGTTAGTGTACTTTTTAGCATTTTAGTTAGTTGTAGTGTAAAACTCTTAACTACTGACTTTAAAATGCGGTACCAGTGTTGACAGGAGAGGGTGTACCCCTCACATTTTGGCAGACTCGTAATACCGGTGCAATGTAAGTCCCATTGAAAAAGAGGATACGCAATTGACGTAAGTGGATTTGCGGTATTTCCAAGTCTGGTCAAAAAAGTGAGCGGTACACCTGTACCTTCAAGACTCGTAATACCAGCGGCCGTTAAAAAGCAGCGTTGGGACCGGGCAACGCTGCTTTTTAAGCCTGACGCACAACTCGTAATCTAGCCAATTTAATTTTTACTAACACACAACTTTTTTTTGTTTGAGGGGGGTTACTATCGCCAAAGACAGGGGACAGTCATGGGGCAAAATTTGCCCCCACATATGCCAACCTTTATCTTGGTTGGTGGGAGCTATCCCGGGTCTTTGGTGATGGTGTCCCTTTCAGAGAAAATATTATACATTATGGTCGTTATATTGACGAACTGTTTTTCATATTCAGAGGAGAAGACTTGATTATCAAGAACTTCTTCAATTACTTATCTAAGAACCAACAGCGTCTGAATTTTACCATGGAAATACGTAGAACACAGATGCCTTTTCTTGATGTATTATTAAAACCCAACACAAAAATGCAAAAAATAGAAGTAGAGTTGTACAGGAAGGAGAGTGCAGGAAATACCTTCATCATGGCCAATTCTAGTCATCTAAAACATGTAATAAAGGCCATTCCAAAGGGCCAATACATGAGGACGAAATGGAACTGTAGCACAGTGGAGGCTTATGAAATACACTCTAGAAAAACCACAGAGTGTTTTTTAGAAAAAGGGTATAAACTACAACACTTAAACCAGGCCAAAGAACAAGTTGACTCAATGAAAAGAGAAGACATGATGAAACCAAATATTAAAACTAGGGAGAATTTCCATCAGAAGCCTGTATTTATTACAGCCTATAGTAAAGAACATAGTGCAATCTGTTACATCATTAAAAGGTCCCTCCCTATCCTTAGAGTAGATGAAACCTAGGATAAAATAGTGGAGAGAGGCTGTAAATTTGTAACCCGGAAGTCAAGGACTCTGTAGAATATCCTCTCTCCATCTATGTTACCCATAAAAAATGGTTAACCCTGAAGAAAGGATTTATTTAATTGTGGCAGTAGAAGATGTATATCCTGTACACATGGTATTCTGGGGAATACCTTTAAATCCATGGATGATGAGAAATCCTTTAAAATCAAGGATTGCATAAATTGTAACACTTCTTATGTAATATATTTACTCACATGTAAATCTTACTGTATGAAGTATGTTGGCCAGACAACGAGACCTTTCAAGAAGAGATTTCTTGAACATCTTGGATCCATAGGGGATGAGAAATCGGACACTTCAGTTGCCTTACATTTTCAGAATATGCACAATGGAGACAGCAAATTTCTGTCTTTCCAGGGCATACAACATGTGAAAAGACATATAAAGGGAGGAAATAGACTTAAACTTCTGAGTCAAAAAGAAGTTTATTGGATTTTTCAATTAAACACAAGGGTTCCCAGAGGTTTAAATTCGGACTGGGACATTAAGCTATATGTGAATTGATATGATCAAAATGTTTATTGATAATATCATACACAACACAAATTTAGCTCTTTATATATTTAGCATTCCTTTAGTGTTTATTTGAACACGACGAGCCCTGACGGAAATTGAGACTACAATATATTGTTAAATTTGCAATAAAACAATTAAGGATAAGGAGATTGAAACATACATTAAAAAGATAACATATAGCCGCCTAGATTACGTGTTTTGTCGGTAAGACTGTGCAGTGCTAATGAGCAGTTTATGCTCACCGCTCACTTACAGACAAAGCTGGTATTACAGGTTTTTAGAAACCCAGCGTTAGCCGCAAAAAAGTGAGCGTAGAGCAAAATTTAGCTCCATATCTCACCTCAATACCAGCGCTGCTTACGTTAGCGGTGAACAGGTAAAAAGTGCTTGTGCACGATTTCCCCATAGGAATCAATGGGGGAGAGCCGGCTGAAAAAACACCTAACATGAAAAAACACCTAACATGAACCCCGAGTCTAAACACCCCTAATCTTACACTTATTAACCCCTAATCTGATGCCCCCTACATCCCCGACACCTACATTATATTATTAACCCCTAACACCCCCTAACTTAAATATAATTTAAATAAATCTAAATAAAATAACTAAAATTAACTAAATTATTCCTATTTAAACAAAATACTTACCTATAAAATAAATCCTAAAATAGCTACAATATAACTAATAGTTACATTGTAGCTAGTTTAGGATTTATTTTTATTTTACAGGCAACTTTATATTTACAGGGATACCTCACTTTACAGCGCTTCACTAATACAGCGTTTTGTTGAGCGGACGTTTAACCTCCAAGGTTTGCAGTAATTGTCATAATATTGCGAGAAAAGTGACTGCCACCATTTTGTTATGATTAGTTAACTCTGTTTACAGCATTACAGTGCAATCTGTGCCTCAGTGTTGTAGTCTGGCAAATTTTACTACAGTAATTCTCACTATTTTACAGGTACAGTATTTATTGAATACTAATTGAATACTGTGCTGTGCTAGTGTTAAACTAAACGTAGCACTATTGCACCCCAAATATGTGTTTGTTCAAACATGTTTTTAAGTTTTTAAACACTCTGGCAAGTAAAAAGAAAGCTAAAACCACCTTGTTTCACATTAAGGCGGTTTTCACTTTACAGCGGGGCTCCGGTCCCTAACCCGCTGTATGAGCGGGGTATACCTGTATTTTAACTAGGTAGAATAGTTATTAAATATTTATTAACGATTTAATAGCTACCTAGTTAAAATAAATTCAAATGTTACAATTACACCTAACACTACACTATAATTAAATTAATTACCTAAACTAAATACAATTAAATACAATTTAAAAAAAATATCTAAAGTACGGAAACCCCCCCCCCCCCCCCCACACACTAAATTACAGAAACTAATAAACAAATTACAAGTTTTTTAAACTAATTACGCCCGGCTTCGTTGAGGACTTCGGCCCGGCTGGAAAAAGACTTCTCAAGGTAGGGTGATCTTCAAGGGGTTAGTGTTAGGTTTTATTAAGGGGGGATTGGGTGGGTTTTAGAGTAGGGTTGGGTGTGTTGGTGGTGGGTTTTAATGTTGGGGGTTATTGTATTTTTTTTTACAGGTAATAGAGATGATTAATTTGGGGCAATGCCCCTCAAAAGGCCCTATTATTATTTTGGGGGGCTTTTTTTAATTTTATTAGGGTGATTAGATTAGGTGTACTTAGTTTAAAAAGCCTTCTTTCATGGGCTCTCTGATGCAATTAAAGACAAAGTTGCTGCCAGAGATTTACCAGAGGATCTCGAGGCATTGGTGTCTTTTTTTATCCTAATTGACATCAGACTCAGAGAGAGGCCCTCTTTCAAGGAGAGCTTGCGGAAGCCTCCTGTTCCATTGTCTCCTACGTGTTCATTCTCACCCATGCCTCCCTCTCCTCCCATGTCTCCTGGTCCCGAGTCACCAGGTACTGCTGAGCCAATGCAGTTGGGATTCGCAAGTCTCTCCGCGGCGGAGAGGGCCTTTAGGAGGAGGAAGGGGTTCTGCCTCTATTGTGGGTTATAGGGTCACCTTTTGAAGTCTTGTCCTACACGTCCGGGAAACGCTCACACTTAAGGTCCTGTCAGGGGCAGACCTTGGGTGGTTTATCCTCATCCCCAGAACTGCTAAAGGAGAAACCTTTGATCACAGTTGTCCTTTCCTAGGTGGACTCCTCCATAGTCACTCAGGCTCTTGTTGACTCCGGTGCTGCCAGCTATTTCATTGACAGTGCTTTTGTATCAAAGCACTCCATTCCTGTTTTGCCTTGGTCTGTTTCGCTTGCTATTGAGGCCATTGATGGCAGGCTCCTTCAGCCCGCACTTATTACTCACGAAACTGCTCCGTTATCCATGGCTGTTGGGGCTCTCCATTTTGAAACCCTCCAGTTCCAGGTGAAAAACTCTCCGCATTTTCCAGTTGTTCTGGGTTATCCCTGGCTCCAAAAGCACAATCCCAGTCTCGACTGGCGCAGGTCCGAAATTTTGTCTCCGCAATGTATTTCCACTTGTCTTCGCAAATCAGTTAAAGTCTTGTGCACTTCTTCGGTATCTCAATTGCCAGAGGAGTAACGAGAGTTCCTAGACATTTTTGACAAGGTGCATACCGGTATGCTGCATCCTCACCGGTCTTACGATTGTGCCATAGACCTGCAACCTGGATCCATTCCTCCTCGGGCCGGGTTTACCCTCTGTCTGTTGCAGAGAATTGTGCTATGGAGGAGTATGTTGCCGATGCTCTGTCATGGGGGATCATCCACAAATCCTGCTCTCTTGTAGGGGCTGGCTTCTTCTTTGTGATGAAAAAGGGTGGCGAGTTAAGACCATGCATCGATTATAGGGGTCTTAATCATCTTACCATTAAGAATGCTTACCCTATTCCACTCATTACGGAACTCTCTTACCACCTCAAGGTTTACTAAACTTGATTTGAGAGGAGCGTACAATCTCGTTAGGATCAAGGAGAGCCATGAATGGAAAACAGCATTTCACACCAGGAGTGGGCATTATGAGTATCTTGTAATGCCCTTTGGCCTATGTAATGCTCCTGCTGTTTTCCAGGAATTTTTTAATGATGTCCTACGAGATATGTTGCAAAAGTGTGTTGTGGTGTACTTAGACGACATCCTCATACACTCACCCACACTTGAGGCTCATCGTTCTGATGTTACAAGGGTTCTTCAGAGACTACGTGAGAACAGCCTGTTTTGTAAACTCGAGAAATGCGAGTTCCATCAGACTCAAGTAACCTTCCTAGGTTATGTTATCTCCATTGCAGGGTTCTCCATGGATCCTGACAAGTTATCTGTAGTTCTGCAGTGGCCTCGCCCAGTTGGTCTTCGGTCTATTCAACGTTTTTTCGGGTTTGCCAATTACTATAGAAAGTTTATTAAAAACTTTTCTTCCTTGGTCAAACCTATCACAGACATGACCCGTAAAGAGAATGATCCACTCCATTGATCACTGTCCTGCTTTTCGTTCTTGAGGTTGATGCGTCTGAGACTGGAGTAGGTGCCCTCTTGTCTCAACGTCCTACGCCTGACGGTTCCTTGCATCTGTGTGGTTTCTTTTCTAAGAAATTGTCTCCAGCAGAGTGCAATTATGAAATTGGCCACAGGGATTTACTGGCCATAATTTTGGCACTCAAGGAATGAAGACATCTTCTTGAGGGTACTAGCGTGCCAGTGCTCATTCTTACTGACCACAAGAATTTAACTTATCGATCTGAAGCAATACGTTTGTCTCCCCGACAGGCAAGATAGGTGCTATTTTTGTCTTGGTTTAATTATGTGGACTCCTACTTGCCTGGTAGTAAGAATGTTAGGGCTGATGCCCTCTCTCGACAATTTTCGCCTCTGTCCAAGGAGGAGTCTGTACCTACTCCAGTTATACCTCCTGACCATATTTTGGCTGCTATACGTACTAATTTGACTTCTCCCTTGGGGGAGGAGATCCTGGCTGCACAAACCAATGCACCTCCTGAGAAACCTAGTGGTAAGTGTTTTCTTCCTGAGAATCTTCGAACTAAACTTTTGCACACTTACCACTATCCTAAAGCCGCAGGTCACCCAGACAAGAACCAAATGATTTGGTCTGTCACTCGACAATTCTGGTGGCCAGCTCTTCGTTCTGATGTTGCTACGTATGTTGCCTCCTGCTCAGTTTGTGCACAGAATAAGACTCCTCGACGTCTTCCTGTGGGTCTTCTTCAACCTATTGCTAATAGTGAGCATTTTTGGACACATCTTTCCATGGACTTCATTGTCGAGCTCCCTGTTTCCACTGGCAATACTGCTATCCTTATGGTGGTTGACCGTTTCTCTAAAATGTCACATTGCATTCCCTTGAAGAAGTTGCCTACCGCTCAAGAGCTTGCTTCAATTTTTGCCCGGGAGGCCTTCCGTTTACATGGGTTACCCAAGGAAATAGTGTCGGACCGGGGTATCCATTTTGTCTCCAGATTTTGGCATTCCTTTTGTGCTCAAATGGGGATCCATCTTTCCTTCTCCTCGTCATATCACCCTCAATCCAATGGGGCTGCGGAACAGTCTAATCAAGCTCTGGAACAGTTCCTCCATTGCTATGTCTCAGATCACCGCAATAATTGGTCTGAACTGTTACCTTGGGCAGAGTTTGCTCGTAATAGTGCTATTAATGCTTCCTCCAAGTTATCCCCGTTCATGGTGAATTATGGGTTTCAACCATCCTTGTTGCCTGATTCATTCATGTCTCAGGGTATTCCGGCTTTGGAGGAGCATCTCTGGGTGGGTGCAGATTCAGGATTGCCTTCATCGTTCTATGCAGCGCCAAAAGTTCCAGGCCGATCGTAGGTGCCTGCCCGTGCCTTCCTACCAGGTTGGTGAGAGAGTTTGGCTGTCCTCCCGCAACTTGAACCTTCGTGTGCCTTCCAATAAACTGTCTCCCCATTATGTTGGTCCTTTTCGAATATACAGATGGGTCAATCCTGTGGCCTACGCTCTTGACCTTCCTCCTGCAATGCGCATTTCCAATGTTTTTCATGTCTCCCTCTTGAAACCATTGGTTTGTAATCGGTTTACCATTGTGTTGCCTTGTCCCTATCCTATCTTTGTTGACAACCATGAGGTGTATGAGGTCAGCAGCATTATTGACTCTCGTATGTCCAGGGGCCACGTACAGTATTTGGTTCACTGGAGAGGCTATGGTCCGGAAGAACGTTCATGGGTTCAATCCTCTGATGTTCATGCTCCTGCCCTCCTCTGTGCCTTCCATGGCCGTTTCCCCAATAAACCTTTTGTCCTCCCGTGGGGGAGGGGTCGTTGAGGGGAGGGTACTGTCAGAGTTTTTTCCCTCCTTTGTTTGCCATGTGCTGCTGGCAGCCATTTTACTCACCTCTCTTTCTGACTCTGGTGCATACTGTGTGATGCTGCTCATTTCCTGCACTTCCTTTTATGGCCAGACTGGTGTTCATCATCCGTGTGAGACAGGATGCAGTCTCAGAATTGTGATGTCTTCACTTATTATTTAAAGGGCCTTTGTTCAGTATGCTTTGCCCTTGTGTTGTCTCAGTCCTGTTTGTGAGAGCTCCTGTGTATTACCTGGCTGTCTGACGTCCCTTCTGGTTCCTGTTCCTTGGCTTGTTCCTGACTCTGCTGTTCTCCTTGTTCCTGATTCCGGCTCGCCTGACTACTCGCTTTGGCTCCTGACTTGGCTCGTCTGACTACCAGCTCTGGTTTTGATTCCTGGCTTGTTATTTGTTTTGTGGACTTTTTATTATTTTTTGCTATTAATAAAGGTGTGATTATTTTTGCATTTCTTGTCTCAGTCTGATTCCTGGCACCCTGACAGCAATAGAACTAGAAAAAATTTTTGTAGAGTCCTGGGGATTATATTAAAGTTTAGACTTGATGGTTTTTGCCAGCATTATCTACTATAGGAAGTTAAGGTTAGGGCCTAGATATGTGTTGATAAGTGTAAATGTCTAGTGTTCAATATGTAAGGGGGTATTTAAAATATATTCAATCTTATGGGGCCTACCTTTTTATATATAATGAGGTTTGGATATTAAATGATGATAGCAAGTAGTTAAGATGTCTGAGTGCTTTGGTGGTATTTGTGGGGTTTAAATAAGGGAATAATAGTTGAGATAAAGACTGTATTATTAGGAACAAATATTGAGGCATGATATATTTGTTTGAGTAAAATTCACCACTGCGGCCCCGGCCGCGGACCACAATGTCGACCCCCATTCAGGGTGTGCAGCTCCAGTTGCCATTGTGATAGTTAAAAGCATGCATGTCTATGCTCATTCGTGTCCCTTTGGACTATATATCCCTTGTTCTTGTGTAGGTAAGGTATCCCCAAAACATATATTGCTGTATATGATATAAAATAACAAACCGGTACTTTAGCATTGTTAATAACCATTCAATTAGGTCAGTAGTGCAAAGAAGATAGGCCCACTGCTATTATCTGACATTAGAACACCTATGTAGGGGGTAAGGGGAAAAAACAGAACAATGCAACACAAACTGAACTTTTTAGAGGAACTAACACAGCTTATGTGAGCTTTCTATATGCAAGCTCAGTACATATTTCACTATTTATTATGTTCATCCCTCTCCTGTTAATGGGAAACATCCTCCTCTGCCAGGTATGAGATAACTGAGTTTGGCACCTTTTAAATTGGGCTGTTTGTTGAAAGTATGCAATGAAACATGCTGTTGGAGTATGAGGATCTGTGTTACGAAGGCAGCAAACTGTCGGAGCCTTTGTGCTCTTTTACTCGATAGCAGAACTGTTCTGACTTTCAAGTGTCTATTAAGGACCCAATCCTCTACAATTACATAAGAGTCCGATTGTAGCGTGCAAACCTTATGGTATTCGACTGGGGAAGTGCTATCAGGCAAAGGATAGATCTGCTTGGCATCCGCATCTCCACAGGGGTATCCCCCAAGCCCCCGCGCAGACACAGCATGCATTGAATTATTTTCCATCTGGCAAATTCCCACAATCTTTACTTATGGGCTTTATAGATGGCGATGTTTCTGCAGATGGGGCCATTGCAGCGTTATGCGATCATGTGCTTGTCGGGACACTACCATTATCCGAGGCAGTGTGATCGCCTCTCTGTTCCATGTTGGCCAAGGGGATGTGTGTGCTCTTCTGGAGTGTCTTCTTGTGGTAAGGCTGCTCCGATAATGGGGATAGAAGATTTCTCTGTAAAGGGCTCCCCTGAAAGTGAGGAGCCGCAGGAGCACTCATTTACGCCACCAACCCCCCCCCCCTGATGTGAACAAAAAGCTTACTGCTAGCACAATAAATGCTCGAGCTGGAGCAGTAATTAGCGCTCCACTTGTAATCTGGCCTAAAATGGGTATGATGAGCATTTCTGTCACACTTTATCATAATTTTGAGGGTCTTTGTCTATAAGTTTTTATGTCAAGATGTTTGAATGTAGATGTAGAACCTGTGACTGCTGTATAAATTATGCAGTAGAGCAGAAGCAAAGGTTTTACTAGTTATCATCATAATAGCTGAGCTCAGAAGAATATTCTGTAAAAGGTTTTTCTTGTTTAATCTTCATTCTTGCCTACAGGAATATATTAACCCCTCTAAGGTCTCTATGTATATATGCATGCGCTCAGTCATACTTGATGCATTGTCTACTTTACCTGCATTTACAGTTATATAGATTTTTCTCTTTCATAAGCTGTATTGAGGAACTAAGGTTTTTTACTTTACTTTCCTCTGCAGTAATAACAATTAAGGCACAGATTGCAAGTGGGGCTCTAGTGATAGCGCAGGATGGGATATAAATATTGATGGGCCGAGCTAAAATTAGAGCTCAAATTTATATTACAAGTCCATGGTAAAACAGATTTACCAGAGATGGTTTAGTGTGGCCACCATTGCTTTGGCACTTTCAATAGATATCATTCTGGGCAGGTCAGTCCTTGTCTGATGCTTCGTAAAGGACCACTCAATGCAGTAGAATAACATAATTAAGTACATAATAAAAAGACAATGCAATAGCACTTACTCTGAGTTTCATATAAACAGTAGATTTTTTATTGATACATTTTTTCCCTTATTTTCTGGCCCCCTGTATCATATGACAGATATCAGCCAATCATAAACTAGTATACGTATACCCTGTGAGTTTGTGCACATGCTCAGTAGGATCTTGTTCCCCAGAAAGTGTGAATATAAAAAAAAACTGTGCAACAATTAATAATAGAAGTAAATTGGAAACTGTCTTAAAACTGCATGCTCTATCTGAATCATACAAGTTTGTTTTGACTTGATTGTCCCTTAACTAGTGTTTCAGGTTTGTATTTGTGTGAGTCTGTACCACAAGGGCTCATAAACTGCATCTGCAGCTTTATTAAGAAAGCCAACTTTTTTCATTTATTTTGTATTTATTTTTTACAATGACAGAACAAGATGTATTTTCATAACATATTATAAATGTAAATCACTTGTGTTCAATCCCTGACTAAATTATTGTCCAGTGTGAATATATGTGGTAGGCTGCAAGTTAGAATTCAGCTCTCCTGTAAAAAGTTAATTTTGACAGGAGGTTATGGTGGGGGATACCAACAGATAAGTTAAACAAAAAGGGATTTTGTATTATAGGCATATGGGAGTTAAAGGGTCATTAATATGGTGTTGGGCATATAGGCCCTGATATAACATTTCACTACTCAATCAGCTAGATTACGAGTTTGGCATTATGTGTAGAAAAAAAGCCTAACGCTGGTATTACGAGTTTACGTAACGCCACAAAAATATCCATCTCTGCTCAAATCATTAACGTAAACCCAGACCCAGTAGAACCATATACCGCGAACAAAAACATCCACGAATCACTTCAAAAACATTACACAAAGTACACTTACACTCATACAAACACTACACAAAATTTATTTTTAAGATTTTACATTTTCATGTCAAAATAGAACGGATCAAAGTTACGAGATCTCGGGTTTGAAAAAAATCCCACACAAATCCATTTTCCATTGACTTACATAGACTGACGGGAACATACACTCATTTAGCTACATCTAACTACAAATATTATTACATACATACACTAATCGATACATACAAACAATATACAGCACATTACATGCACAAAAAATTTTTTATTATAAAATTAACACTGTTTAGCTACTTTTTCACACAAGAACATGACGTCACTCAGTATACACTCAAAACAAGTGTTGGATTTTATTTCTACACAAATTTTTCTCCTCCATTATTATTATTATTATCATTTATTTGTATAGCTCCGCCAAATTCCGTAGTGCTGGGTACAATGATAGGGGTATACAATGACAAAGATTTGTGATACAATACAAAACATAACAAGACTAAACAAATCTAGCACAGGAGGAAGAGGGCCCTGCTCCGGAGAGCTCACAGTCTATAGGTTTAGGGTGCAGAGACATAAGGTTGGGGTAGCTTGTTACATCGGTTGTATTTGCAGCAGTGAGTCAGGCAGTTCATGTACATGTATTAGCTTGGTTCGGATGCTCATGCACGCGACAGGCAGATTTATCTAGCGCACATAAAACGCATATCCAAAAAAACTCGTAATACCAGAGTTACAATTGTGAAACTAATTCATTATTTCTTGCGTTAGTCCCGCTATGACAAATAGATAAAGAAATGACTATTTTACTATGGAGTTATGGCTTTTACTTGTGTGAATATCACTGCAACATCACATTCTTAAAGGAAATTACATTACATCAACTACAAATCACCATCACCAATACAAAATCTTTTAGAAAAGTTACATCAGATTTAAACGGACAGAAAAATAAATTTTACATTTCATTATTCACAAACAGTAGACAATTGGAAACACGTCTCATTTACCTCTAGTATAGCATTTCATTTATTCAACTCATATGCTTGCATGAGCAGCATATCTACATAGCCTTAACACATGATCATTAATGGATGCACATACATGACTTTTGTCATTCACTCATACATGTGCATTGATATTCTGGGGGGAAAACACATATAAACAATGAACACATTTACATCATACAACTACATTGGAAGGTTGCTTAATTACATTCTCTCTATGAATTGAGAAACATAAAATATGGATTTACTGTCCCTTTAACATCACGATTCACTCAGAATATAACATTAGGAATTACGTACAATAAGAACATCATTAGAACATATTACAGCTGTCACTTTTTGGGAAGGAACAACAATGCTATACTGCTTTATATAAGTCAGTATATGTGGGAGAGAATCACAATATATATACGTAGATGTACATAACATGCATCACACAACAGCAAAGCACACATTTATATTTTAATCATCACACAATAACAATGTAGTAAAATACAACAGCAGAATGAAGATTTGCTAACTAGACAGGCAGGTTGCTAATATGATGACGTCATTAGAAGCTTCAACCATACAGATTACAGCTTTAGGACTGTACCGCCCCTTTCAGAAGTTTCTCACTCAATACTACATTATTACATAGTGTTACATAGAGTTTGGAAGATCTTCATTATTATAGCAATTTTAATGGGACACGTACAATATTGGCATCTCGCAAATCACTTATATATACAATACTATACAATACTACAGTTGTCAGCCGGAAGATCGTCATTATTATAGCGATTTTAATGGGACGCGTACAATATTGACGTCTCACAAATCACTTATATATACAATATTATAGATGTCAGCTGTTACTTTATCGTTTACAAACAATATTGCAGCAACATTGATCGATCAGATTCTATGCCATTATACACAAGTATGCACTTTCATTCATGTTAGTGTGGACGTGTGCTTTTTACTATAAGATCGCGTTTAAGTATTTATTACGCATATGAACAAACATTACGAAGATGCACTGTATATGTTATATTTTTTACACTTTCACTTTGCGATGCATTGGGGGGAAACAAAATTTCAAAATGAAATTGGAGTGTGCACAGCGCCTATGGCCGAGGATATAGAATGTCAGAAGGAATGTGGTGACTGAAAGGTGATGTCAGTGAATATGTATTAAGTAAAAATAGCCCCAATGGAACTATTACACATAAAACAATATAAAACAATATAAAACAATACTGCACATTAAATGATGGTAACAATGAGTGCTATTCATGGATCCATGATATTGGTTAAAAATGCTTAAAATACTTAATTATAAAAACAATGGATTTTGAAGCATTCACAATAAAATAGTTGCACTATTACATGCACAGGACCTTAATCACAAGAGTCCTTGGATGAATCTGAGATTATCACATATGTGATAATCACAACAATAAGAGTAACAACAATGAAGAGGTCAAGTCAGTGTATATGAGTAGAAGTGGAGCATGTGACTGAGTGAATTGTGCGATCAGCATTCAGTGAAATAATGACATGTATGGATACAATATCAAACGTGGTGCACAAATTATGCACAAGCATAAAAGTGGAAACTTGCAAAAAATTGTGGATGTAAAATAGTATACAATAAGTGAAACAAATGTTCATAACAATAGAAACAGCAGAAATAGTCCGGTGCACATAAAAATACAAATAATGAATATAAAAATATATAATTCAATAGAAGTGAAAAATTAAAAATGTGGAACCTGTGCACTTGATAGAGATAATCCTCAGAGAATCCTGGGGGTCTTTAGAACTTCATTGTCCAATTGTGTCATGCTACTGTCCCTTTAATTAGAGGCATGCACCTTCTAAAAAAACTATACCTACTCACTTATGAGGTGACTTTATGTGACCTCCTGTCATGAACCAAGCCTCCAGACGAAAAAGAAAAAGAAAAGGTCTGGGAGGCATTCTGCTAAGAAGGGCTGTGTGGGGATTTGAACCTGTGACTCTGTGGTTGCTATTTCTGTTTGCTTACATGTTGAGCCACAGCCAGTTCTAGCAATAGCATGGATCTTAATCAGAACCAACCCTGTGCAAAACCTCCCTATTTAAGGATGGCTTTTAGTCTGCATTTTTGTCTTCACATTGGATCTGTTTTGTCAAGTCAGAACCTGTTTCCTGTATTTCTTTGGAGAAAGATTTCCTTTGCACCTGTTTACAAGGTATTACCAGGAGAAAGCCTTTACCTTTAAACCTGTTACCAATCTACAAGTTTGTTTCCTGCTTTATGCAATTCCTGCACTTGGCCATTGCCAGGAGAAAGATTTCCTTTGCACCTGTTTACAAGGTATTACCAGGAGAAAGCCTTTACCTTTAAACCTGTTACCAATCTTCAAGTTTGTTTCCTGCATTGTGCAATTCCTGCACTCAGCAATTACAAGGAGAGAGACTTTACCTTTAAACCTGTTACCAGTTTGCAAGTTGTTTCCTGCATTGTGCAATTCCTGCACTCAGCAATTACAAGGAGAGAGACTTTACCTTTAAACCTGTTACCAGTTTGCAAGTTGTTTCCTGCATTGTGCAATTCCTGCACTCAGCAATTACAAGGAGAGAGACTTTACCTTTAAACCTGTTACCAGTTTGCAAGTTGTTTCCTGCACTCAGCAATTACAAGGAGAGAGACTTTACCTTTAAACCTGTTACCAGTTTGCAAGTTGTTTCCTGCCTTGTGCAATTCCTGGACTCAGCAATTACAAGGAGAGAGACTTTACCTTTAAACCTGCTACCTGTTTACAAGTTGTTTTCTGCCTTGTGCAAATCTTACATTTCAGTTATTACCAAGAGAAAGACTTTCCTTTTTGAATCTGCATCTCTGCTTATTAGTTTTCTTTATTTTCACTCCTGCTGTATGTGGTCTTAACATACCTGAGTAGCATATTTAAATATTCTGCAAGTATTTGCTTAAACAAAGTATTTTGTTGTTTAAATAAATTTGTTTTCATTTTCAATCAGTATGGCTTCTACTAATCTTCCTTTAAAGCAACTGTTCCAGACAATGAGGCTCTCACATGATATCCTGAGACAGAACATGACACCTCCTCAATCTCTGTGTCCCCCACAGATTTAGATCATCTCGCTCCTCGGCTTCTTCTTCTTCCTTCCCAGCTGCTTGATCTGAAAGTCCTGACCCGGAGGCCAGTGCAGCTGCTTCTCCGTCCGGTGGCCTGGGAGAGGAAGATAGAGAATCTGAACCAGGTAAATATCCGACTTCATATAATATATTAATATTTGAGTAGATTTTTAAGAAATGTGTATATAGTCATATATTCAACCTATAGATCTCACAACATACGCTACATATGATGTTTAGATATCTGAATTTAGATTTGTCACACATGAAATAGGAATGATGTTTCTTGCGCTCTCCAGAATATGCGTCACAGAGTGAAAATGGTATTGCGCATCCGTGAAATCAATATCATCTGCCATTTCATACATTGACTATCGAATCATATCCCAGTTCAAAATATTAATTGTTATTGTTCAATATTAACAAATATCCGACTGGAATCTTGTAATACACCAAATTGCAAATATATTTGAAGTCTTTAGAAATGATACTCATCACACTACTATATCCAAATCAATTCTGAATCACGGATGCGCAATTCCGCTTTGAATCATTGCGCAATGATCACGAAAGATAGAATTGCGCACACACGTGAACATGTGTTTGCTGTAACTGACATCACTTTAGACATGTTGGTCAAATCACGGATGCGCAATTCTGCTTTGAATCATTGCGCAATGATCACGAAAGATAGAATTGCGCACACACGTGAACATGTGTTTGCTGTAACTGGCATCGCTTTAGACATGTTGGTCAAATCATGGATGCACAATTCCGCTTTGAATCATTGCGCAATGATCAGGAAAGATAGAATTGCGCACACACGTGAACATGTGTTTGCTGTAACTGGCATCACTTTAGACATGTTGGTCAAATCACGGATGCACAATTCCGCTATGAATCATTGCGCAATGATCACAAAAGATAGAATTATGCACACAAGTGAAATGTGTTTGCTGTAACTGGCATCGCTTTAGACATGTTAGTCAAATGTATACGTTAATTAGTATATATGGGAAGAATACAGTATCCTTATTTACAATCTTCTACATTATAAAATCTATACTAGCAAGATCAAAATAAAAATGAACTATCTCTATCAATTGATGACAATGCAAGAAGACACAAAATGAATTAAAGCTACAGTCAACAACATAAAAGATTGAAAATAAGAATACAGGATCTCTTTATTTAGACATTAATTGAGGAAACAATGAACTCATGTGAATACAAATAGATTTGTACTTTGTCAATTAGAATTTAAAAATCAGATTGTTTGTGTCCATGGCCTGATTTTTATTAATAATATCCAATCCTCATTGAATATTTTACAGATATGGATGTTGGTGCTGGAACCTCAAGCCAGGGTTCGTCACAGCATGGTATGTCTCATTTTAATTTACCTTTGTCTTACAAACCTGGACATAACATTACATAATACATTCACATTGATTGATATTTATATGGATACTCTAATTCTCTTTACTTGTTATTTTAAAATAAGAATCACGAATCAAAGTTGGGATTACATTGTAATACAAATCTCAAATTATGAGAATTTGAAATTATCCCTTCTATTCTTGATATCTTCATTTTAATGTATTCTTAGGTTCCTGGCCATTTTATATTCTGCCCCTGTGTAGTGCTTGACATTTTTTGGATACATTTAGACAACACTAACACATTTTTGCATATGTGCAGATTAGAAAAATATACATCTCATATGTTTTGATTTTTTATTCTTATCATTAAAGGGTCATGAAAACAAACATTTCACTTTTAGGATTTAGACACGTGATTTACCACAAATTTCAAATTTGATTCAATTATATAAATTGCTTCAGTCTATTGTTATCCTTATTAGAAAATCATATCTAGGTAGGCTCAGGATCAGCAATGCATTACTGGGAGTAACCGGCTGATTGTTTGATGCAGAAAATTGCCTATTTTCATTGGTTCAACTCATGTGTTCAGATAACAGTAGTACATAGTTGCTCCTTTAAATAAAGATTATAAGACAATGAAGCAAAATAACAAAAAATAAGTCTATTTGAAAGTTTTTTTTAAATCACAGGCTGGATTTGAAAAAAGAAAATTAATACAATTAAACATTTTGAGCTTCATGTCCCTTTAAGAGAGAAGGATAGTTAAAGAATCTTGATGATATCATTAAATTACATATTTGATTGTAATTGCATGCTCTATCCCATTCATTACATCAACATATGGACTAGACAATTCATTAACAGCGACATTGTCAAATAAAGATATTTTAATATTAAAGGGACACTGAACACAAATTATTTATTTTGTCATTCAGATAGAGCATGCAATATTAATAAACTTTCTCATTTACTCCTATAATCATATTTTCTTTATTCTCTTTGTATCTTTATTTGAAAAGCAACAATGTAAGTTTAGATGCAGGTCCATTTTTGGGAACAACCTGGGTTGTTCTTGCTGATTGGTGGATACATTCACCAACCAATATTTTCTGAACCAAAATATTGCTTAGCTGACTTATTTTTTAAATAAATAAAGCAAGAGAATGCAGACAAATGTATAATAGAAGTAAATGTTAAATTTGCTTAAAATTGCATGTTCTATTTGAATCAATGAATTAAAAAAATACATAATACTTTAATAATACATATCTTCATTCATCCTTACATTGTTTTGATAAAACAATATTGATATCTAAATCACATATTCACTCTTGGACTTACTTTATAGATATAAGCATACTCTAACAGCACCATGATGACATATTTTTAATAATAACTTCTGTTTTTCATTCTGATCAATATGTGTTGTGTCCTAAAAAAGATTACTGTACATTGCACAAATGGATCTATGTGCCACATGGCTTCAGTTCGATTTGTCACCAGTTGTTATTCAAAGTGTTTGGTTTGTGTGTATTATTTTAAAAACATTGATCAATAGATATATTTAGATATGCCATAGAATCATATGAGAGGAATTGTCTGTCTAATATAGTAAGAAATTAAACATATGTGAAATACATCATTTTCTTTAGAATCATCTTGATTAACTCATGCATTTATTGTTCATATTAGTGCTCTATTCTTCACATTTCTAAGTATATTATTTTGAATATTCTATACTGATGGGATTTAGTGATGTCCAAACTGTGTTCACTAATATATATCTATATCATTAATAGATGTAGTTGTTGTGGGGAGCCCAGAGGGATCCAGCGCCAATGATGACCTGCCTTTGCAGGCTTCAGGTAAGTCCATTGACTCATTCATATGTCATTGAAGGTGTATTTTTAATAAATATTATGATCATGATTCTGATGAAGCCTTCCATTTGAATAAAACATATAATTTACTCCTCTGATTATATATCTATTTTTTTTTAATTTTTAAGATTAAGATCTCAAAGCTTCTTAGTCTACACCTTTGTGCTTCAGAACATGGATAGCATATGTTTCTTTTTAGTATAAATTTATACAACAATCATCAAGTGATACACACATGAGAAATCTTAAATGTTCCATGTACTCAGCTTTTGAGAGATTTTTAAAAATACAGACACTAAAATGTAATTATTACTCACAGAGAATTACAAATCTAATTTAATTTGTATGCTCCCTCAAAATGATGTAATTCCTAACTTTGGTTCAGTATATCTTTAATGCAACATTGATTTGTGTCCTTGAGCAACAGTAGCATATGTTATAATATTTGTTTTTAATGTGTACACAACATATTATGTTTTACAGATATTGATGTAACATGTGGGATGGAGGAGGAAGTGGCTCCCTTGGAGTCTGATGGTATGTGAAATATATATAACATGTATCGAACATGTATTATTGTTTTTAAAACATTCTAAGGAAGAAAAACAAAGTCTACAGCTTTGGAACTTTAAAAAATTATTATTCCATTATTTTTACAATACATTACTGCCCCCCTTTCTATATCATGCAGCATGACCATATGTTTTTGTTTTTATTTAATTTATGTATGATTTGTCATTAATGACATAATGATGTCACATGCATATTCCATGCACAACCACAATAATCATCTTCTGATTGTACAGACAGTCATTGCTATTCATCTGAGTGCCTTTATGCAAACCATATCCTTATGTCATCATTGTTTATAAATTCCAAACCACTTCTAAGTATACATAAAACATAATCATGTTTAAATGCCTTGATTTGATTTCATGATGTGTGAGATGTTAATATATTTTTATTATATTTATGTGTGGACTGTCCATTTCAATACATAAAACATTAATATTCCATAAAATTAAAGCAAGCATTGATAAATGTCGCTTAATATTGTGATGACATACATTTAATCCTAATGTAAAAGAGAGATTCACAACATTAATCTGAAAATTCAATCTGATGATAGTGAAGATTATATTATTAATAGATAATATGAATGGTAGTATCTACTGTGTATATATTTTTAACAGTAATTGATTGAAGCATCAAGATTTAAATTAGAACATTAAAGATTACAATGGCAATGCCCGATATATATATGTCGATCAGTGTGTACCTGGTTTAAAATGTTAGGTGGAGTGGACATTTCAATTTCAGAATATTACAAACTACCATCTTATTCAAATTTTTAATTTTCAGAAATCAATCCACGGGCATGTGTCTAACAGTACTCTATTGCATTTCAATCTCAAATGCATACATGCATACAGAAATATTATCTAAAAGATAAATATATTATCAAATCCTAAATCTAAGCACATAATGTTGCCTTTGATAAATATGATTTGTAACGTATTTATGAAATGTTACATGAAAAATAACAGGGAAGATTCAGAGTTGAAAGGATCAATGAAATCTTCAAAGTAATTATATTTAAGTCCAATCAATCAATAACTTAAAACATAGTAATTATTGTGATGTTGTATCAATATTTTATGAGAACAAGAATCCAGACTTTAACTAATGTTGAATCGCTTCTTTAAAGATACTAATATTTTTTGATATCATACATGTCTATATATTTTTGTTGTATATTTCAGGTGGACCTTCCACTTCTGGGCATCAGCCTCGCGCCCCTCCCCAGGACCTTCCCCAGACAGAAGCCCCTCCCCAGGTAGAAGCCACTCCCGGCCCTTCCCATTCCTCCTGTCCCTCCCAAAAAATGCCCCTTTCCCCCCTCGCCGATCTCCCCATACAGCTGCCCAATCCCCAACTAAGCCCCAGCCAGACTTTCCCCCCAATCCCCACCTTCATTATCCTGGGTGTCGGATTGTCCTTCCCAGCCACAGATGTAAGTATCATTCGAAATCCACATTATAACATAGTTTATCTCATATCACTCCATATACCAATCTTCACTACTTGGATAGTACAATAGAAAATTAACTTTTAAGTACCTTATCTGTTCTATAACCCACTGGGAGTGTAATTTCTTCTGCTTGCTGTGTTTACACAGCTTGGCATCAAGGCCAAAAGGTTTAAGGATAGGTGTGGATACCACAGACTAAATAAACTATTTCCAATGCCAATGTAAGGACACTGTAAATACTTATAAACAATTTAATACACTCAAGCAGGTAAAGTGTATCATTGTGAACCAATTAAAGGGGAGAACATTTTTTGAGTAAACCGTCCTTTAATGGTTTATGTCTGAAGAACATATTTAATGTGTAAATCTTCTATATAGAATATTTAATTATAATAATGATTTGTCTTTATTATTACAATGTCTCTTTGCTCTCTTTTTTTTATGTTCTGTAATTATCAATAATTTTCATTATTTTCTTTATTTTAGGTTGTGACTCAGCATGGTTAACGCTAGAGGCTTTAGCATGTATAGAGCAGACCATGCTGGGGAACAGTCTGTTTCTGGGAAGGATGCATGACACCATGCATGCCCAGCTACAGATTCAGCGCTTGACTCTACAACGTATGATGCATTTAGAGTCAATGCTTGAATCTGTAGCTGGAAATGCACAGGACAATGAGGGTGATGCTGATGCCCCATAAGTGGAGGATCCAGAGATGCTCCGAGGGCGCAGATACGAATCTTCCGTCCACATGTTACTTAATTTGTATTTATTGTTGCCATTTGGCCTTTTTTGTTTTTTTGTTGTGCCTGTTGCACTCTTTCACCTTGTCAGATGGCTCCAATGGGGCTGTGTTGGCCCTTGTCAACTCCCTCCAAAGACTGTGATGCACTATGGCACCTTGTCAAATGGCTCCAATGGGGCTGTGTTGGCCCTTGTCAACTCCCTCCAAGGACTGTGATGCACTCTTTAACCTTGTCAGATGGCTCCAATGGGGCTGTGTTGGCCCTTGTCAAATCCCTCCAAGGACTGTGATGCACTATGGCACCTTGTCAAATGGCTTCAATGGGGCTGTGTTGGCCCTTGCCAACTCCCTCCAAGTACTGTGAAGCACTCTTTCACCTTGTCAGATGGCTCCAATGGGGCTGTTTTGGCCCTTGTCAACTCCCTCCAAGGACTGTGATGCACTCTTTCACCTTGTCAAACGGCTCCAATGGGGCTGTGTTGGCCCTTGTCAACTCCCTCCAAGGACTGTGATGCACTCTTTCACCTTGTCAGATGGCTCCAATGGGGCTATGTTGGCCCTTGTCAACTCCCTTCAAGGACTGTGATGCACTATGGCACCTTGTCAAATGGCTCCAATGGGGCTGTGTTGGCCATTGTCAACTCCCTCCAAGGACTGTGATGCACTCTTTCACCTTGTCAGATGACTCCAATGGGGCTGTGTTGGCCCTTGTCAACTCCCTCCAAGGATTGTGATGCACTATGGCACCTTGTCAAATGGCTCCAATGGGGCTGATTTATCAATATGAGTTTTTGTAACATCTTATTTATTTATTTTTTATGACATTATAATAAAATAAATTTCATTAATATATTATTTGTCCTCTTTATTCATGTCATTTATTAAAATCTATATGTTATGTGGTTAATGCTTAAAGGGACATGGAACCAAAAAATGGTCTAACATGAATCAGATATATAATCAATTTTTCAATAAATATATTATTTACATCTCCTATTTAATATGCTTCATTTTCTTGATATACTTTGCAGAAAGGTTTATCTTTGCAAGATCATGATTATCAGAGAAGTGAGGTTCTAGATGTTGATTGCTGTTTGTGTGTATATATATATATATATATATTGGTTGTTGTTGGCTCATCCATGTGTTATTTCTAAATAATTTGTGAATTGATGCACCTTTAACAAATGATCCCAAGTTTATTAAACTGAGCTAATTAATGTAAATTATGAATTTGATAGCAATAGTATCCTCTCTGTGAATCCTGAACTTAATTATTTGTATTTCATGTCCCTTTAAGTGATGCTGACCACAATTCTTTATGAATGGATATGCATTTATAAATGTTTTTGGTCCTTTTAACATCAACAACATAGACATATATTAATTTTTTAAAAGACTATTGAATGTAGACAGCACATGTATTCCAATTTCCCTTATATCTTATTGTAGTAGTCTAACAAAAGAAATCACTGTGTGTAATGTGCATATTTTATCTGATTAATATTTTTCTCTTATTATTGTTTCTCTTTAATTATCCAACGAGATATTGCTGATATTGCTGATAAGGTAGGCTGACCATATTTCAACTTGAACAAGTGACACATATGATATATATGTGTCATTATTCTTATTCAAAATAAATATTCAAACATATCTGAAAACATCCCTGACATATGTATTTCTCATGTGTCCCTTTTTAAAGTGTAATGATGGACACCATAGCTATAGTTAACATATAATGTATACCCAATCCCTATTTTCATAATGTATCTAGTAGCATTATTTCTCATTTATGTCTAACATACGATTATTTAGAATTTTTATTTACATAACTTCTAAAATTTTCATGTCTCTTTGTATCATTGGTTTAAGGAGCAGCAGGGCACTACTGGTCTCTAAATAAACACATAGGTGAACCAATGACAATCGGTATATATGTAGCCACCAATCAGCAGTTAGAACATCTTATTTTTCTGCTCTTGAGATTACCTCTAAACACATTTCATCAAAAGATAACAAGAAATAGAAGCAAATTTAAATAATATACTTAAATATTCAAAAGTAGTTCAAATTTCAATCTCGTACATAATCGTGGAACATAAAATTGTGTGTTTTATGTCCATTTAAACCCTGCTGCTTCATAAATAGTTAATAATCCTCTTATTCTAATGAAATATATCCTTGTTACCAAGAATGAATTCTATTTCATATATCACAGTATTACGTTATCTACAGTAGTGTGACATTCATAGATAACAATATAGCACATACAAGTTTTTAAAATATAAATACTTTTCTTATTGACATGCTGACGTTTTTACGCAATCTCGGATGCGCCATGGATTGGCTGATGTTTTTACACGATCTTGGATGCGCCATATTGCTTAAGATGTCACATGCCAAGGTGTTAAATCCGTCTGATTGGCTTACGTAGTCCTGCAATATTTGATTTTGCATGTAAACCACGTTTGCAAATGAGAAGCCAAGTTTAAAACCATGGCGAGTATGGATTGTGTCAATCATGTACAGTACATTGTTGAACCACAGCTGATAAAGAACAAAAATATCTCTTTTGATGGCTGTCTCATTGAAGAAATGAATGAAGGCAATATGTTTTCATGCATAATATATTCTGAGGCAAGTGCAAATCTATGAATATAGTCCATATTGTTTAATATGTTTGTCAACAATATTTTAATTTTTCTAAAACATTAGAATGATGTGTTGAATTTTCTACATATCTAATTGCTAAAGATGCGCTATTGTATTTGAATAAAGTAATCATTATGCATTGACCTTTATCATATGCTAAATATATGAGATGCCTACTTATTCTAGATGTTATGTCATGTTATTTTTTATTTTTATTATTATACACTCATTTATTCTTAGCATATATGTTTTGTAGATGATCTATTTATATAGTCCTTATTTCTTTTAAATGTCTAGTTTTGCTTATGTTTAAATACCATTGCTGTGATTTTCTGACTCCTAACCAAGCCTCAAAGTTTGATGTGAGTACCATCAGCAACCTTCTCCAGCTTGCTCCTGTTTGTGTAAAGGGTCTTTTCAATTGCAAAAGAAGGGGGAATGTTTTATTTCCCACTTGCAATGGGCTTTCCAGCTAACTTTTCAACATAGCTAAAGTGAGAGTTTCTAAGTAAGTCTTTAAACCATTTTATCATGGAATTTTATATCAGTATGTGGGCATCTTGTTCTTTATAGTAGTGTCTATTACATGCAGTTCTCTGAAAATGAGTGTATACTGTCCCTTTAATGTAAATGCTCAGTATTGTGTCATGTATGAGTTCCACATTGTTAATCTCCAAATATATTACTGTGAGCATATATTTCTAATGTAACTCTTAAAAGGACATGAAACCAGATTCCTTCTAAATTAAATGTCTTTCCTAAATAATTCAAACACAATAATGTATATTTAAGAATATAGACTTTATTTAACACGTCAATAGAAATATGGCATACAGGCTTAGTATCCTATTCAAATATTTTCTTTTTTGAACAAGTACATCTAGATATACCAACAATCCCTAAGGATTAGTATATGTTAGCATATGTTCTTATTTAAAGGGACAATCAAGTAAAGCAAAACAGTAATGATTTTTTTTTTTTGTATTATTTTTATTGAAATTTTCAAAATATACAGCACGTTTGATTAGACAGACAATGGATATTAAACATTATACGTTGTTTACATCATTCAATGTGTTATACATATCCGTGTCTATCCTGTTTATTCACAGTTTTAACCCACAGTACAAATTACAGTCCAACAGTCTTTCTGAGGTATTCTGTAGGATTATTCCATGAGGCTTTAAAGCCTTACATATTTTGCAATACTGTGATGTTAGAATAACAACAAAACAAGATGAAATATACAATTAACAAAAATAACATCTAAATGAAAAATAAATATACAAACAAACAAACTGCAGAGATTTACTTGCTAGAGGTGATCTTGGCAATATGGGTCCATACACTTCATGTGGTGTATTAGTATTTATGCATGCTGTAGACATATGCTTGCGTCATATATTATAACTGATCATTTAGGGTTTAAGGGTTCATAACTCATATATCATATATCACTACCCACCTTCCTTCAATTATTTTGATTGGCTTGAGTTTTCAGTGTTCTTTATATGTATTATGTTATATATTTAGCTATTTACTAATTTATTTATTTGTCGATCCCGTGTACGTGTCCCAGAAGAATGTCATGTCATTATAAAAGGTTAGTCTGTTGGATTTAAAATAGAAGTATATTTCTAGTGATAATGCCTCTTGAACTTTCCCCCTCCATATGTCTGTTGTAGGCAAGTTGTTTAATTTCCAGTGTGAAGCTATTAACTGTTTGGCAACATTTAGCATAATGTGACCTAAGCTTCTTTTGATTGCGCAGTTTATATCTGTAAACTCATTGAAGAGACACACTGATGGGGTAGGTGCAATGCAGCTCGACAGTACTTTATTTATTTCATCTATCACCTGTTCCCAGTATGTGTTTACCTCCTTACATGTCCACCATATGTGGCTCATGGTCCCCGATTCCTGGAAACACCTCCAACATCTGTCATTAGCTGTTGGGAATAAGTATTTTGTCCTACTTGGTGTCATATACCATCTGGCCAGTACCTTGTAGTTTGTCTCTAGGGCGTTTGTTGTATGTGCTGAAAAAGCTATATTCCGGAAAAACCTCTCCCATGTCTTTGATTCTTGATGTCCAAGTAATTCCCTTTCCCATCCCCTTACAAAGTTATGTGGTTTAGGTGATGTGGCAGTAATTAGAAGCCTATATGTAATGGATATGAGTCTTTGTGGATTAGCACTGCTACAAAGCTGCTCAAAAGGTGTTAACTGTCTTGTTAGGTTGGGTCTGTTCCTATGTGTGTATATATAATGATTGACTTGGTGATAGTGTAGCCAATTCCTAAAGAATCCATTGCCCACATTTTCCAATTCGTTTCTGGGTTTTAGTTTCCCTTGATTTGTAATTCGTGATATTGTAATACATCTCTCTAAATCTCGGACTGTACTTTTATTATATTCTAAACCTGTTTTGAATTCTGGATTTGCCAAAATGGGGGTTAGAGGAGAATAGGAACTTGAAACACCTTTAATTTTATCACATATCTCCCTCCAGTCTATTATTGTGGCCAAGACTGTGGATGTGGCCTTTTCTACTATTTTTGGTATAAGTTTGGGAGTCCAGCAAGCTCCTCCTAGTTGGCTAACCCCCACGAGATCATGTTCGATTTGAATCCAATGTTTGGGATTATCTGGGTCGTTCCTGCACCATTCTATTATTCTTTGTAGGGATATTGCTTTTTGATATAGTAGTAAGTTAGGTACCCCCAATCCTCCCATTTCCCTAGGGGTATACATTGTTGATTTATTGACCCGTGGTGGGCGTTTCTTCCAAATGAAATCATAAAATATTTTTTGAAGTTTATGTATATACATATGAGTATGTGATAGTGGTAAAGTCTGCATTATGTATAGGATTTTTGGTAGAAGCATCATCTTCACTGAGTTGATTCGCCCTAGCCATGAGGAATTTTTTGAGAGCCATGATGAGGCCTGATTAGATATATTATTCACAAGTTTACCATAGTTGGTAGACCGCATAGATTCTATACTATTCGTTAAGTGTACACCTAAGTATTTGATAGAGGTTGATTGAACTGTGTATGTGTAGTTTTTTTTACATGTTGATATGTCTATGTTTGTCATGTGGATAGGTAGGAGTTCAGACTTACTTGCATTTACTGAGAAGTTGGATACCTCGCCATAGGATTGAAGTTCACAGCGTACCGCGGAGAGAGACCTCAGTGGATCAGCTAGAGAGAGTAGTATGTCATCAGCAAACATAGATAATTTATATTCTTTTTGGTTGATGACTATGCCTTTTACATTCCCATTGTGTCTAATTCTACTCGCTAATATCTCTAATGAGAGAATAAATAAAAGTGGGGACAGGGGGCAACCCTGTCTTGTTCCATTATTTATTTCAAATTGCTCAGATAATGTACCATTAATATGAATTTGGGCTGTTGGGAAAGTATATAATGCCATTACTCTATTGATAAAGAGGAGTGGGAAATTGAATTTGAAAAGAGACGCTTCCAGGAAGGTCCAATCTAACCTATCAAAAGCTTTCTCAGCATCTGTGGAAAGCATTACAGAGGGGATCTTAAATCTATTAATATGTTCTATAATATTTAATATTTTGATCGTGTTATCTTTGGCCTCTCTCCGCGGTACAAATCCTACTTGGTCTGGGGAGACTAGTGTTGGTAGTATATTGTTAATTCTAGCGGCCAATACCTTAGCGAAAATCTTTAGGTCGATGTTCAACAAAGATATTGGTCGGAAATTGGCAGGTGTGTCATGTTTTTTACCTGGCTTGGGGAGCACAGTTATGTATGCCTGTAACATTGTATCTGGAAGTGTTCCACCCTCGTCAATCTGATGAAAAGTGCTTAGTATGTGAGGTGTTAGAATGTTCCCAAATATTTTATAGTATGATCCTGTAAACCCATCTGGACCTGGAGCTTTATCATTTTTCAGAGATTTGATGGCCTCATGTATTTCTTTCCCACTGATTGGTGACTGTAGTTTTTTGCTATCTGTCTCTGTGAGTTGAGGAACATGGACATTTTCCAGATATTGTTGACACTTAATATTATGCTCATCACGTGACCTGTTGGGATGTATATTGTACAGCATGTGGTAATAATTTTTAAAGACATTACCTATCTGTTTTGTATCTTCAACTCTACTTCCTGAAGGATTATTTATTGAGTGTATGAAATTTTTAGATCTTTTAGCCTTAAGAGATCTGGCTAGCATTCGCCCTGGTTTATTAGCGTTACAGTAATATTTTTGTTTTAGTTTATATGCTATACTATGCGCTTTCAAGTGTAAATGAGATGACATTTTAGATCTATAAAATTTTAACTGTTGTAGTATATTATCATCTAAAGGGTTGCACTTATGCAAGTGATCTAGATGCTCTAGTTCTTTAGCTAAGTGGTGATATTCCTCTCTTAGACGCTTATTTTTTAAAGCTCTCAGTTTAATTAAAACTCCTCTTATGTAGCTTTTATGGGATTCCCATATTATCGTTGGAGTTTCCTCGCCCTGTGTGTTATGATGAAAAAATTCTTTCAATTCCTGTTCAATATTTGACTGTATCGATGGATCTAACAAAAGAGAGTCGTCTAGTCTCCACATAAAGTCTTTCATTGGGGCTGATGGCCATTTAAGGGTGCATCTGACCATTGAGTGGTCGGACCACGCTGTGTGAGATATATTGGAGTCTAGTGTGTGTGCTAAGATTATATGATCTAATAGTATAAAATCAATTCTGGAGTATGATTTATTGGGATTAGAGAAAAAAGTGTAATCTCTCTTCTCAGGATTTGCAATTCTCCATGGGTCATGTAGGCCAAATATTTTAATGAAATTCCATACTGCTCTAAGGGTGCGTTTTGTCACGTGTATATTTGGGTTTGTGCTGTCTAATTTGGGGCAGATAGGTAAATTAAAATCCCCCATTACAATCAGTTGTCCCTTATGAATATCCTGAATTCGTTTGATCAGGGATGTGAAAAATGCTGCCTGCCTTTGGTTGGGGGCATATATGTTCACTAGTGTCACAATTTGGTTGTAGAGAATGCCACTTACAGCTAAAAATCTGCCTTCCGAATCTTTTGTCTGTTCTAACAATTTAAATGGTATGTTGTTATGTATCAGGATGCTCACTCCATTGATCTTTTTCCTGTGGTGGGCACTATGGTAGGATTGGGTGAAGCTACGATGAATGCCCTTGGGGATGGATCCCTTTTTAAAATGAGTCTCTTGGAGGCCTAATATCTCCCCTTTTTTTGTATTATATCCCTAAAAGCTATTGATCTCTTATACTGCCCATTAAACCCTTTGACATTTTGAGATATAATGTGAATGTGTGTATCTGTCATCTTTTATTTTGTAGTCTTCCCATGTGCATGTTCTCAAAACCCATATGTTTAAGTAAATATCTCTGCTTAAAGAAAATAAAAATTAACCTAACAGATTGAAACTTAACAATATAAACACATATAACTTTTAACTCAACAAAATACTCCATGCGGAATCTAATCAGCCCACTAAGTATTTCTTAGATTTGTTACTTACCATTCATCCTTTTTTTTTTAACCTTTTACTAAAGAATTAGCCAGACAACCTTAACACTCAATATCAAATTACTAAAACCGTAAGTGCAAGAAAGAACATTATGAGAATGCTATACATCAGGAAACATCTTGTTATCTTTACAATGGACATTTCGTATCAACATATCATAACCCAGAATCATTCAACACATAAACTATGGAGCATATCTTATAATAAGATTTCGCATTTGAACTTCATGCATGCCAACACTGGTTTTACCACTGGGATTAAACATCTTAAATCAGTCTTACTCAGCCCGTCTGGGCTCCAGAGTTCAATGAAGATTGATTTGTTTTCTTGACCTTGACTGACTGCCATTCTCTACGCTGCGGTAAAGGTGTAGAACGGTTCATTGGTTGTGCAGAAGTGATTTGTCCTGGGTCTGCATCTCCAGAGGGTGAGGGGATTTCAAGCTTCTTGCAAAAGTCTCCAATTTCTGAGGGTGATGTGCATATTGCTCTTCTATTCTTCCAAATCGCCACTAGATGAAACGGGTGGCCCCATCTGTAATTAATATTCCTGTCTTGTAGATGTCTTGTGAGTAGAGAAAGCTCTTTCCTCCTGATGAGAGTTCTAGTGGATAGGTCAGCAAAAAACTGTAGTGTAGCACCATCTTTTTGTATCGTCCGCTTTTCTCTTGCTGCTGTCATTATGTTTTCCTTTATCTGGTAGTTGTTGATCCTCACTATCACATCTCTGGGGGGTGCTGCCTCTGGGGGTTTAGGCCTCAGAGCTCTATGAGCTCTATCTATTATTACATCTTGGGTATCGGTTGTATTTCTTAAGGTTGAGAACAGGGATTGTAGATATTCCTGTAGGTCAGTGGTTTCTATGACCTCAGGGATCCCTCGTATTCTTATGTTATGTCTTCTAGATCTGTTCTCCAGATCCTCCAGCTTGTCCTCCAATTGAGTGATTGTCTTGTCTTGTTGTTCCACTTGGTCGTTCAAACTGGATAGTTCTGAAGATTGTGCTTGTGAGGCCTCCTCTAAACTCTCCACTCTGTTTCCAATTTCAGTGAGGTCTTTTTTAAGATCTGCAATTTCCTCTTTGATGCACTGTCTCACTTGAACTATAAGAGTTGAGAAGTTTTTCTTTGATGGAATGGATGACAGCACATCTTTTGGAACTGATACCATGTCAGATTCGCCATCAGATTCTGATTCAGAAGAACCTGAAGATGGCTGTGATCTTAACGATATTTGTATTGGGTCTTTGGGCATTGGTGAGGGTGAGGCTTTAAAATAGTCATTTACAGTAGGTTTCGTGAGTCCCCCCACTTTACTTGTTTTCCCTTTCCGCAAGTTCTTCCCTGGCGACATTTTTGCCAGATCCAAGAATGTCTGAGTGTTTGACTGGTGTGGAGGGTGTGTCTCAGAGGGATCACTGCAGTATTATTACGCAGATAGAAGGATATCCCTCTTTTCTATGTCTGAGGTCTGTATAGTATATGACGTATCAGTATTACGGTTTACCCTGTCTTTACCAGTACTGATTAAAAGGAGTCCTGGCGTCTTTTTTTTTTTTTTTAATTATTTCTGTGGCTATTTGAGCAATAAAAGTCCACCGTGTGGTTATGAATCGTCTCTTTATGCCTCAAACCCCAGTGCTGCTATTTCAAGCCCAGTGTTTCATGACATCCACCTATATTAAGTGAGATGGGCTTTGCTGGTAGCTGCAGTTTAGTTTAGCGATATGTGTGCCATTAACATATTGATTTGTCAGCTCTGCAGTTTTACTTTTATTTCCATTTCTTTACTGCTGGTTTCAGATCTGTATTAACATCGTCTAGATTGTATGCTGGCCGTCTATATTACCATGTATTAGCATGTGTCCCACACCTAGACATCTTACCAGAGTTCATGAGGTTATATTTATGTCCTTAAGTAGTGTGTTTCCTTGTGCTGCCCCTTTCATACACAGATCAGTTCTTTTAAGTAGTATAAAACAAGCCTACATATGTTTCCTAAAGAGAATGTCTTTATATGCCAAATATAAACAGCCCCAGCTGGTATTAATCTTCGGTTTGTTGTAGCATAAATTAATCCCCTGTTTTAAACTTTAAACATCAGTTCAGAGGTCTTACCGGGAGATTACAAGTGCGTGTGTTGCTTTTAAGATGGCGCCCGGCACTTCTGCATGTTAGCTTGCGCACTTTTATTGTTTATCTTGCGACCGGTTCTGAAATCTTTAATGCCCTTTGGGGGACTCACCCTGTGATATCAGTAAGTGGATCATGACTTATATGTAGCGGTATTGTCGTTCACTTACATAGGTTGCTCTGTAAACTGTCGGCGGCTGTATCGCAGCAGTGGCTGATCTCTTTTTCATTTTTAACGTTTCCCTTGTAGTCAGCTAACATTCCGGTTTGCTAAGGATGCGATGTCTGGACTGTTGGAAAGATTTACAAGGTGATGGCAAGCTGAAGCTCCGGAACTCACCTATAGTGCGGCCATCTTCTCCAAGCGCCGGCTCCGCCCCCCCAAAACAGTAATGATTTTAATCTCCAAAAATGCAATTTGTATAAAATATATCTCAAATGTTTAGCACCAATTTTTCTTATTTCTATTGGTATTTTTAGTTGATAGTTAAACCTAGGAGGTTCATCTGCTCATTTCTTAGAGCTTGAAGAGTGCATCTAATCTGAATGCATTTTGACCACTAGAGGGCATTATTTTTTTTTGTGATTCATATAGAAAACATTGAGCTCATGCAGTATAGTTACCCTGGATTGATCAGTGATTGGCTGAAATGGAGGGCTATCAAAAGAACTGAAATAAGAGGTCATTTTTAATAGGCATAGATACAAGGTTAATCACAGAAGTAAAATGTGTATTTCTCTAAGTCTGGTTTTTCAAAATTTGATAATGTTGTAATAAAGTGTTTTCTTTGTAACCAACAATAATTAATGTTCTGAATGTCCCTTTAAGCTGTGTTGTTGGCATCAAAACAGTGATATGCCATCATGTATAATTGTAATGGTCATTTTGCTTGAGATTAGGGAAACAGTTTGGACATCACCTCACAGAAACCAATCAATATAATGAACAAGGATAGGTATGTGATAATGTGGTGTCCTCACACTTGTAAAACACACTCTGCAAACAATCTGCCTCCATGGACCCGGTCCCATAGAAGCAGATTATATACAGAGTGTGCTCCCCAAGTGTAAGAATACCACATCATCACATACCTATCCATTACACATTAAATAAATAAATAAATATATATAACAAAAAACTTACTTCCTCTTCCTTCCCCTCTTCCCACAAGACCAAGGCTCTGGGGGGGGGCAACTGCCCCCTCCAATGAGTTCTCATCGGAGATGTTTGGGGAAGAGAGGAAGGAGGAGTACTGAGATCACCTGGCTGAGGAAGAGATGGAGGAGGAGATGGAGGAGGGCAAGCAGCAGATGTCCCAGGATCAGATGGCCCAGCAGCAGATGGCCCAGCAGCAGATGTCTCAGCAGCAGATGGCCCAGCAGCAGATGGCCCAGCAGCATATGGCCCAGCATGCGCCTCCCGGAGGACCAGCAATATATCTCTCAGAGTATGCAAGATCTCTCTTTGGTCTTGGCAAAGCTCTCTTTTGTCTTGGATAAGCTCTCTTTGGTTTTGGATAAGCTCTCTTTGGTCTTGTCGAATGGCATTAATTGCTTCCATCACCTGGATTCTGCTTTCCTCATTTTCCATCCGGGAGGCACGCATCTCTTCCAGAAAATCTCTTAATATCTGCACCTCTGCTATCTCCTCCTGAGGGGCTGCTGGTGCACAGCGGGCTCTGGTGCACAGCAGGCTGCTGGTGCAGGAGGGGCTGCTGTTCAGGAGGGGCTGCTGCAGGGATCTCTTCTGCAGTGGGGGCTTCTTCCGAGGATGAGGATAGAGGGATGTCTTCCATGTCTCCCTGAGGTGGCGAGTCATCTCCACCACTCTCATACCTGGGTGAAGGAAGAGCCTGTGGGTGCTGTGCTGCCTCCCCCCGGCTCAGGCTCTGTATATTGTAAAAGGAAAGAAATCGAGATATCAGCACAGTTCCAAATAAAGATGTAAATGATTTTGCTTACAATAGAATTACAAAAGCAGCCTCATTAATACACTTTCATATACAACAATCAATACGATTTCCGCATTTTCCAAACCGTGTTTCTGATATCTATCTGGTCAATCTGAATGTGTTTTAGCGTTTGTTTTCAGTCTGATAAAATGCACACCTAACATGTAGCCTAGATACTAATGTGATGGCTTTTCGTAAAATGCAACTTTCGCAAGGTAATTGTGAATGCGTTTACGTAATAATGTCTAAAAAGCGTAATAGGGTTAATCATATCCTTAAATACATAAATTATTTTTGATGTAAAGAGATTATTAAATGAGCTTACCGGCAGATGATAGTGGCAGGTTCCCGGTATCGACTCCTCCGATACCGACTATGCCACCTCGGAGATGCTGGGACGCAACATTTCCTCCCATCGGGAAAACTTCACAATCATTTCAGGACCGCCACCGGTTCATGTTAGATATTGGTTTTCCTTCGAGAGCTCCTTCTCCTCCATAGTATATCTCGCCTCCCTAGTCAGCTTGGCTTTCCCCTGTGATGTGAGCCTCTGTTTCCCGGACTGTGAAGCTCTACACTGCCCGCCACTGGGCCCAGCCACTTGTTCATCTTGAACAAAGTGGCCGGGTCCACCCACCACTCCCCCCCCTTCCTGTCCCTCTTCCTGTCCTGTTCCTGTTCCTCTCCCTCTCCCCCCCCTCTCCTGCCTAACCTCCTGCCTAACCTTCTCTACAATCTCCTCTCTAAACTCCTACCTAATTAGCTCTAATAGCTGCAGACTAGTCTGCCCCCTATCCCAACCTCCCGACATACTCCAACAAAAAGTGAATGTGCCCAAATGAAAGGGGGTCAAAATAAAAAAATAAAAAAAGTGCTCAAAGTGTGAAAGGGATATAAATAAAAGAGGGTAAGGATTCTTAAACAGACAAAAATGTATACAAAGACTAAAATGAGAATATGTAAACCAAATCTAACTATGGGATAGGTATGGGTTTACAGGGAATGGGGTATGGGATTACAGGGAATGGGATTACAGGGAATGGGATTACAGGGAATGGGGTATGGAGTGTAGTATGAGAGGGGATGGGGTATGGAGTGTATTTAGTGTTATTGATAAGTGTATGTGAGTATTGAATGTGTTTGCGTGTAATTGTATTAAATATTCAGAAAAACCACTTGCACACTCACCCAAACAAACTCTCGCTCACTACCACTCTCTCACTATCTCACACTACCACTAACTCACTATCTCACACTACCACTAACTAACTAACTCACTATCTCACACTACCACTAACTAACTCACACTACCACTAACTAATTCACTAAATCTCACAATACCACTAACTATCTCACTCTCTCACACTACCACTAAGTAACTCACTCACTAAAATCTCACAATACCAATAACTCTCTAATCTCCAAAAAATTTCCAGCAACACAGTCAAAGAAGCCAAGCTTGTGGAGTGCTTATATACTCTATGTAAATGTTTAATGATGTACCGGTTTGCCAAGTAAAGTATGTTCAGGTGTGCTTTGTTAGTAATTAGTATGTATGCAATGTGTATTAGTTGTGTGAATTTGCGCATGCTCATATTGAGTTAGTATTTGTGGAATGTGTATAATGTGATGATGTCATAGTGATCGTTTTCCATAACATTGTCCCCAAAAATGATAAGTAAATGTAAATCCATATTTGTGATGGTGTCGTATTTGTGAAGTGTTGTAAATGTTTCTTGGTACTAATGTTCCGTAATCTTGAATGCAAATGTTTTGTTTGTGTATGAGTGTGCAAATCTTTTTTTCGTGTTGTTTTGTTCCGTGTTGCAAGATCGTAAGGTATTTCTGTATTCCTCGTTTAGTGTAAATCTTGTTTATTGTTTTTCTTTTCCGATTGTGAATGTGTAATGCGTATGTGCTATGTTGCGTGATTGTTGTTAGTACATTTGATGTGTGTTTCTGTTGTGCATTATGTGGTATACGTAATATGACAGAGCAGTGCGTATTTCTCGCGAGATTGAGTGTTAGCTGAAAAATGCGTGCTTCTTTGATTTATCATTGATCTCTATGGGAGAATGTTTAACTCTCCCGTGATTACGCTTATAAAATAAATGCGATAGTCATGTTACTGCGACGCGTTACGAGGTTGTTTTGAGACTCGTAATACCTACATTATGAAAAGTGCGCAAAGGAAATAAAGTACATGTAACTAACGCACCCCTCCTAATGCAAAACGCGTAATCTAGGCGATAGTGATTTATCTTTAGCAGTAATTGCTAATGCAGTGATTCAAAGGCTAATGCTACACACCATTCCTTTTTAAATAATAGTTTATGGATCATGAGTTCCTTTAATGTAATTGTGGTATTTAAGTGCAACAAAAGAGTTCCAGAAATTATGTAATCTAGAAATACAGAAAATATTAATAATTTTGAGTAAATCTATGCTCTATGTATTTACTTTGATATAGTAAAACTAAAAATTGGATTATGCTATGATTCTTAAATTTCCATAATGCTAAAGGAGATGTTATCATTTTTAACCATGTTATTTTTTTTTACTCTGTTAGTTCATTACGCTATGTAAGCAATAGAAGCAGTTATCACACTTGGATTTAAGAACATTTGAATTACTAGTTATCATGCATTGTAGTTTTTTGGATGAATAAGCATTGTATGGTGCACTGAATGTCTAAGATTATCTTTTAGTCTAAAACTATAATTTACCAAGGCTAAGTATCTCTCATCTAAAATTACTTTTCATACATTTTGTTTTTCTGAATGTATTTTTTACTGCTTAAAGGGACATTGTCATAAGTTTTTATGCAAGAGACTCATAGAAAATTTAAAGTTTTACCTTTGTTCTTTCAACTAAAGAAAACAGTTATTTTTTAACCATTTTTTTTTTCATGGCAGCCATGAGCTAGTGGTGGCCTCTGCGAGATTTACATGTTTTTGACCAGATGATAATGCGAAAGTTTAACCTTTAATTGCCCAATCTGCAGAGTAATTAGGACAAGATGGTACCAGCCTTCGGAAGAAGGATTCATGTTTTTTGTTTTGTAAACATATGTATGTGCAATTGTGCCTGAAATGTTTGAAAGGAAAAAGAGTGTATGTCCAACATGTGGCTCAGGGGCCAGAAGCAAGGTTTCATTTTTATTTTATTTTTTTGTGCGTTGTTTATTTTGCATAATCTGTGTTAATATTTTCGTTTTTATAAAATGAATTAAAAATAGCAGGGATTTTAAGGAAGTGGGGGAAACTTTTCTTTTATATATTTGAGATGTTTAGCCGTCTGCATGAGCTGGAAGTTATGGCTATTACTGTTATTATTATTTATTTATAAAGCCACAAAATTATTATGCAACACAGTGATATTAAGTATCAAATTTAAGAGTATAAAAATGAAAAGACATTTTAATGAAGAATAAAGGGTCCTGCCCATGAGTCACTGTTAGCTGTAAACCAACTTTATGTGACTGATTCACAGGATGATTTGCAAGTTTCTGTTCTAAAGGAAGTACATGGAAGCTTTAAGGACAATGAATCAAAAGCAAAAACACATCTTAATGTAGATTTTATGCACCCCTGAACAGATATGTTTTTAAGGAATACTTAAATCTTTGAAAACTAGAGGCAAGTTTTACTGAGTGTAAGGAGTTCTAAATGATAGTAGTTCTTGAAATGTATTATAGACAGGATTATAAAGAAGTAAAGAAAGATGTGGATAGAAGTAGGCCGTGAAAAGGGGAGGGGGGGGGGTAGGAGAGTATTTGCATACAAGGGCAGAGATATAGGAGGCTGCAGTGCTAGCAAGGGCTTTGTAGGATAAATTAATATTTTGAATTAAGTATAGTGGGACTTGATTTGCTTCTGTTTTACTAATCAGGAAACAATGGAACAGCTTTTTCAAAACATCTTTTTAAGGCATCTTTAATCTATGAACTTTCTGCATGCACATTGCAAGTCTGGTGCTGACCTCAGACTATCAGGATAACGTCTGATCGGCAACTAAATCTTTCTACGTTGGACAGCATTTTACATAACTATTACTAAACTATCATTAACTGGCTTGTATTGAAAGTGTGACATTATCTCATTGGCTTGTAATGTCATTTACGATGAGACTTTCATCAGGATATTGTCTGTATTTATGCTTGAAGCCCCAGCCTGCTACATAAAGCATTATTAGTTATTTAAACTATTACACCCTTATAGCAAGAAAGCACGGATATTTAAATCTATCTCTGTTTAGGAATAGTAATGTAGTATTAAAGGGACATAAAACACTTTGGGCCATATCACAAGCAGAGAGAGCAATAGAGCTTCTATTTTTGCTCTCATATTAATATATATATATATATATATATATATATATATATATATATATATATATAACGTCATTAAGCTCTTCAGTATGACCCATCATACTGCCAATGTTTGTCTATGAATATTTCATGGCTATGTGATGGATTTTATACATCTGTTAGCAATGAGTTTGGCCGAAATAGCTGAACTCAATCGTTTGTAAGGGTGTCCACATACTTTTGAGCATATAGTGTGTGTGTGTATGTATCTCTGTGTGTGTGTGTGTGTGTATATATATATATATATATATATATCCTCCGTGTGTGTCTGCACTCACAATGCTGTAGAGTCATCAACCAGGGTGCAAAGTCAGTCATATGCACAGTCTTTATCCAATAAGAGACTGCACTTGCTGGATTTAGTTCAAAGAACCTTTTAAGTCTTTATTATGGTAACGTTTCGGGGTTCGCAGACCCCTTCCTCAGACCAGACAATAGTGCAAGTGAACACTGTGCAATTTATAGGAATAGCCCCACCCATCAAACAATTAGTTAAAATTGCGCCAAAAACACAATCACCATGGTAACACACCACCAAGGCCCAAAAAAATTAAATAAAATAAATTAAATCAACTAAAATTACCTCAGTCTTAATTGACAGTATCAAATATATGCATTAAGTTAAATATATACATAAAAGCATGGCAAAACCTACATAATGTATATTGATTCGATAACAGGGAAGGTGTTATGGATTCTATAGCAATTATCTTTATTCATTTTCACAGTGACACATTTAGTCTCTATGTGCATTGATCTGTGTTTTACATTTTTTTCTTTGCCTACAACATTATGTAGGTTTTGCCATAATATATATACTGTGAAGACGATGCAGGGTCAGGTATCACCTAGATAGCAGTTTATAGTTCATCTCTACAATTGCCAGTGATATTGATGATTTTTTGGTCTCAGAAAAAAATGTGACTTTATTGAGTGTCTGATATATTGATGTCTAATTATTTTTCCCATTTGGATATAAAAGATGTTTTTTTGGGGGGAAAGAGCCTCTCAATATTTTATAAATTATAGTGATGTGGGACCTAGTCATGGTGGGGGTAGTGCATAGAGTCTCAAAGGGGGTAAGAGGTCTAGCGAGGGCTGCTTTATGGAGGCTACTAACTATGGCATGCCTAGATTGCAGGTAAGGAAACCAGAGGTAGAACAGGGGCCCCAATAACTGGGAGAGTTCTGCTTGGGGCAGACTAGTCCTTTATTTAAAACCATGTGTACTGGTACGTTAGAGGGAGAGCCTGCTATGATCGGTGTAGGTATGCTGCATGTTTGCAAAAGTAGAGGATCATTTAAAAGGGGTGTGAGGGGAGATAGTTGGCTCAATATCATTTTAACAGTGGCCAGAATTTTGTCCCATACCCATAGAGTGGCAGCACCATAATAGTTTGTGTAAGTATTGGGTGGTCTAAGTTTGGGTGGAATCCAACAAAAGTTTCCAAGAGTATGGTTTCCTGTTAAGTGGGTTTCTAGTTGTACCCAAGGTTTATTAGGTTGTGCGTGTTTCCAAGCAGTGATGCGTGCAATATGTAAGATTAGCTTAATGCCCTTTTAAAGGCAATGCCCAGCCAAATGCCCTTTTCAGAGCAAGTTTTAGAGTATTTTTTTAGATAGACTCTTTTTGGGAGGTGGGGGTTAATTAAAGAGGTTTGTAGGTTTTCTTTTCCCTCACCAAAAGAGATGACACTTAAAAGGACACTGAACCCCAATTTCTTTCTTTCGTGGTTCAGATAGAGCATAACATTTTAAGCAACTTTCTAATTTACTCCTATTATCATATCATCATCGTTCTCCTGCTATCTTTATTTGAAAAAGAAGGCATCTAAGCTTTTTTTTTGTTTAGAACTCTGGACAGCACTTTTTTATTGGTGGATGAATTTATTCATCAATCAGCAAGAACAACCCAGGTTGTTCACCAAAAATGGGTCGGCATCTAAACTTATATTCTTGCATTTCAAATAAAGATACTAAGAGAATGAAGAAGATGTGATAAAAGGAGTAAATTAGAAAGTTGCTTAAAATTTCATGCTCTGTCTGAATCACAAAAGAAAAAAATTGGGTTCAGTGTCCCTTTAAGGACACTGCCCTACAAAAGACCCTTTTAAGGTCTATTTCTGTAGTTTAGTGTTAGTATAGTTTTTTTTATTTTTGGTAATTTGTTTGTTTTTTGTAAAAAAAAAAAATGTATATTTGTAATGGTAGTTTTTTTATTTTTAAGAAATGTAATGGTAGTCATTTTATTTTTAAGAAATGTAATTGTTAATAGTGTAATGGGGACTTTGCAATGGTTTAGTTATTAGAGTTGGGTGCTTATGGCTATTCAGGTTAGCGAGAGAGTTTTGGTGTTAGATTGAACGTTAACACAATCACATTATTCTAGGGCCTCTATTTATCAATCTCCATATGGAGCTTGAAGGGCCATGTTTCTGGCGAGTCTGAAGACTCGCCAGAAACACAAGTTACGAAACAGCGGTCTAAAGACGATCGGGTTGACTGACACCTCCCTGCTGGCGGCCGAAAAGCTGCGAGTCAGCAGGGGGCGGTGTTGCACCAGCAGCTGCTGGTGCAATGTTAAATGCGGAGAGCGTATTGCTCTCCGCATTTAGTGAGGTCTTGCGGACCTGATCCGTACTGTCCGATCAGGTCCGCAAGACCTTTGATAAATAGAGGACTAGGTCTTTTGCTCTTTACACGGATCAGGTTAGTTGACAAGCGATAAACATTTTCTTTTAACTTGTAATATGAGAGCTAGCCGACTCGTGCAATGAGCAGAAGTCAAGCGGAGTTAGTGTGAGAGCGGAGGCGGTAATTACTCCTCCACTCGCAATCTAGCCCTTAGGGGTTTTTTTGAAGATAAAAGTGTTTTCCTGTCCTATAAATGTTATTAATTTTAATGAGTAAAACCATTAGAACTTACAAGCCCATTTTCTCATAGAATTTGTTATACTATAGGTATTGAGGTAAAGGCAATGGCAAAACAAAATGTGCATTTAAAAAAATAGTGGGGCTTAATATACTGCATTATGTGATTCAATTTTATTATTATTTATTTATAAAGTGCCAACAGATTCCGCAGCGCTGCCCATGGGTACAAGGATAAAAGTACAACGGAGAAACAATACAATAAAAGACAAAATGACAGCATATTAAATGACAGCATACTGTATAGAATGAATCTGTACCTAACCATAGGTGAATAATTCCTCCCCCCCCCCCTTTTTTTTTCTCTTCTTTCTTTCTTCTTTTCTCTATGGTAAAAGATGAAAACGGTTAAGGTTACTAATATAAATATTTTTTCTTTTTTTTGTGTGTGTAATGTGGAAGGTTTAGAAGACCTATTTGGATGAAGACTTATCTGAAACAGCTTTTATTTTGACATGATGCAATGTTATTTTTCTTTTTACTGGTATTATTATTAAAAAAAAAAAAAAAAAAAAACATAGGTAAGAAAGACTTTCAATTAACAGTAGAAAAATATTAAGAGGAGCGTTATTATTGTAGTAATCCTGTGATCATTGTACTTAGATTATTAGCAGAGTGTTTGAGTTTGCTGCATCCTATGGGCTCCATGTACGAAGCAGCGAAAGCTGCTCCGGAGCCTTTGCGGGGCAGGTTCGCATATGTGAGCCTGCTTCCCGCAATGTAAGAAGCAGCGGTCATTAGACCGCTGCTTCCTACACCCTATCCACCTCTTAGGTGGCAAAGCAAAATCACAGAGAGCACGCTCGCTCTCGATGATTGACAGCCCCTTCAGTCGCGTGATTGGTCACGCGATTGAAGGGGTGGGCATTACACACTCCCATGAGTGTGTAATGATACATACGGGCAAGCGGATCAACAGATACGCTGCCCGTGTGTAGCGGAGGCGGGCGGACAGCTTTGCGAGTTAAGAAGCTGTCCGCCCGCCGTTTAATACATGGCGCCCAATCTCTTAGACAAAATATCTCCCGCCATTGCTGGTGTACAGCCTAGCTAGAAATTTTTTGTGGTAGTGCTAATGTTATCAGCGGTAGTGTGGGGCAATTTGAGATACTGGAATACATGCTGTTACAGGATTAACCAGTGGTAACTGACTGACTACCTATAATGACGCGCTAACATTTGCGAGCAAGTGCTATCGTTTTCATTTGTAATTTTGTGCCCGCAATGGAAATAGCGTGCATTTTATAAGTTGAAAGTAAATGCAATCACATTTTATGCACATCGGCATAGCATGACTGAAACCTTCACGTAAAAGGTAGCCATTAAAAAAGGTTGCATTTTTTGAATTCCGGTTTCATTTTTACAAGTATTAACCAAATTTGGATAAAACTACTCTTTATTGACACTTTCCTTGGACACAATACTTGTGTAAGCTACTTGCGACGACTAAAATGTATATTTGCGCACATTTCAGAAGATCTCCAGTTTGTCCTACTTACACTAGTTTAGCATCTAACGGCGCAGTATATGTAATACCCAGATGTGCGAGATGAAATTGTTTCAACGCTTGCGCCAAAGCCTGCGCCGTATACATAATAACATAATAACGCCCCAAGGGCTTAGAAATTAGCATTTAAGTTATGGCTTTGTAACATAAAAGCCATAACTACTGACTTTCAGTTTACGGTACGGATCTTGACAGTATTGGCTGTACTGCTAACTTTTTGGCCAGACAGGCAAACTCGTAATACCGGCGCTATTGAAGTCCCAAAAATGACTTTTTTAAAGCTGCAGTAGTTATGTTGCGTTACGGCCAAAAAGGTGTGTGGCACAGATATACCTGCAATAATACCAGCGGTAGTGAAAAAGAGCCATAGCGCTGCTATTTCACTCATAACGCAAAACTTGTAATCTAGTCGCTACTATTTTAATGGGATGTATGAGGTTGATGGGATGAACACAGTTTCTGAATATTTGGTGGAATATTAGATAAAGACACTCACATTTTATCATCAAGCATTTTTAAGCTTCCACTTCCTATCCATATATCAAGAGCAGGAGCAGCAATGCACTACTGGGAGCTAGCTGCAAAAAAAAAACACTTTGACTTCTGACTTCAGCTCAGCGTTTATTTATTTAATTATTTATAAAATATTTTACCAGGAAGTATACATTGATATTTCTCTCATTTAAGCTGCTGCCCTCAGCTCTGCGAGTCCGACTGGCTACTGCCCGTGCTACAAACACACTGCTGTCCCATTTACTGACTACGCGTGCAGTCACGAGCCGATTGAGGAGACTACACATGCAGTCAAGCGTCAATGTGCCGCCAATGGGAATAGTTTCAGTTCCCTCTGAGCTACGCCAATAGGTTAAGATGATCTGTGACCCGCTAGGTATCAATCTAGTGTCAACCATGTGATATGCTTAGCAGGCAGGCAGAAAAGTCGGAAACCAAAAAAAAAGTAAATTAAAAGAAATTAGTGCTGAAGCAGGGACACACCTACACACTGCCGCCGACACACTAACATGTCACGACACACAGTTTGGAAAGCAATGCCCTAATATTATACAGGTTACTCCCATGGAACTCCTAAGAAACACTATTGGAATGCCTATATATTTGCTATGTATGTGATTGCGATTGTTGTTAAAGAAAAATAAAATAAAAATAAAAAAAGCTAGGTGATTGTGGGTATATTGCCATGACGTGTGGGATTGAATTCCTGCCACTAGGAGGAGGTAGAGAACCCCAACATCAAGTTCTTTTAATCTCTTACCACTTCCCCTACCTACTCAGTTTAATGTATAGCCAAGCAGAGAAAGAGGAACAGACAGGTAGGAAAGATAAAACAGGGTTTAGAGAGGTGCAAATAGATAACTGCAGCCAAACACTAAATAGATAGGGCGGGGGCTTGTGGACTCTCATCATCATGAAAAAAAAAAGAATTTATCAGGTGAGCATAAATTTTGTTTCATTTGATGATTAGAGTCCACATCACCATGACGTTTGGGATTTAATACCCAAGCTGTCAAGGAAAGAGTGGGATAAAACAAGGTAGTTCCTATTTGCTGGACATTGCTGTGTGAAAGGACTTTCCTGACAAAAACAGTTTCTGCAGAAAAACAATCGGCTAGATTACGAGTCTTGCGTTTGCCTTAAAAGGCAGCGTTGAGGGGTCCCAACACTGCTTTTTAACGCCCGCTGGTATTACGAGTCTGGCAGGTACAGCTGTACCGCTCACTTTTTTTCTGCGATTTTCGCATACCGCAAATCCACTTAAGTCAATTGCGTATCCTATCTTTTTAAAGGGATTTTCCTAACGCCAGTATTAAGATTGCTTGAAAAAGTGACCCTCTCCTGTCCAGACTGTCCTATCGCATGTAAAAGATAGAAGCAATTCAGAAATCCAGCACTTCAATCCTTGATAGGGTGCATACTGCAGTAGGATTACTGCAAAAATCCTCAAAGTAATGTGAAACAAAAAGTAGCAGACACACCACAAAGTCCTTATGCAGAGGTTCTCTTTATTGTCACAAACTGGGAGCCAGAAAAGCAGAACAACGTTTCGGGCTACAAACCCTTATTCATGTTCATAACTTGTACATCACACATAATCACCTTAAATACCTACAACCAGGTAAAACCACACCTTTTTAATTTAACCCTTTACAAGGCACAAAGAAGGCCTGTCATACTGACCTCTAGTGGTTCATACCTGAAAATACATATTTTGCACCACATTTATTTAAAAACATTTTTTTTAAAAAATACAAAGTTAAAAAAGCATTTAACAGATGTCATAGCAAGATATTATATACAGAATTCAAAAAGCAGAGAAACAATGATTATCACATAATTCTTAGTATTATTACACCTCTTAAAGGAACACACTCAAATCCAATTCTCTATTCATTCCATTGGGAGCCAATGTGTTTAACTTATTGATCCAGAAAGCCTCACGTTTTTGTAACAATAATTCCCTATTACCACCACGCCTAGGGCTTTGTACAAAATCTATAATTTGAAAGCGCAGTTGTGCAATTGTGTGGTTACAGCTCAAAAAATGATAGGCTACTGGTGCATTTAAATTATTGGTCCTTATGTTAGATTTATGCTGTATAATTCTATCTCTGACCCGCTGGGTCGTTTCACCTATATAAATTAACCCACACGGACATTTAATTAAGTATATTACAAAGTTTGCATTACAATTAAAGTAGCCCCTAATCCTGAATTTCTGACCCGTTTGGGGATGTATAAAAAGATCACCTTTTATCATATTGTTGCAATTTGAACAATTCAGGCAAGGGAAGCAACCATTATTTTCTGATGTAATAAAGCCTTGTTTAGATTTCTTATTTGACCCAACATCAGCTTTAATTAATTTATCCCTAAGACTGGGTAATCTAGTATAGGCTGGCATAGGAGGCTGTTGGAATGCTGCAACCTCTGGATTACATTCCTTCAAAACATTCCAATGTTTACGAACTATTTTTTGTATTGCTGCACTGTTAGCACTGTATTCTGAGACAAAAACCAATCTATTAGGGTCCTTTTTCTTTTTGACATCTGTCATATTGACCCTACTCTTTGGTATCTGTAAAACTTTTCTCAAAGTTGTCTGTATCATATCATAAGGATACCCACGCTCTATAAATCTTACACCCATTTCTCCTAACCTTTGCAGGGCCAATTTTTCATCTTTAACAATACGTTTAACCCTAAGCATTTGACTATATGGTAGTGACTGGATTAGAGAAGGGGCATGGGCACTAGAAAAGTGTAGAAGGCTATTCCTGTCTGTTTGTTTCCTATATAAATCTGTCTTTAGACATGAACCATCCTTATAGACTTTAGTGTCCAAAAAATTAATAGATTCTTCACTCCAAGATAGGGTAAACTTAATACATCTCGAAGCCATATTGAGATCTGCAACAAACTGTTGAAGGGAGCCAACGTCGCCCCACCAAATGCCAAATATGTCATCTATGTAGCGCCACCAGGTGGCGCCACACAGATGAAATAAATTGTTCTCATAGACAAACTTCTCTTCGAATACACTCATAAAAATGTTGGCATAGGTAGGGGCGACGTTGGACCCCATAGCAGTACCCTGCTTCTGTACAAAATAAGAGTCTTCAAACAAGAAGTAATTACAGTATAACACAATCTCCATCAATTCAATAATAAATTGTTGCTGCATAACTGTAAATTTATTACTTCTAGCCATCATTAACCTAATAGAATCTAATCCACTAGAATGGGGTATAGCAGTGTACAGACTCACAATATCCAGACTATACAAAATACATTTATCCATATTGCCTGGTAAGCTCTCAATTTTAGATAGAAAGTCATCTGTATCTTTAATGTATGACATTGCTTGTGTCACAAAAGGTCTCAAGAGCTTATCCAGGTAGATGGATATGTTTGTGCAGATAGAATCAGTGCCAGCTACAATGGGGCGTCCTGGAGGTGCCCCAAGGTTTTTGTGAACCTTGGGCAGTGTGTATAATACTGGAACAATAAACTCATTTTTAATTAAAAATTTCCTTGTTTCGCTGTCAATCAAACCATTCAAGTAAGCTCGCTCAATACATTTTTTTATATCACACTGGATCTTGGAAGAGGGATCATATGTTAAAGGCATATACACATCAGTTTTAGCAAGCTGACCTTTTATTTCATTCACATAATAATCTCTCTCCATGATCACAGTGGCTCCGCCTTTATCAGCCTGTTTACAAATTAAACCCTTGTTATCAATCAGTGTTTTTAAAGCCACATTATCTTTTCTAGACATGTTTGGTGTAAATTTTTCCTTTAGTTGTTTTTTCTTTAAAACATCTAAATCACGTTTTATTAATTTCATATATACATCAATACTCGGGTCATATGCTGTTGGAACAAAACCACTTTTATTTCTCAATCCAAGATTCTTAATAGTTAACATGTCATTAGTTCCCTGCACTTGCTTACTAAACACTTCTCTGTTATCTGTGTTGGAAAAAAAAGATTTTAACTTTAAACTTCTATTAAATTTGTACAGGTCTTGTTCTAATTTAAACCAGTTACATCTCTCTTGTTTACAGAAGGATAGTCCCTTTTCCAATACCTTACTTTGATCTTTAGTAAGCACAGTGTCAGAGATGTTGATAACTAAAGTCTCTTCCCCTGGCGGGTCTTCCTCTGAGTAACTCGGGCTGGCTTGCTGTTTGACGGAATTGCGGCTATGTTTCCTGCCGCCACGTCTCCTCCGGCGTCTGATTCCCCCGACGAGGACTCGGTGGTCATATCGGAGCTGTTCACCTCCTTCTGGGCTCTCCGTTCCCGTCGGCGTGCGTTGCCGGAAGTAGTATTCCTCATACTTCCGGTTGGGTCCCGGGTCCACCGGTAAACTGCTCCGGTCAGATAATCATGCTCATCACGACTAAACTTTACCCTCTTTTTGTTTTCGAGCTCCTTCTTCATCTCATTAATTTTTGCATTAATTTCTTTCAGAGCTTTATCGACATCCAGATCGCCTGCACTTTGTTTCAAGCTTAACTCGACTTCCTTAATCTCATCAGCCTGTGCATCTATGGCTTTCTGTAGAAACTCAACTGTAAGTACAATGATGTCTAAGGAGCATTTGTTAAGAATATGCTCAAACTTAGTACAATATTCTTTATTGTTGGCAAGTAGCGTTGGTCTTGTATTCATCCTAAGCCCCCTAGGGATCCGCTTGATCCTATAGTATTCAGCTAGGGTGGATGCATGTAGTTGGTATGACATATTCCTTTTTACCAGTCTCTCATAGTTACTCATGTTCACTTCAGTCTGGGGGGTCCTAAGAAAGTCCCTTGAGCCCCTTACAAGAGTGGTAATTCTGGCTGCTTCGACATCTGTATATGCAAACACTTGGGCTCCCAGAGTATCTTGTGAATCCTCCATTGTTGGGATAGGTGCACGGATAAACAGCAGTAGGCAATAGATAGAAGCAATTCAGAAATCCAGCACTTCAATCCTTGATAGGGTGCATACTGCAGTAGGATTACTGCAAAAATCCTCAAAGTAATGTGAAACAAAAAGTAGCAGACGCACCACAAAGTCCTTATGCAGAGGTTCTCTTTATTGTCACAAACTGGGAGCCAGAAAAGCAGAACAACGTTTCGGGCTACAAACCCTTATTCATGTTCATAACTTGTACATCACACATAATCACCTTAAATACCTACAACCAGGTAAAACCACACCTTTTTAATTTAACCCTTTACAAGGCACAAAGAAGGCCTGTCATACTGACCTCTAGTGGTTCATACCTGAAAATACATATTTTGCACCACATTTATTTAAAAACATTTTTTTTAAAAAATACAAAGTTAAAAAAGCATTTAACAGATGTCATAGCAAGATATTATATACAGAATTCAAAAAGCAGAGAAACAATGATTATCACATAATTCTTAGTATTATTACACCTCTTAAAGGAACACACTCAAATCCAATTCTCTATTCATTCCATTGGGAGCCAATGTGTTTAACTTATTGATCCAGAAAGCCTCACGTTTTTGTAACAATAATTCCCTATTACCACCACGCCTAGGGCTTTGTACAAAATCTATAATTTGAAAGCGCAGTTGTGCCATTGTATGGTTACAGCTCAAAAAATGGTAGGCTACTGGTGCATTTAAATTATTGGTCCTTATGTTAGATTTATGCTGTATATACTGTATATACTAAATTACAAATAGCCCTTAAAAGGGCCTTTTGTGGGGCATTGCCCCAAAGTAATCAGCTTTTTTACCTGTAAAAAAAAATATAATACCCCCCAACATTAAAACCCACCACCCACACACCCAACCCTACTCTAAAACCCACCCAATCCCCCTTAAAAAACATAATACTGCCCCCTTGAAGATTACCCTACCTTAAGCCGTCTTCACCCAGCCGGGCACAAGTGGACCTCCAGAGGGGCAGAAGTCTTCATCCGATCCGGTCAGAAGAGGACATCAGACTGGCAGAAGTCTTCATCCAGGCGGCATCTTCTATCTTCTTCCATCCGGAGCGGAGCGGGTCCATCTTGAAGGCATCTGACGCAGAGGATCCTCTTCCATCTGACGGTGACTGAAGAATGAAGGTTCCTTTAAGTGACGTCATCCAAGATGGCGTCCCTACAATTTCTGATTGGCTGATAGAATCCTATCAGCCAATTGTAATTAAGGTAGGAAAAATCCTATTGGCTGATCCAATCAGCCAAAAGGATTGAAGTTCGATCCTATTGGCTGATCCAATCAGCCAATAGGATTCAGCTCACATTCTATTGGCTGTTCCAATCAGTCAATAGAATGCAAGCTCAATTCTATTGGCTGATTGCATCAGCCAATAGGATTTTTCCTACCTTAATTCCGATTGGCTGATAGGATTCTATCAGCCAATCAGAATTGAAGGGACACTATCTTGGATGACGTCACTTAAAGGAAACTTCATTCTTCAGTCTCCGTCGGATGGAAGAGGATGCTCCACGTCGGATGTCTTCAAGATGGACCCGCTCCGCTCCGGATGGAAGAAGATAGAAGATGCTGCCTGGATGAAGACTTCTGCCGGTCTGGATGTCTTCTGCCGGTCTGGATGTCCTCTTCTGGCCGGATCGGATGACGACTTCTGCCCCTCTGGAGGTCCACTTGTGCCCGGCTGGGTGAAGACGGCTCAAGGTAGGGTGATCTTCAAGGGGGTAGTGTTAGTTTTTTTTAAGAGGGGATTGCGTGGGTTTTAGAGTAGGGTTGGGTGTGTGGGTGGTGGGTTTTAATGTTGGGGGGGTATTGTATTTTTTTTTACAGGTAAAAGAGCTGATTACTTTGGGGCAATGCCCCACAAAAGGCCCTTTTTAAGGGCTATTTGTAATTTAGTATAGGGTAGGGAATTTTATTATTCTGGGGGGCTTTTTATTTTATTAGGGGGATTAGATTAGGTGTAATTAGTTTAAAAAAATTGTAATTCTTTTTTATTTTCTGTAATTTAGTGGGGGGGGTTTTGTACTTTAGTTTATTTAATTTAATTGTAGGTAATTTATGTAATTAATTTAATGATAGTGTAGTGTTAGGTGTAAGTGTAACTTAGGCTAGGATTTATTTTACAGGTAACTGTGTACTTATTTTAACAGGAAGTTATAGTAATATTAAATCTTATTACTAAAACGAGAAATGCTCTAATATCTCTGTTAAATATGATTCTTATTTTGATCTCTTTTTTTTTATTATTTGTATGCTGCTTGATCTTTTTTGTCTTAATAAAAAAATTATGATTTAAAAAAAAAAAAAAAAAAACAAGCAAAATAATTTGCAGAAAGAATTTCCTCCATAGTCTGTGGAAAAATGTTTTTGTCACTGGCATTCTGGCTTTTTAAACTAATGCCTAGATTTAGAGCTCTGCGTTAGCCGTCCAAACCAGCGTTAGTGGGTCCTAACGCTGGTTTTGGCCGCCCGCTGGTATTTAGAGTCAGTCATTAAAGGGTCTAACGCTTACTTTCCAGCCGCGACTTTTCCATACCGCAGATTCCCTTACGTCAATTGCATATCCTATCTTTTCAATGGGATCTTTCTAACGCTGGTATTTAGAGTCTTGGCTGAAGTGAGCGTTAGAACTCTAACGACAAGACTCCAGCCGCAGAAAAAAGTCAGGAGGTAAGAGCTTTATGGGCTAATGCCGGTTCATAAAGCTCTTAACTACTGTGCTCTAAAGTACACTAACACCCATAAACTACCTATGTACCCCTAAACCGAGGTCCCCCCACATCGCCGCCACTCTATTAATTTTTTTTAACCCTTAATCTGCCGACCGCACACCGCCGCAACCTACATTATCCCTATATACCCCTAATCTGCTGCCCCTAACATCGCCGACACCTATATTATATTTATTAACCCCTAATCTGCCCCCCCCAGCATCGCCGCTACCTTACCTACACTTATTAACCCCTAATCTGCCGACTGGACCTCGCCGCCACTATAATAAATGTATTAACCCCTAAACCGCCTCACTCCCGCCTCGCAAACCCTATAATAAATAGTATTAACCCCTAATCTGCCCTCCCTAACATCGCTGACACCTAACTTCAAGTATTAACCCCTAATCTGCCGACCGGACCTCAACGCTACTATAATAAATGTATTAACCCCTAAAGTTAAGTCTAACCCTAACACTAACACCCCCCTAAGTTAAATATAATTTTTATCTAACGAAATAAATTAACTCTTATTAAATAAATTATTCCTATTTAAAGCTAAATACTTACCTGTAAAATAAACCCTAATATAGCTACAATATAACGAATAATTATATTGTAGCTATTTTAGGATTTATATTTATTTTACAGGCAACTTTGTATTTATTTTAACTAGGTACAATAGCTATTAAATAGTTAATAACTATTTAATAGCTACCTAGTTAAAATAATTACAAAATTACCTGTAAAATAAATCCTAACCTAAGTTACAATTAAACCTAACACTAAACTATCAATAAATTAATTAACTAAACTTTCTACAATTATCTACAATTAAATCAACTAAACTAAATTCCAAAAAACAAACAAACACTAAATTACAAAAAATAAAAAAAGATTACAAGAATTTTAAACTAATTACACCTACTCTAAGCCCCCTAAAAAAATAACAAAGCCCCCCAAAATAAAAAAATGCCCTACCCTATTCTAAAATAAAAAGTTAACAGCCATTTTACCTTACCAGCCCTTATAAGGGCCTTTTGCGGGGCATGCCCCAAAGAAAACAGCTCTTTTGCATTTAAATAAACATACAATACCTAACCAGAAAAGGAACCTTCATTCGTCGGGAGTCGCCGGAAGAAGAGGATGGATCCGCGTCGGCTGCTTCAAGATGGTCCCGCTCCGCGCCGGATGGAAGAAGATAGAAGATGCCGCCTGGATGAAGATGTCTACCGGTCCGGATGTCCTCTTCTTGCCGGATAGGATGAAGACTTCGGACCCTCTTCTGGACCTCTTCTTGCCGGATAGGATGAAGACTTCGGAACCTCTTCTGGACGGATCGGTGAAGATAAGGTAGGGGCTTAGTGTTAGGTTTTTTAAGGGGGGTTTGGGTTAGATTAGGGGTATGTGGGTGGTGGGTTGTAATGTTGGGGGGGTATTGTATGTTTATTTAAATGCAAAAGAGCGGTTTTCTTTGGGGCATGCCCCGCAAAAGGCCCTTATAAGGGCTGGTAAGGTAAAAGAGCTGTTAACTTTTTATTTTAGAATAGGGTAGGTCATTTTTTTATTTTGGGAGGCTTTGTTATTTTTTTTAGTGGGCTTAGAGTAGGTGTAATTAGTTTAAAATTCTTGTATTCTTTTTTTATTTTTTGTAATTTAGTGGGGTTTTTTTTGTAATTTAGTTTAGTTGATTTAATCGTAGATAATTGTAGATAGTTTAGTTAATTAATTTATTGATAGTGTAGTGTTAGGTTTAATTGTAACTTAGGTTAGGATTTATTTTACAGGTAATTTTGTAATTATTTTAACTAGGTAGCTATTAAATAGTTATTAACTATTTAATAACTATTGTACCTAGTTAAAATAAATACAAAGTTGCCTGTAAAATAAATATAAATCCTAAAATAGCTACAATATAATTATTCGTTATATTGGAGCTATATAAGGGTTTATTTTACAGGTAAGTATTTAGTTTTAAATAGGAATACTTTAGTTAATAAGAGTTAATTTATTTTGTTAGATAAAAATTATATTTAATTTAGGGGGGTGTTAGTGTTAGGGTTAGACTTAGCTTTAGCGGTTAATACATTTATCATAGTAGCATCCGGTCCGTTCGGCAGATTAGGGTTTAATACTTGAAGTTAGGTTTCGGCGATGTTAGGGAGGGCAGATTAGGGATTAATACTATTTATTATAGGGTTTGCGAGGCGGGAGTGAGGCGGTTTAGGGGTTAATACATTTATTATAGTGGCGGCGAGGTCCGGTCAGCAGATTAGGGGTTAATAAGTGTAGGTAGGTGGCGGCGACGTTGGGGGGGCATATTAGGGGGTAATAAATATAATATAGGGGTCGGTGGTGTTAGGGGCAGCAGATTAGGGGTACATAAGGATAATGTAGGTTGCGGTGGTGTACGGAGCGGCAGATTAGGGGTTAATAATATAATGTAGGTGTCAGCGATAGCGGGGGCAGCAGATTAGGGGTTAATAAGTGTAAGGTTAGGGGTGTTTAGACTCGGGGTTCATGTTAGGGTGTTAGGTGCAGACTTAGGAAGTGTTTCCCCATAGGAAACAATGGGGCTGCGTTAGGAGCTGAACGCTGCTTTTTTGCAGGTGTTAGGTTTTTTTTCAGCTCAAACTGCCCCATTGTTTCCTATGGGGATATCGTGCACGAGCACGTTTTTGAAGCTGGCCGCGTCCGTAAGCAACGTTGGTATTGAGAGTTGCAGTGGCGGTAAATATGCCTGTACACTCCCTTTTTGGAGCTTAACGCAGCCATTCAGACAACTCTAAATACCAGCATTGTTTAAAAGGTGCGGGTGAAAAAAAACACGCGTAGCTAACGCACCCCTTCTAACGCAAAACTCTAAATCTAGGCGTAAGAGAGCAGGCTCCATGTTATCAGTTCTGAGCTTTAAAGGGACATGAAACCAACATTTTTTCTTTCATGATTTAGAAAGAGAATTCAATTTTAAACATCTTTCTAATTTACTTCTATTATCTAATTTGTTTTATTCTCTTGATATTCTTTGCTGAAAAGCATATCTAGATATGTTCAGAAGATGATGATTGGTTGCTGCACATAGAAACCTCGTGTGATTGGCTCACCCATGTGCATTGCTTTTTCTTCAATTAAGGATATCTAAAAAATGAAGCAAAATAAATAATATAAGCCAATGGTAATGTTGTTTAAATTTGTATTCTCTATCTGAATCATGAAAGAAAGATTTTGGGTTTAGTAACCCTTTAAGATTAGTATTATATAGTGGACTCTGAACAATAGGTCCTGGCACTGAGTAAATTGTGAACGCACATTCCTCACTATGTAGAGAGCGGGTAGGACCACTCTCTACATCACAGACCTATTGTACAAGGAAATATGAAGGTGTGGAGGAGGAACGGTAGGAGCTAAGTCAAAGTAATACATTCATTTATATAAAATCGAATAATAATGAATAATAAAAAAAACTACCGGTTTAACTTGTTATATTAGGCATTAATTATATATACTTAGTAAACAGGATAATTTTACCATCACTTTATGTTGAAATTATTTTATTTTGTTTCCTCAGAGCTATTACATACCATTGAGTACATCCTGAAAGCAAGAGGCACATTGTCCCAGACGATGCACTTTCATTATCAATTACAGAAACATTTTGCATATAATACATTTTGAACAGAAAATCCAATGAACTTTTCAAATAATTATAACCAAAAGAACAGAAATAAAAATCCTATATTATAAAAGACAAGTGTTTGTCTGAAGCCGTCATGCGCAGTACAGACAAACACTTGGCCTTAGACAGCGGATCGCACGCGCACCCCGGCAAGTGATGAGAGAGAGAGAGAGAGAGAGAGAGAAAGAGAGAGAAAGAGAGAAAGAGAGAGAGAGAGAGAGAGAGAGAAAGAGAGAGAAAGAGAGAAAGAGAGAGAGAGAGAGAGAAAGAGAGAGAGAGAGAGAGAGAGAGAGAGAGAGAGAGAGAGAGAGAGAGAGAGAGAGAGAGAGAAAAAAAAAAAGACAACAAACAAAAAAAAAACACGGCCCGTGTGAACGGGCTTTAGGACTAGTAAAGAATAATTAAACAAAATGTGGTCAGTTTTTGGGGTCTGAAGTACAAATCTGCATGTTATCTCATGAGTCATTTTATGACTTAATACTATCCAGTTTCCAGATAAACAATCCTCTCCTATGCTACCTAATGCCTATCACTCAGCCCTTGAGGAGCTATACATAATCCAGTAAAACCAGATTTTATGAAATCGCTCTGTCTCCCCCTGAATCCAGGCCGCCCTGGACATTTTATAAATATCATTTATCTTATCCAGTACTTCTTGCCATGTCGGAAACCTCTCTTCCAATGTCTCACTATGCAAACTCTGGTAGCTGTGCATATAATTTTGATGAGTTTGTTAATTGTGGAGTGGTTAGATGGGGGACCTCCCTGTTCAGAAGTGCTTAAGGCATAGTTAAAACTTATTTTCATCTAATACCTTACTAAGTAGGATATTGAGCTGTAGCTAGGTATCCCTTATGGCATTGCAGTCCCACCACATGTGTCTATAGGAACCGTGTTCACCACATCCTCTATAGCAGAGTTTAGATCTGCCAATGGAGTAGTGGGATGTTTTCAGAGGTGTTAGGTACCACCGGAATGCTGTCTTTATGCAATTCTACCTGAGATCTGCATTGATTAGGCCTCTACAGGAATCAAATAATATTTGGTCCCATTCATTTTGTGGAAGCAGGTCCTCCACATTTTCCACCCATTTCAATGCTATAGCTGACTTTGTGTTTACCATCACTTTAAAGGGACAGTCCAGCCAAAACTGTAATCCACATGGATGAGTTTGGGTTTTGAATGGAAGCAATTTTGTAATACACATGTATTAGCAAAAATGCTTCTTACAAAAGCTATTGCTGTTTCAAATGTGTATTTAAGTGTGCTCGGTGCATTTTAAACACGGCACTTTTTCAGAGCGCCTAAGGTGCTTGTATCATCTGATAATTACTCAATTTTTAATTGCAGACATGATACAAGCCCCACTGACACTTTGAAGTGCTGCAATATTTAAAATGCTGGTGCACTGAGAAGATATAGCTATGCTTCACATGCATGTGCAGAGAAAAATGTTAACATATAAACAGTGATAACTTTGACTAGAAGCATTTTTGCTAATATACTGTAATTATATTGCATATATTGTATATTCATCTTTGTGCATTTAAATTTGACTGAAATATCCCTTTAATATTGTAATAATTTCAAAATGTATATTTATGTAAACATGGTAGAAAAAGGATCTCTATAGGCAATAGCAATGCCTTTAAGCTTAGCAAGGGATAATACAGAGATTAAAAACCTTACTAGGACAGTGCTGTGTGTTGTTGAGCTTACCTAGACAATTTGGTAGTTAAAAACCTAGGTCAAACCATGGTTAAAAAAAAATCAAACCAGTCAGTTCCTGTACAGGAATTAAGACATATTATATAAGATGACTATTTGTGTTTAAATACACAGAACAAATAGATATTGGATGGGGTTAAGATCTATAGAACTGACCTCTGAATAACCTTTGCAGTGCAACATTACAAAATGTGTATATTATAGTAGGACACACACTCTTAGTGGGAACAACTGCTGCTAATTTCATGGGAAAAATCAGTAGAGGCTGAAAATTAACACAGGAGCAGGACACACACAAAGATGGTGGGAACTGCTGCAGGCTGGGTTATAAGCATAAATGGAGGTACAAAACCATTGTCTAGTTGGTTAAATCAACATACTGGTACAGATTGCAAAGTTTACAGAAGTATTTTATTGTTGTAAGATCAGGAGATCTGCCCTCATAAGAGAAATACATTATGTTAGTGAGGAGGTAATAAAAAGTCCACAAGTCAAATAACAAGCCAGGAGTCAAAACCAGAGCTGGTAGTCAGACGAGCTGAGTCAGGAGCCAAAGCAAATAGTCAGATGAGCAAAAATCAGGAACAAGGAAAACAGCAGAGTCAGGAACAAGCCAGGGATCAGGAACCAGGAAGGACGTCAAGCAGCCAGGTAATACACAGGAACTCTCACAAACAGGTCTGAGACAACGCAAAGGCAAAGCATACTGAACAGAGGCCCTTTAAATAATAAGTGATGACATCACAATTCTGAGACTGCATCCTGTCTCACATGGATGATGCACACTAGTCTGGCCATAAAAGGAAGTGCAGGAAATGAGCAGCACCCCCCACAATGCACCATAGTCAGGAAGAGAGGTGAGTAAAATGGCTGCCAGCAGCACATGGCAAACACAACAGGGAAAAAACCCTGACAGTACCCTCCATGAACATCAGAGGAGGGAACCCAAGAACCCGCCTCCGGACCGTAGCCCCTCCAGTGAACTAAATACTGTACATGGCCCCTGGACGTATGAGAGTCAATAATGCTGCTGACCTCATACTCCTCATGGTTGTCAACAAAGATAGGACGGGGACGAGGCAACACAGTGGTAAACCGATTACAAACCAATGGTTTCAAGAGGGAGACATGAAAAACATTGGAGATGCGCATAGCAGGAGGAAGGTCAAGAGCGTAAGCCACAGGATTAACCCGTCGGAGTATTCGAAAAAGACCAACGCAACAGGGAGCTAATTTATTGGAAGGCACACGAAGGTTCAAGTTGTGGGAGGACAGCCAAACTCTCTCACTTTCACTAACCTGGTAGGAAGGTGCGGGCAGACACCTACGATCAGCCCGGAACTTTTGGCGCTGCATAGAACAATTAAGGCAATCCTTAATCTGCACCCACGTGGAACGCAGTTGCCAGAGATGCTCCTCCAAAGCCGGAATACCCTGAGACATGAATGAATCGGGCAATAAGGATGGTTGAAACCCATAATTCACCATGAACGGGGATAACTTGGAGGAAGCATTAATAGCACTATTACGAGCAAACTCTGCTCAAGGTAACAGTTCAGACCAATTATTGTGGTAATCTGAGACATAGCATTTGAGGAACTGTTCTAGAGCTTGATTAGACCGTTCCGCAGCCCCATTGGATTGAGGGTGATATGCTGAGGAGAAGGAAAGCTGGATCCCCATTTGAGCACAAAAGGAACACCAAAATCTAGAGACAAACTGGCTACCCCGGTCTGACACTATCTCCTTGGGTAACCCATATAAACAGAAGACCTCTCAGGCAAAAATTGAAGCAAGCTCCTGAGCAGTAGGAAGCTTCTTCCAATGAATGCAATGTGACATTTTAGAAAAACGGTCAACCACCATAAGGATAACAGTATTGCCATTGGAAACAGGGAGCTCGACAATGAAGTCCATGGAAAGATGTGTCCAAGGATGCTCACCATTAGCAATAGGTTGAATTAGACCCACAGGAAGACGTCGAGGAGTCTTATTCTGTGCACAAACTGAGCAGGAGGCAACATACGCAGCAACATCAGAACGAAGAGCTGGCCACCAGAATTGTCGAGTGACATACCAAATCATTTGGTTCTTGCCTGGTTGACCTGCGGCTTTAGGATAGTGATAAGTGTGCAAAAGTTTAGTTCTAAGATTCTCAGGAACAAAACACTTACCACTAGGTTTCTCAGGAGGGGCATTGGTTTGTGCAGCCAGGATCTCCTCCCCAAGGGAGAAGTCAAATTAGTACGTATGGTAGCCAAAATATGGTCAGGAGGTATAACAGGAGTAGGTACAGACTCCTCCTTGGACAGAGGCGAAAAGTGTCGAGAGAGGGCATCAGCCCTAACATTCTTACTACCAGGTAGGTAGGAGACCACATAATTAAACTGAGACAAAAATAGCGCCCATCTGGCCTGTCGGGGCAACAAATGTTTTGCTTCAGATAAATAAGTTTAATTCTTGTGGTCAGTAAGAATGAGCACTGGCATGTTAGTACCCTCGAGAAGATGCCTCCATTCCTTAAGTGCCAAAATTATGGCCAGTAATTCCCTGTCACCAATTTCATAATTGCACTCCGCTGGAGACAATTTCTTAGAGAAGAAACCACACGGATGCAAGGAACCATCATGGGGTAGGACATTGAGACAAGAGAGTACCAACTCCAGTGTCAGACGCATCGACCTCAAGAACGAAAGGCAGGACAGGGTTAGGATGAGCCAGAACAGGAGAGGCAGCAAAGGCAGTCTTAAGACTATCAAAGGCCTCAATGGCAGAAGGTGACCAATGGAGTGGATCATTCTCTTTACGGGTCATGTCTGTGATAAGTTTGACCAAGGAAGAAAAGTTTTTAATAAACTTTCTATAGTAATTGGCGAACTCCAAAAAACATTGAATAGACTGGGCGAGGCAACTGGGCGAGGCAACTGCAGATAACTTGTCAGGATCCATGGAGAACCCTGCAATGGAAATAACATAACCTAGGAAGGTTACTTGAGTCTGATGGAACTCACATTTCTCGAGTTTACAAAACAGGCCGTTCTCACATAGTCTCTGAAGAACCCGTGTAATATCAGAACGATGAGCCTCAAGTGTGGGTGAGTGTATGAGGATGTCGTCTAAGTACACCACAACACACTGTTGCAACATATCTCGTAGAGCGTCATTAATAAATTCCTGAAAAACATCAGGAGCATTACATAGGCCAAAGGGCATTACAAGATACTCATAATGCTTGCTCCTGGTGTTAAATGCTGTTTTCCATTTGTGGCCCGTCTTAATCCTAACGAGATTGTACGCTCCTCTCAAATCAAGTTTAATAAAGACCGTAACTCCCTTGAGGCGGTCAAAGAGTTCCGTAATAAGAGGAATAGGGTAAGCATTCTTAATTGTAATACGAATAAGACCCCTATAATCGATACATGGTCTTAACTCGCCACCCTTTTTCTTCACAAAGAAGAAGCCAGCCCCTGCAGGAGAGCAGGATTTGCCTATGATCCCCCGCAACAGAGCATCGACAACATACTCCTCCATAGCACAATTCTCTGCAATAGACAGAGGGTACACCCAGCCCCGAGGAGGAATGGCTCCGGGTTGCAGGTCTATGGCACAATCGTAAGACCGGTGAGGAGGCAACGTACTGGCATGCACCTTGTCAAACACTTCTAGGAACTCTCGGTACTCCTCTGGCAATTGAGTTACCGAAGAAGTGCACAAGACTTTAACTGGTTTCCAAAGAGAAGTGGAAATACATTGCGGGGACCACGACAAAATTTCAGACCTGCGCCAGTCGAGACTGGGATTGTGCTTTTGGAGCCATGGATAACCCAGAACAACTGGAAAATGTGGAGAGTTTATCACCTGGAACTAGAGGGTTTCAAACTGGAGAGCCCCAACAGCCATGGACAACAGAGCAGTTTTGTGAGTAGCGAGTGCGGGCTGAAGGGGCCAGCCATCAATGGCCTCAATAGCAAGCGGAATGGACCGAAGCAAAACAGGAATGGAGTGCTTTGATACAAAAGGACTGTCAATGAAATAGCCCGCAGCACCAGAGTCAACAAGAACCTGAGTGACTATGGAGGAGTCCACCCAGGAAAGGACAACCGTGACCAAAGGTTTCTCCTTAAGCGGTCCACGGACGAGAATAAACCACCCAAGGTCTGCCCCCGACAGGACCTTAGGTGTGAGTGTTTCCCAGCCGTGTAGGACAAGACTTCAAATGTTGCCCCTGTATCCCACAATAGAGGCAGAGCCCCTCCCTCCTCCTAAAGGCCCTCTCCACCACGGAGAGATGCATGAATCCCAGCTGCATTGGCTCAGCAGTACCTGGTGACTTGGGACCAGGAGGCATGGGAGGAGAGGGGGGCATGGGTGGGAACGAACACGTAGGAGACAACGGAACAGGAGGCGCTCCTTGAAAGAGGGCCTCTCACTTAGTCTGATGTCAATTACGATAAAAAAAGACACCAATGCCGCGAAATCCTCTGGTAAATCTCTGGCAGCAACTTTGTCTTTAAGCGCATCAGAGAGCCCATGAAAGAAGGCGGCAACAAGGGCTTCATTGTTCCAACCTACCTCCGTGGCAAGTGTACGGAACTCAATAGCATAATGAGCAACAGATCTTGTACCTTGCTGAATGGACATGAGTCGTTTAGCAGCAGAGGAGGAGCAAGCCAGAACATCAAATACCCTTTGAAAGGAGGCCACAAATTCAGAGTCATTTGAAATCACAGGTTTATTAGTCTCCCACAAGGGATTAGCCCAGGCAAGAGTTGTGTCAGAGAGTAACGAGATGAGAAATCCCACCTTAGCTCTGTCAGAGGGAAATGCCTGAGGTAACATCTCAAAGTAAATGCCCACCTGGTTCAAAAACCCACTGCAATGAATAGGATTGCCTCCATATTGCTGAGGTAGAGGTGCAGAACCGGACATGCTCCTGGTAGGCATAGGTACAGCAGCAGAAACAGGAGCAGCCATAACTTGCGGGACACTTTGTTCCAAATGTGCAGTGCGAGTCAGCAGGGTTTGCAGGGCTAGTGCAAATTGATCCAAGCGGTGATCCTGTTCATCCATCCTGTAAATGATGTCAGGTAAAGGTGGATTATTAGCACCATCAGGAATCATGGCCTTTGCGTAATGTCAGGGTGCCAGGAATCAGACTGAGACAAGAAGTGCAAAAATAATCACACCTTTATTAATAGCAAAAAAATAATAAAAAGTCCACAAGTCAAATTACAAGCCAGGAGTCAAAACCAGAGCTGGTAGTCAGACAAGCCGAGTCAGGAGCCAAAGCGAATAGTTAGACGAGCCGGAATCAGGAACAAGGAAAACAGCAGAGTCAGGAGCAAGCCAGGGATCAGGAACCAGGAAGGACGTCAGGCAGCTAGGTAATACACAGGAACTCTCACAAACAAGTCTGAGACAACGCAAAGGCAAAGCATACTGAACAGAGGCCCTTTAAATAATAAGTGATGACATCACAATTCTGAGACTGCATCCTGTCTCACATGGATGATGCACACTATTCGGGTCATAAAAGGAAGTGCAGGAAATGAGCAGCATCCCCCACAATGCACCATAGTCAGGAAGAGAGGTGAGTAAAATGGCTTCCATCAGCACATGGCAAACACAACATGGAAAAATCCCTGACAGATTCCATACATACATAAAATTGGACTGAGCACAATACACTGTGACAATAGCTCAAATAAATATACAACAGAATAGAATGTACTATTATTACTAGGCAGCCTTAGTTTATATACCTCGGAATCCTAGACTGCAAGAGATATGGGCGAAAAATTGTAAAAACTATAACTTCCTCACTTAATACCCCCTATATATATTTTATCTTCCTAGTAGGTCTTGATTATAGCTCTTGATAATGAGGTACTCACCTTCAAAGGATACATTTTTGTTGCAAAATTAAGGTTTACCTTGCTGCTGTAATGAAAAAGGGCGGGAACACGGCTTCCCATTAATGCACTGCATGCTCAAGTAAGTAAAATGTAAATACAGCAATGTGTCCCATAGTTGAGCAAAACACTAGCGATGGTAATGGTTGCTAAGCGGTTAGAGATTAGAGCAGTTTGCAGTCTCTTATAAGGCTATACACCTAAAAATTTAAATCATTAATTTCTAACCCAAACAAGCTACTAAGGTGGTAAAAGGGCTATGGAGAGCCATATACACTCCTGCAGGAAGGAATGTAGCCAATAAAATGTATATAAAGTTTAGTCTGCTGGTAAGTAGGCTTTGTCCCCTAAGGCTAAGCTATACTATGGGGTCGATTTATCAAAGGATTCGCCCCACTACGGCTGCAGGTTCTCACAAGAGAACCTGCACTCCATATTTAACAAGTAGCAGTCATTAGCTGCTGCTTTCCTAACCTTTCGCCACCTCATATGTGACAAATTTCCATCTCTCGGTCTCGTCCGACCGGTGAGATTGACAGATCCTGCCCGCGCATGAGTGGCTGTGCATGGGCAAGGGGCGGGATTGCAAGCGAGTGCAAAATAGCACTTGTGTGCAATGCTGAATTCTGGCAGAGGCGAGTTGCATGTGTGCACCCTTGTCCACCTCAGCATGATAAATCGACCCCTAAATGTAAGTATCTACAAATAGCAGGCTATGTTAGTACTGGTAATCACTTACCTAAAAGAAGCACCCCTCCACTGATCTTACCAGGCAAGTAAATGCAGTGGTATTCAGTAGAGAGCCCATCCAGGCAAAAGCAAACGCTCTGACAGGAAAGTACTTTAAGTCCTACAGAAGGAGGCTAAGGAACTTGTAAATAACATGTGATATCTAAAGGTAGTTATGGCTGAAATCTCAGCAGCGATATACTGTGTGTGAAATCTCAGCAGGGATATACGGTCGGACGAGACAGAGAGATGGAAACCTGGTACTCATATGCTCCAGCTTCTGTCTTGCAGTAAGATTTTTCCTCACAGCAGTGCTAGATGATTCTGCCCAAGAGGCTAAGGGGCTGTTTGTATATAAGATATTAATATTCCATTAAATACAGTAGCTTTTTCAGTTTCAAAAGACTGTACTATGTAAAATGTGTTTTTAAAAGAAGATGACTCTTTTAACATAGTATTTGTATAGCCGCTACCAAAGTAAGTTCACACTGTACTGAACATGTTTAGTTCTAAATGTGTTCTGTTTTAATAACACATATGTTACATTGAGACTAGAATATTAGAAGTAAACTGTTCAGTACAGTGTGAGCGTACTTTGTTAACTTCTTTTATTGTGATCGCATCATACCAAAATGTGTTATAACAATAGAGTGAGATGTATAATACACACACATATATATTTATATAACTACTGTGTAAAGCTACTGGCTGCTTTATCCAGCGCAGGAGCGTGCTACATGTAGTTCAACGGGATGACCGATTGCACTGTGATTAGACAGCGAGCCTGTGATGCACAGTTGAAGAAACCAGAAGAGCAGAATTATGTAACATTAATTTGAGCGTTTACTGGCACTTTAAGCTTAGGGGAAATAAAGAGATTCAAAACCTTACTAGGACAGTGCTGTGCCTGTGCTTACCTAGACAATTTGGTAGTAAAAAACCTAGGTCAAACCTTGGTTGAATGAAAAATCAAACCAGAAAGCTCCTGTTAAGGAATTTAGACATATTATATAAGATGACTATCTGTGTGTAAATACAAAGTACATATAAATATTGGATGGGATCTGCCCTATGAAAAACCTTTGGAGAGCAACATAAAATGTGTATACTGGAGCAGGACACACTCTTAGTGGGAACAACTGCTGAAGGCTGAGTTATATGCATAAATTGAGGTACGCTACCATTGTCTAGTTGGTTAACTCAACATACTGGTACAGTTTTCAAAGTTCACAAAAAAAAAAAATCTATATATATATTATAGATATATATATAAGCACATTTGTTATGCACTCACTCCTTCAGCCGTAGCTAATCCAGTGCCTGGGTGTCTCCTTAAAAGTCATGCATAAAGTTCTCCAAATGAAAGGGTACTCACAGGACTTGAAAATAGAAAATATCTTTATTGCATATAATTCTTCATAAAGTGTCAGTCGACGTTTCGGCTACAATTTTTTTTAAGACAATCTCAAAACATTCCGCTAGATTTAGAGTTTTGTGTTAGAAGGGGTGCGTTAGCTACGTGTCTTTTTCTCCTAACGCACGGTGTTTCTAATGCTGGTATTACGAGTTTAAAAACAAGCTCCTAACGCGACTCCAAACGCGTATATTATAGACGCGTAATCACGCAAGAAATCAGAAAAGCACGCTTTTTTCACCTAACACTCGATCTCGCGAGAAATACGCACTTCTCGGTCATATGACCTATACCACATAATGCACAATAAAAACAAAAGGAAAATGTCATAACAACAATCACAAAATGTAGCACACATGCATTACACATTCAGAAGCGGGGAAAATAAAACATTACACTAAACGAGGAAAACAGATATACCTTACGATCCGGAAACACGGAACAAAACAACACAAAAGAAAAATTGCACACTCATACACAAGCAAAACACTTGCATTCAATATTACGGAATATTAGTACAAACAAACATTCACAACACTTCACAAACACGACACCATCACAAATAAATATTTACATTTACACATAATACTATTGGACAATGTCATGTAAAACGATCACTATGACATCATCGCATTTTACACATTCCACAAATACTAACTCAATATGAGCACGCGCAAATTCACACAACTAATACACATTGCACACATACTAATTACTAACAAAGCACACCTGAACTAAATTTACAAGGCAAACAGGTACATCATTAAACATTTACACAGGGTATATAAGCACCACACAAGCATGGCTTTTTGACTGTTTTGCTGGTGGGGTTTTGGAGATTGGAGATTTACTGAGTTATTGTGAGAGTTAGTGCGAGTTAGTGTTATTGGGAGAGTTAGTGTTAGTGTGAGAGAGTCAGTGTTATCGTGAGTAAGTTAGTGCTATCGTGAGTGAGTTAGTGGTAGTGTGAGTTAGTGGTAGTGTGAGTTAGTTAGTGGTGGTGTGAGTTAGTTAGTTGTAGTGTGAGATAGGAAGAGAGTGGTAGTGAGCGAGAGTTGGTTTGGCTGAGTGTGCGAGTGCTTTTTCTGTATACGTAACACATTTACACGCAAACACATTCAATACATACATACACTTATCACTAACACTACATACACTCCATACCCCATACCCTCTCATACTACACTCCATCCCCCGTTCCCTGTAACCCCATTCCCTCTAATCCCATCCCCCATTCCCTCTAATCCCATACCCCATTCCCTCTAATCCCATACCCCATTCCCTCTAATCCCATTCCCTCGAATCCCATACCCATCCCATCGTTACATTTAGTTTACATATCCTCATTAGTGATGTCCTGAATAGTTCGCCGGCGAATAGTTCCCGGCAAACATAGCTTGTTCGCGTTCGCTGTGGCGGGCGAACATATGCAATGTTCGGTCCGCCCCCTATTCGTCATCATTGAGTAAACTTTGACCCTGTACCTCACAGTCAGCAGACACATTCCAGCCAATCAGCAGCAGACCCTCCCTCCCAGACCCTCCCACCTCCTGGACAGCATCCATTTTAGATTCATTCGGAAGCTGCATTCTTAGTGAGAGGAGGGACAGTGTAGCTGCTGCTGATTTAATAGGGAAATCGATAGCTAGGCTAGTGTATTCAGTGTCCAGTACAGTCCTGAAGGACTCATCTGATCTCTGCTGTAAGGACGGCACCCCAAAAAACCCTTTTTAGGGCTAGAATATCAGTTTGCTTTTTTTTTTTCCCCTGTGTAATCTAATTGCAGTTGCTGGCCTGCCAGCGTGTGTGTCAGGCTCACAGCATATACTGTGCCCACTTGCCCAGTGCCACCACTCATATCTGGTGTAACAGTAGTGTACATTTAAAAAAAACAACACTTTTTTGACTGTGAAATAATAGCAGTCAGTGGAGGGGGGCGGGATCATGGGCGGGGATGTCCGGGGGCGCGCACGGACGCACGCGTGTGCACGGGGAGGGAGCGGGTGGGAACCACTACACTACAGAAAAAGTTGGTGTAAAATTTTTAAAAAAAGGAATATTTTTTTTTTTAAAAAAGATCAGGCAGGTGGTGGGGGTTGGTCTGTGGGGGGGGGAGCTACACTACAGTACCCAAGATGGCCGCCAATAAGGCAGATGGGGAGGGTTAGAGAGCTGTTTTGGGGGGATCAGGGAGGTTGGGGGCTAAGGGGGGATGCTACACCACAGCATATGTAAATATATGCTAAAAAAAAATTAAAAAATATAAAAACCTTTTTTTTTAGTACTGGCAGACTTTCTGCCAGTACTTAAGATGGCGGGGACAATTGTGGGGTGGGGGAGGGAAGGGAGCTGTTTGGGAGGGATCAGGGGGTCTGATGTGTCAGGTGGGAGGCTGATCTCTACACTAAAGCTAAAGTTAACCCTGCAAGCTCCCTACAAACTACCTAATTAACCCCTTCACTGCTAGCCATAATACACGTGTGATGCACAGCAGCATTTAGCGGCCTTCTAATTACCAGAAAGCAATGCCAAAGTCATATATGTCTGCTATTTCTGAACAAACGGGATCCCAGAGAAGCATTTACAACCATTTGTGCCATAATTGCACAAGCTGTTTGTAAATAATTTCAGTGAGAAACCTAAAATTGCAAAAAAAAAATTAAGTTTTTTTTAAATTTGATCGCATTTGGCGGTGAAATGGTGGCATTAAATATACTACAATGGGCCTAGATCAATACTTTGGGTTGTCTACTACACTACACTTAAGCTAAAATTAACTTTACATGCTCCCTACATGCTCCCTTTAAGAGAAGAGACTTGTGCACCAGAAGAGCCTCATGCACCAGAAGAGCCTCGTGCACCAGCAGCCCGCCGCGCACCAGCAGCCCGCCGTGCACCAGCAGCACCTGAGGAGGAGGAGATAGCCGAGGTGCAGGTATTGCTGGATTTCCAAGAACAAATGCGTGTCTCCTGGAGGGAAAATATTCAAACTCGAGTCGAGATGTCAGCAGATATTCGTGCCCTTCAAGAAGGACAAAGAGAAATTATAGAAGGACAAAGAGAAATTATAGATGGCCAAAACCAGCATGTGCAGATTATCACAGATCTATTTCAGTTCCTCCAGGAGGCGCATGCTGGGTCATCTGCTACTGGGCCATCTGCTGCTGGGCCATATGAACCTGGGCCATCTGAACTTGGCCCATCTGCTACTGGGCCATCTGCTCCTGGTACTCCTCAATCTCCTCCTCAGCCTGGTCATCCCAGTACTCCTCCTTCCCCAAACATCTCCCATGAGAACTCATCGGAGGGGGCAGTTGCCCCCCCCCCCGAGCCTCAGTCTCGTGGGAAGAGGGGAAGGAAGAGGAACTAAGTATTTTCACGTATATATTTTTTTGGTGATTTAATGTGTAATGGATAGGTACTATGTCATGATGTCTTCTCACACTTGTGGACCACACTCTGCATATAATCTGCTTCTATGGGACTGGGTCCATGGAGATTTTTTCCAGAGTGTGGGTTACAAGTGTGTGGACACCACATCATCACATACCTATTCTTGTTCATTTCATTGATTGTTTTCTGTGATGTGATGTCCAAACTGTTTCCCTAATCTCAAACAAAATGACCATTACAATTATACATGATGGCATATTACTGTTTAAATGCCAATAACACAGCTTAAAGGGACAGTCTGAACATTATTGTTGTTTACCAAGAAAACACTGTATTACGCATTATCAAGTTTTGAAAATGAAAATTTGTGAAATACACGTTGGATTTATGTGATTACCCTTGTATCTATGCCTCTAAAAAATGACCACTTATTTATGTTATTTTGACAGCCCAACATTTTAGACAATCACTGATCAATCCAAGGTCACTATGCTGTATGAGCTCAATGTTTTCTCTATGAAAATTTATAAAAAATGCCCTCTAGTGGTCAAAAAATATTCAGATTACATGCGCTCTTCAAGCTCTAAGAAATGAGCTGATGAACCTCCTAGCAGTGACGTGCAGTGACGTCAGAGACTGGTGAGGGAGTGGCTAGGATACACCTTCATTCTTTAGATATCCTTTGTTGAAGAAATAACAATGCACATGGGTGAGCCAATCACATGAGGTATCTATGTGCAGCCACCAATCAGCAGCTACTGGGCATATTTAGATATGATTTTCAACAAAGGATATCAAAAGAATGAAGAAAATTAGATATTAGATGTAAATTGGAAAGTTATTTAAATTTGCATATGGGTTTCATATGGGTTTCATGTCCCTTTAAATGGTGTCTTGGAAAACTGGTCAACTTAGTAAACATCTGATTTTAGTCTAAAAGGATTGTAACAGAAACTCTTGCCAGATAACACAATGCTTGCTCTGATTATGAGATCTAGAAATCCATGCCCATTAAAATATGTTTAAAACATACTTTTTACTTTAATGCTGCAAATTATGCTTATAGATTCTTTCATTATTCAGTAAATATAAAAATGTCTTGATCCAGTGGCGGCTGGTGAAATTAAAAGATGGTGGGGCGCCTGACCCCACCCCTTTAAATAAAGCCACACCATCAGATGGCACTACCAATTCATTAATTAAATAAATAAAAGGTAGACAGAAACACAGAAAAGCACTCGGGGGAAAGGGAGAGAGAGACGGGGGGAGAGAGACACAGAGGGTTAGAGAGAAAGAGAGAGAGAGACACAATCACACACAGAGGGTTAGAGAGAGACACAATCACACACAGAGGGTTAGAGAGAGACACAATCACACACAGAGGGTTAGAGAGAGAGAGACACAATCACACACAGAGGTTTAGAGAGAGAGAGACACAATCACACACAGAGGGTTAGAGAGAGAGATAAATAGAGAGAGACACAATCATACACAGTGGGTTAGAGAGAGAGAGAAAGAGAGAGAGACACAATCACACACAGAGGGTTAGAGAGAAAGAAATAAAGAGAGAGTGAGAGACACAATCACACACAGAGGGTTAGAGAGAAAGAGAGACACAATCACATACAGAGGGTTAGAGAAAGAGAGACACAATCACACACAGAGGTTTAGAGAGAGAGAGACACAATCACACACAGAGGGTTAGAGAGAGATAAATAGAGAGAGACACAATCATACACAGTGGGTTAGAGAGAGAGAGAAAGAGAGAGAGACCCAATCTCACACAGAGGGTTAGAGAGAAAGAGAGAGAGAGACAATCATACACAGAGGGTTAGAGAGAGAGAGAGAGAGAGAGAGACACAATCACACACAGGGGGTTAGAGAGAGAGAGAGAGAGAGAGAGAGAGAGAGAGAGAGAGAGAGAGAGAGAGAGAGAGAGAGAGAGAGAGAGAGAGAGAGAGAGAGAAAGAAACACAATCACACACAGAGGGTTAGAGAGAGAGAGAGAGAAAGAGAGATACACAATCACACACAGAGGGTTAGAGAGAAAGAGAGAGAGACACACAAACACACACAAAGGGTTAGAGAGAGAGAGAGAGAGAGAGAAAGAGAGAGAGAGACAATCACACACAGAGGGTTAGAGAGAGAGATAAAGAGAGAGAGAGACACAATCACACACAGAGGGTTAGAGAGAGAGACACAATCACACACAGAGGGTTAGAGAGAGAGAGAGAGAGAGAGAGAGAAAGAGAGACACAATCATATACAGAGAGTTAGAGAGAGAGAGACACATTCACACACAGAGGGTGAGAGAGAAAGAGAGACACAATCACACACAGAGGGTTAGAGAGAGAAAGAGAGAGAGAGACACAATCACACACAGAGGGTGAGAGAGAAAGAGAGAGACACAATCACACACAGAGGGTTAGAGAGAGAGAAAGAGAGAGAGAGAGAGAGACACAATCGCACACAGAGGGTGAGAGAGAAAGAGAGAGACACAAACACACACAGAGGGTTAGAGAGAGAAAGAGAGAGAGACACAATCATACACAGAGGGTTAGAGAGAGAGAGAGAAAGAGAGACACAATCACACACAGAGGGTTAGAGAGAGAGAGACACAATCACACACAGAGGGTTAGAGAGAGAGAGAGAGACAATCACACACAGAGGGTTAGAGAGACACATAAGGGATGAGAGTCAGAGGGGGAGGAAGAGAGACAGAGAGAGAAAGAGACCATGGGGGAGAACAACACATAAGGAGAGAGATGGATAGAGAGAGAGAGAGACACACACACACACACAAGGGGGGGGACCACTGCATTTTAAAGTAATAAAACAGCAGAGCTACAGAGAGTTCAGAAAATGAGTCTATAATTTAGTGTGAAGTACAGAGGTAAGCTGCTAAGTTAGTGGGTGTAAAGTTTGAGTAAACAAAATACAAAAATGACCCTGCTTTAAAAGAGTAAAAAAAAAACACTAAACCACATTCATTAAATTATCATTTTCACTAACAGAATCCCTTTCAGTAAAATCTTACTTTAATAAGATGTGGCTGAAACACTGCTCTCTCTGCCTCTCTTCCTGCTCTATAAGGATTCAGTAAGTGACAGTGGCACATTCCACTGCACTTAGAGGGGAAGAACAGAACTCTCTTTTTCACTTTAGCAAAGCTAGCAGGTTCACAGGACAGAAACAAAATATATGAAAGTTGTTTTTTTCCGTTTTTGTTTTGTTTTATATGATTTAACATCCAGCCCCAACCCTAAGTTCCACTTACTAATGCCTCTCACTGGATTGGGTCAGCCCAAATAGGACTGCCTCAAATAAGCAGTTAATGAGCCATGCAATGATCTTAACCACTTGCATCCAGTAGGTGGCGCAGCATGTTGTGTAATGGTGGGCAGACCTGCTTGTGCCTCTCCATTGCACAAAATATAGCTGTGAGAAAAAAAAATGCTGGGGAAAAAAAATTACAATTTTTTTTTTTTAAAAAAGCCAATAAAAAAAAATATATTTTTGCCCATATGAGAGGTGAAGCACTGCCTCACCTGCCTCTAGTGACTGCACATCACTGCCTCCTAGGTTTAGCTGTTGACTAAGAATAACAAGAGAGTTATGATAAATAGGTGAAAAACGTTTGAGATAATAAAAAAAATTAAAAAATGTCAACATTAAATTCATTAGTGGTTTTCAAGACTGTCCCTTTAAAAAATTACATATGCTTACATATGCTAATTCTTTGATTGTTGGTATATCTACATGTACTTGTTCAAACAACAAAATATTGCAATAGGATTTACGACGACGTGTTAAATAAAGTCTATTTTCTTAAAGAGACATTATTGTGTTTGAATTTATTTAAGTAAAACATTTAATTTAGAAGGAATATGGTTTCAGTTCCTTTTATGATTTACTTTCAAAATAAATGCTCACAATAATATATTTGGCGATTAACCAATGTGGAACTCATACATGACACAATACTCAACATTTACATTAAAGGGACAGTATACAATCATTTTCAGACAACTGCATGTTATAGATACTACTATAAACAACCAGATGACCACCACATACTGATATAAAAATCCATGAGAAAACGGTTTAAACACTTACTTAGAAAATCTGTTTAACTATGTTGAAAAGATAGCAGGAAAGGCCATTCCAAGTGGGAAATAACACAATACACCTTCATTTGCATATGAAAAGACCCTTTACACAAACAGGAGCAAGCTGGAGAAGGTAGCTGATGGTACTCACATCAAACTTCAAGGCTTGGGGAGGAGTCAGAAAATCACTGCAATGTTCTTTAAACATCATCAAAAATAGACATTTTTAAAAAAATCTGAAAAAATATAAATAGATATTCAAAACATATATGTGTTTTAAAAAAGAGTGTCTAATGACCCTTAAACAAAAAATTTCACAATATAACATATTGAAAAAGTAGGCATCTCATATATTTAGCATATGATAAAGGTCAATGCATATTGATAACTTGATTCAAATACAATAGGGCATATTTCTGATTTCGATATGTTTAAAATTATACACAACACAGTCATTATTCATATAAAGGAACATATTGTTGATAAACATATTAAACAAGATGGACTATATCCATGGATTCACACTTGCCTCAAAATATCTTATGCAGGAAAACATTTTACTTTCATTTGTTTATTCAACGAGACAGCCATCAAAAGAGAATGTTGTGTTCTTTATCAGCTATGGGTCAACAATGTTACATGATTCACACAATCCATACTCGCCATGGTTTTAAACTTGGCTTCTCATTCACAAATGTGGGTTACGTGCAAAATCTAATATTGCGGGACTACGTAATACAATCATACGTTTTTTCAACTTTGGCATGTCACGTCTTAATTAACATGGCTCATCGTTGATCGCGTAAAAATGCCATCCAATCAAAGGCGCATCCTTGATCACGTATAAACGCCATCCAATCAAAGGCGCATCCTTGATCGCGTAAAAATGCAATACAATCAAAGGCGCATTGATCGCGTAAAAACGTCAGCCAATACAGACTCATTGGACAGCCTGGCAGGTGACGTCTTAAGCAACATGGCGCATCCTTGATCGAGGAAAAACATCAGCCAATACAAGGACTCATTTGACAGCTTGGCATATCAATAAGAAACGTATTTATATTTTAGAAACTAGTATGTGTCTATATTGCTAGCTATGAATGTCACGCGAGATAACATAATACTGTGATGTATGAAATAGAATCCATTATTGAAAATAAAGAGATATTTCAGTAGAAGCAGAGGATTATTAACTAAACTTTTTGGCAAGCAGCATGGTTTAAATAGACATGAAAACAACATTTTAGGTTACACAATTATGTACGACATTGCAATTTGAAATACATTTTAGCAATAAATGTAAATCTTTGTATTGTTGTGTTTCATGTCACTTTAACTGCTTTATAATGCTAGGAGATGCATTCGGAAAATAGGGATGTGTTATATATTATATGTTACCTATAGTTATGGTGTCCATCTTAACCATTTAAAAGGTACACATGAGAAATACATATGTCATTGATGTTTTCAGATCTGTTTATATTTTTTAAAAATAACAATAATGACATGTATTGATCAAACGTGTCACTTATTCAAGTTGAGATATGGTCAGCCTATATATCGTTGCATAATTAAATATAAACATTAATAAGAGAAACATATTCATCATCTAAAATATGCGCATTACACGCAGTGATTGATTTTGTTACACTACTACAATAGGATATAAGTGAAATTGTAATACATGTGCTGTCAACATTCAAATATTCATTTGTTAAAATATTTGATGTCCATGTTCATGTAAAAATGAAATAAATGCATTCCAAATGCATATCCATTACTTAAAGGGACACTGAACCTGAATTTGTTCATTTGTAATTCAGAAAGAGCATGCAATTTTAATCCACTTTCTAATTTACTCCTATTATCAATTTATCTTCGTTCTCTTGCTATCTTTTTTCGAAAATGAAGGCTTCTAACTGTTATTTTGGTTTCAGTACTCTGGACATCACTTTTTTATTGGTGGATGAATTTATCCACCAATCAGCAAGGACAACCCAGGTTGTTCAAGAAAAATGGGACGGCATCTAAACTTAAATTCTTGCATTTCAAATAAAGATACCAAGAGAATGAAGAAAATGTAATCATATCATAGGAGTAAATTTAAAATTTGATTGAAATTTCATGCTCAATATGAATCACGGAATAAAGTTTTTGGGTACAGTGTCCCTTTAACAATTGTGCTCAGCATCACTTAAAGGGACATGAAATAAAAATGATTCAGTTTCCGGATTCACAGAGAGGATACTATTTACATAAAATTTATAATTTTCATAAATTATCTCATTGTATTAATCCTGGGATCATTTAATAAAGGTGCATCAATTCACGAATAGTTTACAAATGAACACATGGATGTGAAAAAAAAAATATATACAAAAAATAAATAAATAGATAGATAGATAGATAGATAGATAGATAGATAGAAATTCATTCCTATGCTAAGCCTAATCTTGAAAAGATAAACCTTGATGAAAAGTATATCAAGAAAATTATTCACATTAAATTGGAGATGTAAATATTAAAGTATTTTACAATTGTATTATATTTATGAATCAGGAAAGACCATTATTTGGTTTCAGGTCCCTTTGAGGATTAACAACATAAACTAGAGATTTCAATGACATGAATAAAGAGGACAAAGAATAGTGTAATGACATGTATTTTATTACTATGTCATAAAACATAAACAAATAAGATAACGCTGACCAAAAACATGTTGAAACATCGGAAACATTTGAGCCATTTGACAAGGTAAAAGAGTGCAACACAGTCCTTGGAGGGAGTTGACAAGGGCCAACAAAGGCCAGCATAGCCCCATTGGAGCCATTTGACAAGGTAAAAGAGTGCATCACAGTCCTTGGAGGGAGTTGACAAGGGCCAACACAGCCCCATTGGAGCCATTTGACAAGGTAAAAGAGTGCATCACAGTCCTTGGAGGGAGTTGACAAGGGCCAACAAAGGCCAGCATAGCCCCATTGGAGTCATTTGACAAGGTAAAAGAGTGCATCACAGTCCTTGGAGGGAGTTGACAAGGGCCAACACAGCCCAATTGGAGCCATTTGACAAGGTAAAAGAGTGCAACACAGTCCTTGGAGGGAGTTGACAAGGGCCAACAAAGGCCAACACAGCCCTATTCGAGCCATTTGACAAGGTAAAAGAGTGCATCACAGGCCTTGGAGGGAGTTGACAAGGGCCAACAAAGGCCAACACAGCCCCATTGGAGCCATTTGACAAGGTAAAAGAGTGCATCACAGTTGTTGAAGGGAGTTGACAAGGGCCAACAAAGGCCAAAACAGCCCCATTGGAGCCATTTGACAAGGTAAAAGAGTGCAACACAGTCCTTGGAGGGAGTTGAAAAGGGCCAACACAGCCCCATTCGAGCGATTTGACAAGGTAAAAGAGTGCAACACAGTCCTTGGAGGGAGTTGACAAGGGCCAAAAAAGGCCAGCATAGCCCCATTGGAGCCATTTGACAAGGTAAAAGAGTGCATCACAGTCCTTGGAGGGAGTTGACAAGGGCCAACACAGCCCCATTGGAGCCATTTGACAAGGTAAAAGAATGCATCACAGTCCTTGGAGGGAGTTGACAAGGGCCAACAAAGGCCAGCATAGCCCCATTGAAGCCATTTGACAAGGTAAAAGAGTGCATCACAGTCCTTTGAAGGAGTTGACAAGGGCCAACTCAGCCCCATTGGAGCCATTTGACAAGGTAAAAGAGTGCGACACAGTCCTTGGAGGGAGTTGACAAGGGCCAACACAGCCCCATTGGAGCCATTTGACAAGGTAAAAGAGTGCAACACAGTCCTTGGAGGGAGTTGACAATGGCCAACAAAGGCCAGCATAGCCCCATTGGAGCCATTTGACAAGGTAAAAGAGTGCGACACAGTCCTTGGAGGGAGTTGACAAGGGCCAACACAGCCCCATTGGAGCCATTTGAAAAGGTAAAAGAGTGCATCACAGTCCTTGGAGGGAGTTGACAAGGGCCAATAAAGGCCAGCATAGCCCCATTTGAGCCATTTGACAAGGTAAAAGAGTGCGACACAGTCCTTGGAGGGAGTTGACAAGGGCCAACGCAGCCCCATTGGAGCAATTTGACAAGGTAAAAGAGTGCAACACAGTCCTTGGAGGGAGTTGACAAGGGCCAACAAAGGCCAGCATAGCCCCATTGGAGCCATTTGACAAGGTAAAAGAGTGCAACACAGTCCTTTGAGGGAGTTGACAAGGGCCAACACAGCCCCATTGGAGCCATTTGACAAGGTAAAAGAGTGCAACACAGTCCTTTGAGGGAGTTGACAAGGGCCAACACAGCCCCATTCGAGCCATTTGACAAGATAAAAGAGTGCAACACAGTCCTTGGAGGGAGTTGACAAGGGCCAACAAAGGCCAGCATAGCCACATTGGAGCCATTTGACAAGGTAAAAGAGTGCATCACAGTCCTTGGAGGGAGTTGACAAGGGCCAACACAGCCCCATTGGAGCCATTTGACAAGGTAAAAGAGTGCATCACAGTCCTTGGAGGGAGTTGACAAGGGCCAACAAAGGCCAGCATAGCCCCATTGAAGCCATTTGACAAGGTAAAAGAGTGCATCACAGTCCTTTGAAGGAGTTGACAAGGGCCAACTCAGCCCCATTGGAGCCATTTGACAAGGTAAAAGAGTGCGACACAGTCCTTGGAGGGAGTTGACAAGGGCCAACACAGCCCCATTGGAGCCATTTGACAAGGTAAAAGAGTGCAACACAGTCCTTGGAGGGAGTTGACAATGGCCAACAAAGGCCAGCATAGCCCCATTGGAGCCATTTGACAAGGTAAAAGAGTGCGACACAGTCCTTGGAGGGAGTTGACAAGGGCCAACACAGCCCCATTGGAGCCATTTGAAAAGGTAAAAGAGTGCATCACAGTCCTTGGAGGGAGTTGACAAGGGCCAATAAAGGCCAGCATAGCCCCATTTGAGCCATTTGACAAGGTAAAAGAGTGCGACACAGTCCTTGGAGGGAGTTGACAAGGGCCAACGCAGCCCCATTGGAGCAATTTGACAAGGTAAAAGAGTGCAACACAGTCCTTGGAGGGAGTTGACAAGGGCCAACAAAGGCCAGCATAGCCCCATTGGAGCCATTTGACAAGGTAAAAGAGTGCATCACAGTCCTTGGAGGGAGTTGACAAGGGCCAACACAGCCCCATTGGAGCCATTTGACAAGGTAAAAGAGTGCATCACAGTCCTTGGAGGGAGTTGACAAGGGTCAACAAAGGCCAGCATAGCCCAATTGGAGCCATTTGACAAGGTAAAAGAGTGCATCACAGTCCTTGGAGGGAGTTGACAAGGGCCAACATAGCCCCATTGGAGCCATTTGACAAGGTAAAAGAGTGCATCACAGTCCTTGGAGGGAGTTGACAAGGGCCAACAAAGGCCAGCATAGCCCCATTGGAGCCATTTGACAAGGTAAAAGAGTGCATTACAGTCCTTGGAAGGAGTTGACAAGGGCCAACACAGCCCCATTGGAGCCATTTGACAAGGTAAAAGAGTGCAACACAGTCCTTTGAGGGAGTTGACAAGGGCCAACACAGCCCCATTCGAGCCATTTGACAAGATAAAAGAGTGCAACACAGTCCTTGGAGGGAGTTGACAAGGGCCAACAAAGGCCAGCATAGCCACATTGGAGCCATTTGACAAGGTAAAAGAGTGCATCACAGTCCTTGGAGGGAGTTGACAAGGGCCAACACAGCCCCATTGGAGCAATTTGACAAGGTAAAAGAGTGCAACACAGTCCTTGGAGGGAGTTGACAAGGGCCAACAAAGGCCAGCATAGCCCCATTGGAGCCATTTGACAAGGTAAAAGAGTGCATTACAGTCCTTGGAAGGAGTTGACAAGGGCCAACACAGCCCCATTGGAGCCATTTGACAAGGTAAAAGAGTGCATCACAGGCCTTGGAGGGAGTTGACAAGGGCCAACAATGGTCAACACAGCCCCATTGGAGCCATTTGACAAGGTAAAAGAGTGCATCACAGTTGTTGAAGGGAGTTGACAAGGGCCAACAAAGGCCAAAACAGCCCCATTGGAGCCATTTGACAAGGTAAAAGAGTGCAACACAGTCCTTGGAGGGAGTTGACAAGGGCCAACACAGCCCCATTCGAGCCATTTGACAAGATAAAAGAGTGCAACACAGTCCTTGGAGGGAGTTGACAAGGGCCAACAAAGGCCAGCATAGCCCCATTGGAGCCATTTGACAAGGTAAAAGAGTGCATCACAGTCCTTGGAGGGAGTTGACAAGGGCCAACACAGCCCCATTGGAGCCATTTGACAAGGTAAAAGAATGCATCACAGTCCTTGGAGGGAGTTGACAAGGGCCAACAAAGGCCAGCATAGCCCCATTGGAGCCATTAGACAAGGTAAAAGTGTGCATCACAGTCCTTGGAGGGAGTTGACAAGGGCCAACACAGCCCCATTGGAGCCATTTGACAAGGTAAAAGAGTGCAACACAGTCCTTGGAGGGAGTTGACAAGGGCCAACAAAGGCCAACACAGCCCTTTTGGAGCCATTTGACAAGGCAAAAGAGTGCATCACAGGCCTTGGAGGGAGTTGACAAGGGCCAACAAAGGCCAACACAGCCCCATTGGAGTCATTTGACCAGGAAAAAGAGTGCATCACAGTTGTTGAAGGGAGTTGACAAGGGCCAACACAGACCCATTGGAGCCATTTGACAAGGTAAAAGAGTGCATCACAGTCCTTGGAGGGAGTTGACAAGGGCCAGCAAAGGCCAGCATAGCCCTATTGGAGCCATTTGACAAGGTAAAAGAGTGCATCACAGTCCTTGGAGGGAGTTGACAAGGGCCAACACAGCCCCATTGGAGCCATTTGACAAGGTAAAAAAGTGCAACAGGCACAACAATAAACAAAAAAGGCCAAATGGCAACAGTAAAAAACAAAACAGCAACATGTGGACGGAAGATTCTTATCTGCGCCCTTGGAGCATCTCCAGATCCTCCACTTATTGGGCATCACCTTCATCATCCTGTGCATGTCCAGCTCCAGATTCAAGCGTTGACTCTACACGCGTCATACGTTGTAGAGTCAAATGCTGAACCTGTAACTGGGCATCCATGGTGTCATTCATCCTTCCCAGGACCAGCGGGTTCCTCAGCACGGCCTGCTCTATACGTGCTAGAGCTTCTAGCATCAGCCTTGCTGAGTCACAACCTAAAATAAATAAATTTTAAAATATTAATGATAATTACACAACATAATAAAAATTGCACAAAGATACATTGTCATAATAAAGACAAATCATTCTTTAAATTCATTTTTCAAGATTGATTATTTACACATTAAATATGTTATTCAAACATAAACCATTAAAGGGACAGTTTACTCAAACATGTTCTCCCCTTTAATTGGTTTTCAATTATCCACTTTTACAGCTTGAGTGTATAAAATCTTGTAAAATGATTTCCATTGTACTTACATTGGCAATTTAAATAGTTTAGTTATACTGTGGTATCCACACCTATCCTTAAACCGTTTGGCCTTGAGGCCAAGCTGTGTAAACATAGCAAGCAGAAGAAATTACATTCCCACTGGGTTATACAAGAGATAAGGTATAAAAACTTTTAAAGAAATTGTTGGATCCAAGTAGTGGTGATTGGTATATGGAGTGATATCAAATTAAACGGACACTGAACCAAAATATTTTATTTTGTGATTCAGATAGAACATGACATTTAAATCAACTTTTTACTTTACTCCTATTCTTAACATTTTTATCATTCTCTTGCTATCTTTATTTTAAATGCAAGAATGTAAGTTTATATGGCAGGCCATTTTTGGTGATCAACCTTGGTTGTCCCTGCTGATTGGTGGATAAATGCATCCAACAATAAAAAAATTATGTCCAGAGTTCTGAATATTTTTACAAATTATATGCATTTCTTTTTTTAAATAAAGATAGCAAGAGAATGAAGAAGAATTGATAAGAGGAGTAAATTATAAATTTGATTAACATTGCATGCTCTATTTGAATCACAATAGAAACAATTTTCCTTCAGTGTACCTTTAAATATCTTATAATATTGATTTTGAATGATACTTACAGCTGTGCCTGGGAAGGACAATCCGACACCCAGGACAATGAAGGTTGAGACAGGGGGAAGGGATGGGATTGGGCTGGGGAGGGATGGGCTGCCGCTCTGGGGTATCCCGTACAGCTGGGGAGTGGTGAGTTAGGGGCTGGGCAGGTGGAGGAGCTGTACGGGTCAAAAGATGGGGAGAGCGGCAAACAGGGGGTAAGGGGCGTTTTTTGGGAGGGACAGGACAGGAAAAATGGGAAGGGCCGGGAGGGTCTTGGACCTGTGGAGGGGCCTGGGCAGGGGCCTGGGAAGAGGCAGGTGCCTGGGCAGGGGCATGGGAAGGGGCAGGGGACTGGGCAGTGGCCTGGAGAGGGGACTGGCAGGGGCAGGAAAATGATGCCCAGAAGTGGAGGGTCCATCTGAAATATATAATAAAAATATATTAACATCTCATATATCATGAAATCAAATCAAGGTATTTCAACATGATTATGTTTTCGATATACTTAGAATTGGGTTTTAATTTCTAAACAATGATGACATAAGGCTATGGTATGCATATAGGCACTCAGATGAATAGCAATGACTGTCTGTACAATTCGAAAATGATTATTGTGGTTTGGCCTGAAATATGCATGTGACATCATGATGGCATAAATTACAAATCAGACACAAATGAAAGAATATGTTCATGCTGCATGATATAGAAAGGGGGCAGTAGTGTATTCTAAAAGAAAATGAATATTACTTTTTAAAGGGCAAAAGCTGTAGACTTTGATTTTCTTCAATAAAATGTTTTAAAATAAAAAAACATGTTGGATACATGTTAGATATATTTTAAATACCATCAGACTCCAATAGAGCCTCTTCCTCCTCCGTCCCACATGTTACATTCATCTCTGTAAAACATAACATGTTGTGTACATATTAATATCAGATATTATAACATATGTTACTGTTGCTCAAAGACACACATCAATGTTGCATTAAAGATATACACAGCCAAAGTTATGATTTACATCATTTTGATGGAGCATACAAATGACATTAGATATGTTATTCTCAATGATTCATATTTCCATTTTATTGTCTGTATTATTTTTGAAATCACAAAAGCAGAGTACATGGAACATTTAAGAGTTCTCATGTGTGTATCACTTGATTGTTGTCAAAATTGAAAATCAAAACAAACATATGCTATCCATCTTCTGAAGAACAAAGGTGTAGACTAAGAAGCTTTGAGATCTTAATCTTTCAATATTAAAATAAAATTAATATATAATTAGAGGATTAAATTATATGTTTGATTCAAATGTAATGCTTCATCAGACTCATGATCATAATATTGATTACCAATACACCTTCAATGACATATAAATGAGTCAATGGACTTACCAGAAGACTGCAAAGGCAGCTCAGTGTCGGTGCTGGATCCCTCTGAGCTCCCCACAACAACTATCTCTATGAATGATATAGATATATATTAGTGAACACAGTTTGGACATCACTAAATCACATCTGTATCGATTTATAAGAATAATAAACTTAGAAATGTGAAGAATTGAGCAGTAATGGGAAGAATAAATGCATGAGTGAATCAAGGGGATTATGAAGAAAAAGATGTATTTAACAGATGTTTAATTTCTGACTATATTAGACATAAAATTCATCTCATATGATTCTATTGCATATCTAAATATACCCATTGATCAATGTTCTTCAAAGAATACACACAAACAACATTTGGAATAACAACTGTCGACAAATATAAACAAAGCCATGTGGCACATTGAGCCATTTGTGCAATGTACAGTAATCTTGTTTAGGACACAACACATATTGATCACAATACCAAACAGAAGTTAATTTTCAAAATATGTAATCATGGTGCTGTTAGAGTATGCTTATATCTATAAAGTAAGTCCAACAGTGAATATGTGAATTATATATCAATATTGTTTCATCCAAAGAATGTAAGGATGAATTAATCTATTGTTTATTAAAGGGACACTGACATAAATATTTACAATCAGTGATTTCACTTTTCCAATTTTTAAAAATAATTTTACATTGACTCCTATTATAATATTGATTTGACAACATTTTAATCTTAAAGGCAGCTAAGCAATTATTGTTATCAATAAATATTGGTCATTGAAGGTATCCACCAATCAGCAAGAACAACCCAGGTTGGTCACCAAAAATGGACCTGCAGATAAACTTACATTCTTGCTTTTCAAATACATTTATCAAGAGAATATTGAAAATATGATTCTAGGAGTCAATTATAAAGTTGATTAATATAGCATGCTTTATCTGAATGACAACAGTAATAATGTGTGCTCAGTGTCCCTTTAATATAAAAAGATCTTGATTTGACAATGTCGCTGTTAATGAATTCTCGAGTCCATATGTTGATGTAATGAATGGGATGGAGCATGCAATTACAATCTAATATGTTATTTAAGGATATCCTCAAGATTCTTTAATTATCCTCTCTTAAAGGGACATGAATCTTCAAATGTGTAATTGGATAATTTTTTAATTAAAATCAAGCATTTGATTTTTTAATAATTGATAATAGACTTATTTTGGACTTGTTTGCTTCATTGTGTTATAATCTTTTTGGAAAGGAGCAACTATGTACTACTGTTATCTGAACACATGATTTGAACATATGAAAATAGGCCAATTTCAGCATAAAAAACCAGCTGGTTAATCCAAGTAATGCATTGCTTAACCGAAACCAACCTAGATATAATTTTAGAATAACGATAACAATAGACTGAAGCAATTTAGCTAATCTAATGTTTCTAAAAATCAGGCAAATCACGTGTCTAAATCATTAAATGTAAAATTTAGTTGTCATATCCCTCAAATGACTTGAAACAATAAAAATATGTAATGTGATTAAAAGTTCACAATTAGGCTGGACGAGGGGGTGAGCCATCCGTGACGTATTGTAAATTCAGTGTGGAGGCACGTCTCGCAGCAGAGGTGGAGCTCGGGAGAGATGCTGCACAGGCTTCGCATGTAGCTGAAGTGAACCTAATCCGGTGCCGACACAGAGTGTGTCAAAATTACCTCAGCTGGTGGCTGCAATTCTGCAGAGTAGCAGTGAAGAAGCGGACAGCAGAGCGGGTGGCGAGTAGCTGCAGTAGCCGCCCACATTCAGGCTCCGTAGCCTCTTTTGCTACAGAGGCGGAAGAATCTCCTGGGAAGGAGGGGGAGGTCAACAACAAGGCTTCCTTATGACCTGGACCCCCAAATGGCTGTCAAGAAGGCACAAGTAAGTCAAATATTGGATATGATTTAAACAATATACACAGTGCCCAGCCGGGGTAAATCTAGAAGATACAGGGGAAGGAGGAAAGGGGATAGTAAGGAGCCACTCAAACCCACTATCTTTCTTGCCGTGAACTGGTTCTGAATTATTGCACCCTCGCATGCTCCCTATATTTGTGACACTTGGCCTGTCAGCCTTAATAACATTTTTGAGTTAAGGGAAGGAGGAAAATCAAAGCCATTGTTGTATGGAAGGGTTTATGCAGTATCAAGTTTACCTCCCGAGATTATTTGTAAACAAAGTGCACCCACAAGTAAAAAACATATGCTCTGGAACAAAACTGAGCATGACTTTATAAATATTCTAATACTCAAAAGGGAGAGGAAAATGCACAGGCATATTGTTCAGTAGCTGTATGACTAATAGCTCAGTTTATTACGAAGAATATATTTCAAAATCTAAGAATATATGTATATTACTGAGCTAACTTTTATACCTGACCGCCCCTTTAAGATGTGGTATCCTTTTTAGAGTCACAGTTAAGCATATAACCAAAGAAGTATTTCTTATGGTAAAGCTATAAATTTAATGGAGAAATACCTAAGACCTCCGAAAATGTCTCCTAAGATCAAAGCCAATGAAAAATGAATACCAAAAACACCAGCCTGCTTGGAACATCAATTGAAGAAGACCCAGTAGGGGGCAAAACGGAGGAAAACAGTGAAGCTAATTTGATAGCTTCCCAGGTGTGTGCACTAATTTTACCCAAAATTGAAGAAGTTAACCTGAGACTGATTACCCTGGCTGAGGAGATGAAAGCCCAAAATACCAGATTAACAGCATTAGAACAAAGAATATCTGATTGGGAAGATGTTCAGAACACCTGGGAACCTAAGTTGGAGTCTGTTATAAAATCCAATTTAATATTAGCCAACAGGCTGGAAGAATCAGAGAATAGGAACAGACGTAATAATCTAAGGGTGATTGGTTTATCAGAAGATGTAAAGCCGAGGAAATCCTGCCCCAAATCTTGAAGGTGGAAGGGAAAAAAGAGCTATTTACTGTAGAAAGAGCTCATAGAATGGGAAGAGAAAGAGAGCTAGCTCCTTCTAAGGGTTGATTGTTAAATACCTGAATTACCAAGCTAAGATGTAGATATTGAGATCGTACAGGAAAATTCAGCACCTGAACTTTAAGGAATCTAAGATTCTGCTTTTTCAGGACTTTTCGTTTGAAACGTCGACCAAAAGGAGACTTTTTTCAAAAAATTTTACAAAATTGGTGAAAGAGGGAAGATTTTTTTCATTGTTGTATCCTGCAAAACTGAAACTTAAGTCAGGATCAGACTTTTTTGTTTTGAGACCCCAGAACAAGCCCGCAATTTATTAGATAAAGAAAAAGAAGTGTAAACTCTGCAGGATGCTCCTCATCCTGTATAGGGGAAGTGAATGTTATCCCCCCTTTTTTTTTTTTTTTCTTCCTTTGAAAAGGATCTTTGCACTTAATTTTTGTGATGTGACTAAGAATACTAATGTTTTACATTTTTTTTTTTGTTTTGTAGGATTTTAGCACTTAAACTTTGTGATGTCACCAAGAATATTAATGTTTTATATTGTATTTTTTTTTTTTTAATACCTAATTCTAGGTTGTAAACAAAAGCACCAAAGCACTACTGTTTTATATAGCTTTGTATATGTTAATGGTTAAATGATTTTATACCACTTATTTTGGTGAGGTGGTAAAGAATATTTAAGTTTGAATTTTATCTCACATTAAGCTTTATATATACTGTGTAAAAGATTGGATATTAGGGTAGAGGTTTTATTTTGACTAAAAAATTGAAGCATAATAATATTTTTTTTTAGGTTGTAATCAAAAGCACTAAAGCACTACTGTTCTATGTAGCTTTGTATATGATAATGGTTAAAAGGTTTTATAACACTTAATTTGATGAGGTAGTAAAGAATATTTAAGTTTGAAACTTATCTTACATTAAGCTTTATATATGTTGTGCAAAAGATTGGATATTAGGGTATGAAATGGAAGTATAAAAATATTCTCCCCCCCCTTTTTTATTTTTTTTATTTTTTATTTTTTATCTAAATCTTACGGCTAGATTTAGAGTTTGATGGCCAAAGGGGTGCGTTAGCTACGCGTGCTTTTTTTCTCCCGCACCTTTTAAATACCGCTGGTATTTAGAGTTCACAGAATGGCTGCGTTAGGCTCCAAAAAGGGAGCGTATAGCATATTTACCGCCACTGCAACTCTAAATACCAGCGTTGCTTACGGACGCGGCCAGCTTCAAAAACGTGCTTGTGCACGATTCCCCCATAGAAAACAATAGGGCCGTTTGAGCTGAAAAAAACCTAACACCTGTAAAATAAATCGGATTGAACTTGAATCTGATTGGCTGATTCCATCAGCCAATCAGAATATTCCTACCTTAATTCCGATTGGCTGATAGAATCCTATCAGCCAATCGGAATTCGAGGGACGCCATCTTGGATGACATCATTTAAAGGAACCGTCATTCGGCGAGTAGGCATCGATTGAAGAGGTTGGATCCGCGTCGGCTGGGAAGAAGATGGCTCCGCTCCGCTCCGGAAGAAAGAAGATTGAAGATGCCGCTTGATAGAAGACTTCATCCCGATGATGGACTTCCGACTTCAGCCCGATGATGGAGTTCTTCAGCCGCCACTTGGATCAAGACTTCGGACCCTCTTCTGGACCGATCGCTGAACCCGGTGAGGTGAAGACAAGGTAGGGAGATCTTCAGGGGCTTAGTGTTAGGTTTATTTAAGGGGGGTTTGGGTTAGATTAGGGGTATGTGGGTGGTGGGTTGTAATGTTTTGGGGGGGTATTGTATGTTTTTTTTTCCAGGCAAAAGAGCTGAATTCTTTGGGGCATGCCCCGCAAAGGGCCCTTTTCAGGGCTGGTAAGGTAAAAGAGCTTTGAACTTTTTTAATTTAGAATAGGGTAGGGCATTTTTTTATTTTGAGGGGCTTTGTTATTTTATTAGGGGGCTTAGAGTAGGTGTAATTAGTTTAAAATTGTTGTAATATTTTTCTAATGTTTGTAAATATTTTTTTCTTTTTTGTAACTTAGTTCTTTTTTATTTTTTGTACTTTAGTTAGTTTATTTCATTGTATTTATTTGTAGGTATTGCATTTAATTAATTTATTGATAGTGTAGTGTTAGGTTTAATTGTAGATAATTGTAGGTATTGTATTTAATTAATTTATTGATAGTGTAGTGTTAGGTTTAATTGTAACTTAGGTTAGGATTTATTTTACAGGTAATTTTGTAATTATTTTAACTAGGTAACTATTAAATAGTTCTTAACTATTTAATAGCTATTGTACCTGGTTAATATAATTACAAAGTTGCCTGTAAAATAAATATTAATCTTAAAATAGCTACAATATAATTATAATTTATATTGTAGCTATATTAGGGTTTATTTTACAGGTAAGTATTTAGCTTTAAATAGGAATAATGTATTTAATAATAGTTCATTTATTTCGTTAGATTTAAATTATATTTAAGTTAAGGGGGTGTTAGGGTTAGAGTTAGACTTAGCTTTAAGGGTTAATACATTTATTATAGTAGCGGTGAGCTCCGGTCGGCAGATTAGGGGTTAATACTTGAAGTTAGGTGTCGGTGATGTTAGGGAGAGCAGATTAGGGGTTAATACTATTTATTATAGGGTTATTGAGGCGGGAGTGAGGCGGATTAGGGGTTAATACATTTATTATAGTAGCGGTGAGCTCCGGTCGGCAGATTAGGGGTTAATTATTGTAGGTAGGTGGAGGCGACAATGGGGGCAGCATATTAGGGGTTAATAAATATAATATAGTGGTCTGCGATGTTAGGGGCAGCAGATTAGGGGTACATAGGGATAACGTAGGTGGCCGCGGTGTATGGAGCGGCAGATTAGGGGTTAACATTTTTTAATATAGTGGCGGCGATGTGGGGGGACCTCAGTTTAGGGGTACATAGGTAGTTTATGGGTGTTAGTGTACTTTAGAGCACAGTAGTTAAGAGCTTTATAAACCGGTGTTAGCCCAGAAAGCTCTTAACTACTGACTTTTTTTTGCGGCTGGAGTTTTGTCATTAGATTTCTAACGCTCACTTCAGCCAAGACTCTAAATACCGGCGTTAGAAAGATCCCATTGAAAAGATAGGATACGCAAATGGCGTAGGGGGATCTGCGGTATGGAAAAGTCACGGCTGCAAAGTGAGCGTTAGACCCTTTCCTGACTGACTCCAAATAGGAGCCGCTAACGCTGGTTTTGACGGCTACCGCCCAACTCTAAATCTAGCCGTTAGGTTGTAAACAAAAGCACTAAAGCACTATTGCTTTATATAGTTACTTATATCTTGATGATTAAAAGGTTATACACTATCTATTTTGGTGAGGTGGAAAAGAATATTTAAGCGTGCAATTTATTTCACACTAAATTATATATATATATGTCTTGTTAAAGGCCGGATATTAGAGTAGAGGTTTTAACTGATTAAGAAACTGAAGTATAAAAATACATTCCCCCCCTTTTTTTTTCCTCTCCCTTCTCCCTCTATGGGATAGTAGGAGTAAAAGGTGTAAAAGGGAAGGTGTTTGAGTGTTAGTTCAATGAATATTGAAAATGGTTTCCTTTTTCTTTTTATGCTCCTTCTGATAAACATTTGGATGTGCTTAGGGATCTTTCAAATAGATGTTGTACTAAAAAGTTGGGAAGTGCATGTTATTTTCTTCCCCCCCCCCACCCCTTTTCCTTTTTTCTTTTTTTTTCATCTTCTTTTTCTTTCTCCCCCCTCTTCCTTTCTTGCTGTTCCTCCCCCTCCCATCTCTCTCTCTTGATGATTATATACCAATGTATATTGGTTTGATTTATGGGTTTGCCTGAGAGAGTAGTATCTGGGAAAGTGTTTCTGTTTAATGGTTAAACTTATTTCCTGGAATGTCAGGGGAATACATTCCCCTGCAAAAAGGAAAGCAATAATAAAATATTTGAGTAGAAAGAGTCCAGATATAGTTTGCCTGCAGGAGACTCATCTCTCCGAAATTGAACATCCTAAATTAAAAGTAAAATGGGTAGGAGAAGTTGTCTCAGTACCATACTCTAGAGCTGCAAGAGGTGTTGCAGTGTTATTTAATAAACATCTGGATTTCATAATAAAAAAAACAATAAAAGATAAAGAGGGCAAATTTTTTATTTCTTATAATAACGTTAAATGGGAAAGACCTGCTGGTAGGAAATATTTATGGGCCCAATAATCAAGATAGTAAATTTTGGAGGAAAATAAATAAAGTATTGGTGAATCAACCTGAAATTGATATTATACTAGCAGGCGATTTTAATGCTACCCCTAATGGATTACTAGACAGGAAAAACATGGTAGATCAGAATAATAGGATTAAAACAAGACAATCACAACTTATGTTTGAGGCAAAAACATTTACCACACTCTGCTCTAAATTCGATCTGGTTGACATTTGGAGGTTACTATATCCTAACTGCTTGGAATATACTTGTATGTCCAAGACACACAGTTCTCTTTCCAGGTTAGACCTCTTCTTGATTTCAGAGCGCTTGACACAGAGAGTGAGGGAAGTTAAAATCTTGGATTTGTTATTATCAGACCATGCTCCGGTTCTTTTAACTTTAGATGATCGTGCCCTAAGTAACTACAACACATTTTTCTTTCCTAAATTTTTGTATCACTCAGTTAAATTTAAAGCATATCTAGTTAATAAATGGGAAGAGTACTGTTGAAATAATGAGGGTTATAAAAATAACAGCAACATCTTTTGGGAAGCAGCAAAAGTCACCTTAAAGGCCGATATCAATCTCTATGTGAAAAATTTTAAGAAAGAACAGCAGAAAGAGGATAAAGATCTATCGTGTAAACTATCTTTAGCTTATGCGGCCTATAGGAAGAAACCTAGTTGGGAAAATAGGGATAAGTATTTCTCCTGTAAAAAAGACAGGGATATATTTATTTTAAACTCAGCACAAGTAGATATTTATAAAGCTCTAACCCAATTCAGGAGATTTGGCAACAAAGTGGGTAATTATCAGTCCAGATTATTTAAAAAAAGTAATAAAAAGAAGCCAATTAGGGGATAGGGTTGTCAATAAAGCCGAAGATATACTGGAATTATTTCAACAATATTATAGCAGTTTATACACCTCTCAGACACCGGAGGAAATTGATATAACAGATTTCTTTAAGGATGTGAAAATGACCCACACTTCAGAGTTAGAACTAGATCTTTTGAACAAACCTGTTTCAGAACAAGAGATAAGTGAAACGATTAAATTAATGTCTAGAGGTAAAGCCCCTAGCCCAGATTGCCTACCAATAGAATTTTATGATATGCTCAAGGAGAAGATTAATCCTATCTTAAAGTCTCTTTATAACAACTATTATTGTAATAGGGCCAAAATTACAGAACAATTATACTAATTCCTAAAGAAGGAAAAGATCCAGAGGAGGTTACCTCTTACAGGCCCATCTCATTATTGAATCTGGACTATAAGATCTTAATGAAAATAATTGCAGATAGATTGAAAAATATCCTTCCCAATTTAATCCACGGGGATCAAGTGGGCTTTGTCAAGGGGAGAACCTCCGAGATGAACATCAGAAAAATTCAACATGTTATCTGCCACTATGCTGGGGAGGAGACTGGGGGAGGTCACACCACTCTGCCGGAGGCCTTTCTCCTGTCACTTAACGTGGAGAAGGCCTTCGATAGGGTTGAGTGGGACTTTCTCCAGCGGTTTCTGTCCAATTTCGGATTTAGGGGCAACTTTTTAAATTTGATATCTAATGTATATTCAGATGCCAAAGCTACCCTTTTGGTAAACAATAATATTTCAGCACCCTTTTCTCTTTTTAGAGGGACTAGGCAAAGGTGCCCTATGTCACCACTGCTCTTCGATCTGATACTTGAACCTCTGGCTATGAAACTTAGGAACAAGATATTAGGCTGTAGACTAGATGAGGATTTATTCCAGATGTCTATCTTTGCGGATGACCTTTTATTATGTGTATCATCACCTAACACTCAGATTGATGAAGTGATCTGTCAGTTAGAGAACTATGGAAGGGTTTCAGGGTACAAGATTAATTTTTCTAAATCCAGTATACTGTGGCTCAAAAAATCAAAAAACAATGTGGTGCATCCATTTGTGGAAACAGATGTACTAAAGTATCTAGGTATATATCTATCTTCTTCTCCAAGAAATTGGTACAATGACAACATAGTTACTGTCTTAAAACACTGTAGTGAAAAGTTTAAAAACTGGACAAATTTATCACTCTCACTTTCAGGTAGGGTGGCAGCTTATAAAATTTTTATCCTTCCAAAGATCCTTTATACTCTCCGTATGTTTCCCTTACTAATTAAGCATCAAGACTTGAATAATTTTACTAAAGCTTTACGCTTATATATTTGGCAAGGTAGGAAACCCAGAATTAAGATCGAAAAACTGTATCTTCCCTTCACAAGTGGGGGTTTATCCCTACCCAACTTATTACTATACAATTATGCCATCTTACTTCGCTACCCACTAGACTGGATTTTCCGCTCTAATAACTACACAAATTGCTCTCTAGATAGAAGATTATGTAGTCCACTGTCATTAGAATTCGTTCTGTATGCATCCAACAAAGAATGAGGGAGGGGAATATATCAACACCCCATGCTGAAAGATTTTCTCAAAGCCTGGGGTGCAGCGATGAAAGTTTTATCAATAAAAAAGAAATCACAGTCCAGGTGGATACCATTGGTGGGGAACTCTCAATTTATACCAGGCTTAAACTACTCCACATTTCAGGAGTGGGGAGACCATAGATTAATCAATCTAGGGCATCTATGCAATTTGAAAACTAAACAAATCTTTAAGTTTGAGGAAATTCAAGAGCTATATCAAATTCCTGGTAAGGATAGGTTTTTTTCATACAAGCAAAACATTACTTAAGATACTTTCTTCACCAGGACTCTGACTCATTTTTTCAGCCACATCCTCTTCTAGATCATCCTAAAATTAAAAAGAGGCCACTTTCAACTATTTATGAGATACTATTAACTATTAAATCAAAGCAGCTGGATGATTTATACAATAACTGGGAAAAGAGTGTACCTATTTGTAGAGAAGATAAAATTATGCAAACCAGTCTCAGGACAGTATACAAATTGGAGAACTCAATGGGAATGAGAGAATCACATCTCAGGCTTATACACCAAGATTATTTAACTCCCAATAGGGTGTGTAAATGGAATAAAGAAGTGGAAAATATGTGTATTAAATGCTCAAGGAATAACCCGGATTTGCTTCACTTGATTTATGACTGCCCCAAACAATCTCAGTTATGGCTGAAGGTGGAATTTTGGCTCTCTAGTATCCTTAAATTAAAAATTAAGCTATCCGCAATAAATGTACTTTTTCTCACCCACTCCTCACTCTGGGAGGGGAATAATAGATCTTCTTGCGTTGGATTGATAGAAAACCTCCAAATGTCAACCAGCTTAGCAAGGCCATGATGAAAGAAGTAATCATGGAAGCATAGGATTATAAAAAGTATAGTCCTCACAAAGTGGATAGATTTTTTAATATTTGGGGTCCCTTTATTAAGTTTATGGGTGAGAGTTATATAGAACAATTTGACCAGATTATCAGCATTACAAGATAGCTGATTGTAGATACGACCCTCCTTGTGAGGAGAACGGGGGGGGGGGGGGGAGGAAAGAAGGGGGATTTTATCCTTGGTTTATTTATCTTATCTTCCTTATATCTCTTTTTTTTTTTTCTCGAGCACTCCCTAAATAAACAACTATCTGATATTTAAGTGACATCTCCTTAGCCATTTATTAGGACTAAGGACAAATTCAAATTTTAAAAGAATAATTATGCTGTAAAATTTCTTTTTACTTTTCTTTTTTCTTTATTTTATTGTACTCTTCTTTGTATGATAACCTGCAAAGGAAATGTGTATTGGAACTTTGTATTGTTTGTAAAAACTAATACATTTGTTAAAAAAAAAAGCATATGTAATGTATATTTTAAAAATCTAAACATATGCAAAAATGTGTAAATGTTGTCAAAATGTATCCCAATAATATCAAGCAATATACAGGGGAAGAATATAAATTGGCCATGAAAATAATCTTACAGTAAAATGAAGATATCAAGAATAGAAGGGATATCTTCAAATAGTCCAAATTTTAGATTTGTATTACAATGTAATCCAAAATTTGATTTGTGATTCTTAATTTTAAATAGTAAAAAAATAGAATTTGAGGATCCATATAAATATCGATCAATGTGGATGTATTATGTAATGTTCTGTCCATGTTTCTAAGACAAATGTCAATTAAAATGAGACATACCATACTGTGACAAGCCCTGGCTTGAGGTTCCAGCACCAACATCCAGATCTGTAAAATATTAAATGAGGATTGGATATCATTAACTGTTAATAAATCACATAACTGTGCACAAATCACATAAAAAAATATTAAAAGCTACAGTTACACTTATAACACTGTCTGATAAAAAAAAAATTCTTAAAGAAATTGCATTAAAAATTATGTTATATATATATATATATATATATATATACACACACACATATACTATATATATATATATATATATATATATATATATATATATATATATTTATATATATATATATATATATATATATATATATATATATATATATATATATATATGCATTGGAGCCGTTGGCAGTCAAGTAGATGAAAACATGAAAAATCATATTTATGCAATATTAATATTTAATAAGATGTTATAAATTATAATTTGTATTTACTGTAAAAATGTTACATTCCTATGTTCTGCACTTAACAGAATATGTTCTTTATATTTTTAAATAGAAATTCCTATATATATAATATTATCTATCTATCTATCTATCTATCTATCTATCTATCTATCTATCTATATAAATATATATATATATATATATATATATATATATATATATGTGTGTGTATAAATATATAATTGTGCAAAAAAAGTCCATTATATATATATATATTTAAATATCTCTTTAATAATAAATAGAACATATTCTGCTATGTGCTGAACATTGCATTATGAAATATGCAAAATTATCTTCCTATGTTGCGATTTTAAATAACCATGATCGTGTTTGCGTGACTTTTTTGGCTCAATTGAAGATTATGGGGAAATGTGATTTTGCATTTTGGACTTCTCATATTTGTTTATGCGACTTTGCGAACGCAAGAGCGCAAACTTTTACTTTCAACTTGTAATACAAAGGCAAAACTCTGAGTGCAAAAAAATACTTCTAGCAGGGTTAATGCTCGAACGCAAGCACAAACTACTGCTCTACTCGTAATCTAGCCTTAAATTTCTTCTCCATGTGTATTACTGGCAATTATTTATATCCAGTGTGACACATAAATTAGGTCTTTAAAGGGTCATTAAACCCAACATTTTTTGTTCATGATTCAGATTAAGCATACGATTTTAAATAACATTAGAATTTACTTTTTTGATCAAATTAGCTCCATTCTCTTGCTATCCATAACTGAACAAACAGCAATACTGGGAGCTAGCTGAACATATCTGGTGACCGAAAGGAAAGATCCATATATGTACAGCATCCAATCAGTAGCTAGCTCCCAGTAGTGCATTGCTGCTCCTGAGCCTACCTAGGTATGCTTTTTAAAAAATGATACCAAGAGAAAAAAATAAATTAAAGTAAATTAGCAAGTTGTTTAAAATTACATGCTCTATGTGAATCGTAAAAGTGTCATTTTTACTTTATTCTCCCTTTAACACATTACTATTAGGATCACATATGCATACCTTAAGAGACTGGGCCTCCAGTGCTTTCAGGTGGCTTAGGGAATGCAAGCCATTGCTCTTGGCATAATAGGTAATGTCACCTGTGACATCATTTAATTCTGTCTGGTGATAGAATCCATTTGATGGGCAGAAATACTCCTGTAGTGCTGCTTTGTATTTTTAATCACAAGTAAACAACTGGAACTATGCCAAAACACTAAAATACAGCTTTTGGTTTTCTCTTGTTACTTTCATTATGAAGTTTCTGCAGCAACAGCTGTTTAATACAACAGGTTATGCCTTGAGGTCTCCTGGGATAAAGATTTAAAAAGCAGTAAATGAAATAAAATGCTCCCTGTGTTTATTTGCAAGCTGAGATACAAAATAATTTACAGAACATTGCTTTCTACAGGGTTTAGCTACATTTATCATGTCATTTGTGAGGCCTTTAAGGGAGCCATTTCTAAAATAAACATCTATGATTCTGGCCTTCTAATGGTAATCTTATATACTCTAATCAAATGTTAGTACTCTGTGTGTATTGTATAGATCAGAATAGTTGAGAACGTTTTTCTATTGCATCTCTGTATTTACTTTCCAGGCTTCAAACATCTCTGGGTTTTGGTTTTTAATGCATTTTTAAAAGCCAATTACTAGAAAAAATATATATATATACCACTGGCAGTATTTTTTTCATTAAACATATAGCAATGTCTTTTTTATGAAAATTTTTTTTTTTTTCTTTTTTAATTTACCTGCCAAATGACTTAATAAAATCAAATATGTGTTTGATGCTGATATTATAAGTCTGGGTCAGGAATAACAATGCATTACCTATCTTGGGCAGGGCACGACCAGTGAACTAATCAGTGTGAAACATGTAAATAGTGGCAAATTAATGGCTGCGCCCTGTTCAGCAGTGGATTGAGGGTGTGTCTGATGTAGGTGCATATCTTGATGTTTAGCTCCCTTGTGGAGCCTAAAGGGACAGTCTACACCAGAAATGGTATTGTTTTAAAAGATAGATAATCCCTTTATTACCCATTCCCTACATTTGCATAACCAACACAGTAATATTAATACACTTTTTACCTCTTTGATTACCTTCTATCTAAGCCTCTGCAAACTGCCCCTTATTTCAGTTCTTTTGACAGCCTTGCATTTTAGCCAATCAGTGCTGACTCCTAGGTAACTCCACGTGCAAGAACACATTGTTATCTGTATGGCGCACATGAACTAACACCCTCTAGTGGTGAAAAACAGACAAAATGCATTCATATAAGCCTTCAAGGTCTAAAAAATTAGCATATGAACCTCTTAGGTTTAGATTTTAACTAATAATATAAAGAGAACAAAGTACAATTGGTGATAAAAGTAAATTGGAAAGTTGTTTAAAATTGCATGCCCCATCTGAATCATTAAAGTTTATTTTGGACTAGACTGCCCCTTTAAATACATAGAGGTGTATTCAAATCAAATAGAACTTCTATTTTAATTGTTCTAGAAACTTCACAATAACCCATGTACAGTATATTACTAATGTTAAATGTATTCGTTCCACCCACCAATAGCTTTTTCTTCAGCATTTTGCAGGATTTGTGAAACTCTATACTTTGGACATGATTGAGTGATATTTCTTAGCTGTTTACATTTGCTTTTCAATGCACTATGCAATAGTAGTTAATTAATAGAAACCTTCATAGTATGTGAAGGAATAAAAACAAAAAAACTAAATTTATGCTTACCTGATAAATGTATTTATTTTCGGATATGGTAAGTTCACTGCTTGAGTAATTACTTTTGGGAATATCACTCCTGCCCAGCAGGAGGAGGCAAAGAGCACCGCAGTCAAACTGTTAAGTATCACTCCCTTATCCACAACCCCCAGTCATTCGATTGAAGGGAAATGGAGAAAAAGGAGTAATACAAGGTGTAGAAGTGCCTGAGGTTATAGTCAAAAGAACAACTGTCTTAAAATAAAGGGTGGAGCCGTGGACTCACCATATCCAGAAATAAATTTATCAGGTAAGTAAAAAATTTGTTTTTCTTTCCTAAGATAAAGTGAGTCCATGGTTTGAGTAAATACTGTTGGGAACCAATACCAAAGCTAGAGGACACGGATAAATATGGAGGGACAAGATAGGCAGTCCTAAACAGAAGGCACCACTGCTTGAAGAACCTTTCTCCCAAAAGAAGCCTCAGCCGAGGCAAAAGTATCAACTTTTGAAAAAAGTATGTAGAGAACACCAAGTTGCAGCCTTGCAAATTTGTTCCACAGATGCTTCATTTTTGAAAGCCTAAGAAGAGGAAACAGCTCTTGTGGAATGAGCCGTAATTCTCTCAGGAGGCTGCTGTCCAGCAGTCTCATAAGCCAAACGAATTATACTTTGTAACCAAAAAGAAAGAGTAGTAGCAGTAGCTTTCTGACCTTTACGTTTCCCAGAGAAACTGACAAAGAGAGCAGAGGACTGGCGAAAAACCTTAGTCACATGTAAGTGGAATTTAAGAGCATGTACAACATCCAAATTGTGTAATAAACGTTCTTTGGAAGAAGAAGGATTAGGACACAGAGAGGGAACAATAATTTCCTGATTGATATTTCTATTAGAAACAACCTTAGGAAGGAAACCTAACTTAGTACGAAGATCCACCTTATCGGCATGAAAAATAAAATAAGGGGAATCACACTGCAGAGCTGAAAGTTCTGAGACTCTTCGAGCAGAAGAGATAGCAACAAGAAACAAAACCTTCCAAGATAACAACTTAATGTATATGGAATGCAACGGCTCAAAAGGAGCCAGCCAGCTGTAAAACTTTAAGAACAAGGTTAAGGCTCTAAGGAGGAGCAACAGACTTAAAGACAGACCTGATTTTGACCAAGGCCTGACAAAAAGATTGCACATCTGGCATATCCGCCAAAAGTTTATGTAGTAAAACTGGTAAAAAAGAGAAATCTGACCCTTCAGGGTACTGACTGACAATCCCTTCTCCAGGCCTTCCTGAAGAAAAGATAAAGTTCTAGGAATTCTAATTCTACTCCAAGAGTAGACTTGGATTCACACCAATAAAGATATTTACACCATATCTTATGGTAAATCTTTCTAGTAACAGGCTCGCAAGCCTGAATAATCGTCTCACCGACTCAGAAAAACCACGCTTAGACAGAATTAAGCATTCAATCTACAAGCAGCCAGCATCAGAGAAACAAGATTTGGATGAAGGAAGGGACCCTGAATCAGAAGGTCCTTCCTCAGAGGTAGTCTCCAAGGTGGGAGAGATGACATCTCCACTAGGTCTGCAAACCAGATCCTGCGAGGCCACACAGGGGCTATTAGAATCACCAGCGCCTTCTCCTGTTTGATATGAGCAATGACTCATGGAAGGAGAGCAAACAGAGGAAACAGGTATGCCAACCTGAAAACCCAAGGAACCGCCAGAGCATCTATCCGAATGGCCTGCGGATCTCTTGACCTTGGAAGCTTGGTGTTCTGACGGGATGCCATCAGGTCTAATTATGGCACCCCCATTTGAGGACTAAGCTGGAAAACACCTCCAGATGGAGTTCCCACTCACTGGGATGAAAAGTCTGTCTGCTCAGAAAATCCGCTTACCAGTTGTCTACTCCTGGATTGTGAATGGCAGATAGACAGCAATTGTGTGTCTCTGCTCACTGAAAAATCCGAGTAACCTCCTTCATGGTTAAGGAAGTCTGAGTTCCTACCTGGTGATTGATGTAAGCCTCAGAGGTTATGTTGTCTGACTGGAACCTGATAAACTGGGCTGAGGACAACTGAGACCAAGCCAATAGAGCATTGTTAATCACCCTTAACTCCAAGATGTTGATGGGAAGAGCAGACACCTCCCGAGTCCAAAGGCCCTGAGCTTTTAATGAGTTCCAGACTGCTCCCCAGCCCAGCAGGCTGGCGTCCATGGTCATGATCACCCAGGAAGGTCTCTGAAAGAATGTGCCCTGAGACAGATGTTCCTAAGAAATCCACCACGGGAGAGAATCCCTTGCTGACTGATCTAACTCTATACTCTGAGATAGATCGACATGGTCGCAATTCCATTGTCTGAGCATGCACAACTGGAGATCTCTTAAATGAAATCGAGTAAAAGGAATGATGTCCATGGAAGCCACCATCAGACCGATTACCTCCATACATTGAGCCACTGAAGGATGAGCAGAAGCCTGAAGAGAGAGGCAAGAGGAAATTATTTTCTCAATAGAGAATCAATTATGGTCCCTAAGAACAGTACTCTTGTAGCAGGGGAAAGGGAGCTTTTTTCCAGATTCATATTCCATCCATGGGAATGAAGAAAAGACAACAATATCTCTGTGTGAGATTTTGCTAGTTGAAAAGATGGCACCTGAAACAATATGTCATCCAGGTAGGGTGCCACAGTAATTCCATGAGAACGGATCACTGCCAAAAGAGCCCCCAGAACCTTTGAAAAAATTCTGGGAGCCGTGGCTAGACCAAATGGAAGGGCCACAAACTGGAAATGTTTGTCCAGAAAGGCAAATCTCAGGAATCTGTCATGGTCCCTGTGAATAGAATCATACACATCCTTTAGGTTTTTGGTTGTCATTAACTGACCCTCTTGTACTAAAAGAAGAATGGAGCATATAGTCTCCATCTTGAAGGATGGAACTTTGAGAAACTTGTTTGACACTTTAAGTCTAGAATGGGATGGAAATAGGTTGGAGTAGAACCCGAGACCCTGTTCCTGCACTGGAACTGGAACTATCACTCCCAGGGAGGAAAGATGTTGTATACATTTCAAGACCGCCTCTCTCTTTATCTGGTCTGCAGATAATCTTGAGAGAAGGAATCTGCCTCTGGCAGGAAAAGTCTTGAATTCCAATTTGTAACCCTGGGATACTATGTCCACAGTTCAGGGATCTTGGACATCTTGTATCCAGGCCTGAGAGAACTGAGAAAGTCTGCCACCCACCTGATCCGATCCCAGATCTGGGACAAACTCTTCATGCTGATTTGGAATCAGCTGCAGGTTTCTTTGATTGTTTCCCCTTGTTCCAAGACTGATTAGGTTTCCAAGAAGGCTTGGATTGTTCCTGCTTGGAAGAAGAAGGGGAAGGCTTTCCTCTGAAGTTACGAAAGGAATGCACATTACTCTGACATCCTTAGGCCTATTCTTCTTATCTTGAGGTAGAAAAGACCCTTTTCCACCCGTAATATCAGAGATAATTTCTGCCAAACCGGGTCCAAAAAAGGTTTTGCCCTTGTAAGGAATCCCCAGAAGCTTGACTTCAGAGGAAAGGTCCACAGACCAGGATTTCAACCATAACGCCCTGTGGGCTAGGACAGCAAAACTAGAAGTTTTAGCTCCTAGTCTAACAACCTGTAATATGGCATCTGAAATAAAGGAATTGGCCAATTTAAGAGCTTTAATCCTATTTTGAATTTCATCCAAGGAAGTCTCTACTTGAAGAGAATCAGACAAGACGTCGAACCAATAAGATGCCTCACTAATCACGGTGGCAATACACACCGCAGGTTGCCATTGGAGACCTTGATGGACATAAATCTTTTTCAAATAAGCCTCCAGCTTCTTGTCCATCGGATCCTTAAAAGAGCAGTTATCCTCAATAGGAATACTGGTTCTCGTAGCCAGAATAGAAATCGCTCCTTCAACTTTGGGTACAGTATACCAAGGGTCTTAAATGGAGTCCTCAACAGGAAACATTTTCTTAGAAATGGGAGACGGGGAAAAAGTCACCCCAGGTTTCTCCCATTCCTGTGAGATAATCTCTGTAGCATGGTCCGCCACAGGAAAAACCTCCGAAGTGGAAGGTTCATCACAGAAACTATTAAGTTTACTAGATTTCTTAGGAGTGACAACAGGGGAATCAGAGTAATCTAAAGTAGCTAAAACCTCCTTTAACAATACAGAAAGGTGTTCAAGCTTAAATCAGAAGGATACCACCTCAGTCTCAGAAGAAGGAATTATACTGTCCGAATCTGAGATTTCACCCTCAGAAAGTCCCTATGTATCTTCCTCATTAGACTTATGAGAAAGGGCAACTTGGGAAGCAGAACTGAGGACAGGCACCTTACTTTCTGAATTTCTAGATTTCCTCTTGCGTTTTCCCTGTAATCTGGGAATAGCAGCAAATGCCGCAGATACCGCTGAAGATACCTGGACAGCAATTTCTGCTTTTAAATAAACTCCACTAGGAGTTATAGAGGAACCGCAGGGCACTGCATGTGACACCATTGAGGCTTGGGACGTAGCAGGAGAAAGCTGAGGTATTATTTTAACAGCATCATCCTGAGAGACATTAGGTTTTAAAAAAAAACCTTTATTTTGCAAGGTTTTCTTGACACATGAAGAACAAAATTGCATAGGAGCTGCAATTTGTGCATCTAAACATAATAAGCCTGAATTCATGAGAGCAGGCTCTTGCTCCATATCAGACATGTTGTGAAACAGTAAATAAACTTGTACAGATAAGTTTCAAAGATTTTAATATTCAATTAAAATAAACCAAGGAAAAAATTCACTTTAAATGTTATCCCAAATTAGGATAGATCCCCAGCTAAAATTATGTGAGAAAAGTTAAGAAAACACATTTAATAAACAACTTTTTCCTCAGAAACCTTATGAAGTAAAGCTGGTCATGTGACCACAACTGCCGAGCTCAAATTACTGCTGCAAAAGGCACTAAAAATAGCTTCCTGGTACACAGAGTATCAGAAATAACCACTTTTTTCAAACCGGACCGTTTAAAATGTTGCATCGGTTTATTTTTAAAGCAACGGGGAAATTAATAAGCTGCTGAAATAAAAAAAATCAGCCTTACTTTTTGTTTAAACTTGTATTGTTTTATCAAGTTAATATGTGTCAGAAAATAAAGCCTAATAAAAACATTTTACCCTTTCTTTTTAAAAGAGTTTAAATGTTAGTCTCACAAATGCTACAGTGCCTGCTTCATGCCCCAGTGTAACCCATACAACAGGATTATCTATGTCCCAATAAAAAAGCAGTGTCTTTTAATTTGTTAAGTGCATGGTCTCCCCAACTGGAAGAAAAAGCACTTACCTGTTCTGCTGTCCGGCATGCAGACAGTTACAAGGTATAAGAAGACACAGTTCTTCACAGAGACCTTTGAAAAAGAAAAAAACGAGTAGCCCACTCTGGCTTTCTAAACTAGGGCAGCAATTGTTAGGAAAACTCAGTAAGTACCTCTACAAGTTCCTAACTGATTTAAAGTCACCACTGCCTAACTGCAAGGAATGATGTGGAATACGGCTATACCCCAAAACTTGCTTGTAGATTAAATCAAAAATTTTCTTCAGACACCTAAACTTCACCTCCTCCATGCACCGAGGGCAAAGAGAATGACTAGGGATTGTGGATAAGGGAGTGATACTTCAAGGGACATAAAACCCATTTTTTTTTCTTTCATGATTCAGATAGAACACACAATTTTAAACAAGTTTCTAATTTACTTATGTTATCAAATTTTCTTCGTTTTCTTGTTATTTTTTGTTGAAAAGCAAGGATGTAAGCTCAAAAGTGTGCACGTGTGCGCAGCACTATATGGCAGCAGTTTTGTAACAATGTTAAACATTAGCAGGAGCACTAGATGGCAGCACTATTTCCTGTCATGAAGTGCTTTAGGCACGTGCGTGCTACCTACCTAGGTATCTCTTCAACAATAAATATCATGAGAAGGAAGCAAATTTGATAATAGAATTAAATTGGAAACTTTTTTTAAATTGTATTCTCTATCTGAATAATTAAATACATATTTTGGGTTTAATGTCCCTTTAACAGTTTGACTGTGGTGCTCTTTGCATCCTCCTGCTGGCCAGGAGTGATATTCCCAACAGTAATTACGCAAGCCGTGGACTCACCATATCTTAGGAAAGAAATATATTATTACATCAAAAATCTAAGGGCCAAATTTGTGCTCATGGATTAAAGTCATTCTGTTATAGCAATCAAAACAAAGCTATTGGGAGCTGAAGATGGTACTATATTTAAATTTCCATGAATCACTCAGTAATAGTAGGAATGGTACTCACAGTTATGTTAGTATATAGCTCCAATACGTTTCACCTTGTTTTTAGTAATTTCATGTTAATAGGGGCTCTTTTTATGAATTTCAAATCTTATCTACTTTTTTGAAACCGAAATAAAGGTTAAAATATTTATACTCAGTTAGTATCTATCCATCATAGGCTGTTCCTTTATGAAACTATTATCAAAGTGAAATATGTTCGCAAAGTAATGTGTAATAATGTGTATAAAACTAAAAAATAGTGATAGAAAAAACTTGATACTAATGATAGCAAGAGCTATTCTTTTTATGTTATATTTGTTTTATTATAATTTACTTAGAACATGTTACATTATTATTTCTTGACTGTTTGTACAGTTTAATTTCAAAGTTAGTCTTGCACATGCTCAGTGTACATGTTAATAAATACTTTTTTATTTATTAAAATGTTACAAATATAGTTAAAATCAGTCTGTTAAAGGAACCCTTTACTCAAATGTTTTCTCATTTTTAAATTGTTCCCAATGATCCATTGTACCTGCTGGGTGCATTAAATTGTTTACAAGTAGCTCCTTTACCCTTATTTTGGCATTTGAAATAGCTGGGTAATCCCAAACTATTCTAAAAGTTTCTATACTGGAGTCTAGGCTATTGATAAGCCTATGTAAACATAGCCATCAGAATAAGTTACACTCCCAGTGGGGTGTAGGATAGTTTAGTAATAAAATATGAATTTGTCATTGTTCTTTTGAAATATTGATCTTTGGTTTACAAACACATATAAGATAAGGAAGCAAGTGTGTGTACAGAAAGTAATAACAGGTAGATAACGAGTTGTACATTCGTGTTTTAACGCTGAAAAAATGGTAGTGATGTGGGAGGCCAGAGGTTTAGGGGTTAATAGCTTTATTTAGTGGCGGCGGTGGCACTGGGAGTGGCAGAATAGTTGTTAATATCTTTATTTTAGTGTGGGTGATGTTGGGGTGCGGGGAAATAGGGGTTAATAACTTTAGTATAGTGGCGTCAATATTGGAAGTGGCAGATTAGGGGTTAATAGATTTATTTCCATGGTGGCGATATCGGGGGCAGCAGATTAGGGGTGTTTAGACTTTCGGTTTATGTTAGGGTGTTAGGTTTAAAAGTAAAAAATTTTCCCCATAGACATCAATGGGGCTGCGTTACGGAGCTTTTCATTCCGCGATCATAGGTATCTAAGACGCTCTCCCCATTGATGTCTATGGGGAAAGTGTGCACGAGCACGTCAAAGCAGCGCTTGTATTTTGTATGGTATGGAGCTCAAAGCAAGCATATCTCACGCACAAGCCGGCTTTTTCAAAACTCGTAATGGCAGCGATACGGAGGGTGAAATAACGCAACTTTTGTTGCATTCATTAAATACCCTCTATAGCGCAAAACTTGTAATCTACCTGATAATACCCCACTGGTAGTTTCATTTATTCTGTTGACTGTGTTTGCACAGTTTATCTATAGCTTGGACCTAAGGCCAGAAACTTTCAGAATAGGTGGGGATACCACTGGCTAAATCAACTATTTAAAATGCCAATATAAGGGTAAAGGAAATACTTTAAAACAATTGAATAACTCCATCAGATAACGTAGATAATTGGTAACAAATTACCAAGAGAAAAAAAAAGGGGGAAGAGAGTGCTAGGTCCATTGCGAGCTCAATCCTATTGGCTGATTGGATCAGCCAATAGGATTGAAGCTCAATCTTATTGGCTGATTGCATCAGCCAATAGGATTTTTTCAACTTTAATTCCGATTGACGTCCCTTAAAGGAACCTTCATTCTTCAGTACCCGTCGTCAGAAGAGGATGCTCCACGCTGGATGTCTTGAAGATGGAGCCGATCCGCATTGGAAGGATAAAGATAGAAGATGCGGTCTGGATGAAGACTTCTGCCTGACTGGAGGACCACTTCTTGCCACTTGGATGAAGACTTCTCCCGACTTCGTTGATGACTTCTGCCCGCTTGGATGAAGACTTCTCCCTGCTTCGTTGAGGATGGATGTCCGGTCTTCAAAAACTGTAAGTGGATCTTCGGGGGTTAGTGTTAGTTTTTTTTAAGGGTTTATTGGGTGGGTTTTATTTTTAGTTTAGGGTTTGGGCTGAAAAAGAGCTAAATGCCCTTTTAAGGGCAATGCTCATCCAAATGCTCTTTTCATGGCAATGGGGAGCTTAGTTTTTTTTAGATAGGATTTTATTTGGGGTGTTTGGTTGTGTGGGTGGTGGGTTTTACTGTTGGGGGGTTGTTTGTATTTTTTTAAAAGGTAAGAGAGATGAGTTTTTTGGGGCAATGCCCCACAAAGGCCCTTTTAAGGGCTATTTGCAGTTTAGTTTAGGCTAGGGTTTTTTTATTTTGGGGGGGGGCTTTTTATTTTGATTGGGCTATTAGATTAGGTGTAATTAATTTAAATATTTGATCATTTCTTTTTTATTTTGTGTAATTTAGTGTTTATTTTTTTGTATTTAATTAATGTAATTGATTTAATTGTTGTGTAAGGTTTTATTTTACAGGTAAGTTTGTATTTATTTTAACTAGGTAGTTAGTAAATAGTTAATAACTATTTACTAACTAGTCTACCTAGTTAAAATAAATAAAAACTTAGCTGTGAAATAAAAATAAAAGATGTAACTATTAGTTGATGTAGCATATCTCGATTTCAGCAAAGCATTTTACACCGTCCCACACAATAAACTAATTCACAAACTGTATCTCCTTGGTCTAGACTAAAAAATTCTGAACTGGGTGGAATGCTGGCATTAGGACAGAAAACAAAGTGTCTTAGTAAATGGAGTTCATTCAGCAGAGGGGGCTGTTACTAGTGGTGTTTCTCAGGGGTCAGTTCTGGGGCCTGTTTTGTTTAACATATTTATCTGTGATATCAGCAGAGGGCTACAGGGGAAAGTATGTCTGTTTGCAGATGATACAAAAAATTGTAACAGAGTGGATGTTCCAGGGTGGTAGACAAAATGTGAAGTGATATACAACAATTGGAGGATTGGACAAACGACTGGGATCTAAAGTTTAACACAGCAAAGTGTAAAATAATGCATTTAGGGAAGAGAAATCCAAATGTTAATTACAGACTCAATGACACTTTACTGACTGGACTGTTACAGATGAGGAACAGGACTTGGGAATTATTATTTCAGATGATTTAAAACTTAGTAAACAATCTAGTAATGCAGTGAGTAAGGCTAGGAGAATGCTTGGATGTATTGGTAGAGGTATTTGCAGCAGAAATAGTAAGGTTCTTATGCCACTTTATAGATCATTAGTTAGGCATCATCTTGAGTATTGTGTGCAGTTCTAGAGGCCATATTTTTAAAAAGATATTAACAAACTTGAATCTGTGCAAAGGAGAGCTACCAAAATGGTACATGAGCTACCAAAATGGTACATGGTCTAAAAAATAAAACTTACCAGGATAGGCTCAATGACCTAAATATGTAAAGCTTAGAGGAAAAAGGGAAAGAGGTGATATGATAGCAACTTTCAAGTACTTAAAGGGCTTAGTAAAACTGAGGCTGAGGGTATTTTACATAAAATGAAAAATTAAAACAGGGGTCCTGATCTCAAGCTGAATGGTAGTAGATTCAGGAGTAATTTGAGGAAGCACTTCTTTACAGAAAGAGTGATTGATTTATGGAATAAACTTCCTCAAGAGGTAGTAATGACAAACACTGTGGGGGACTTTAAAAATGCCTGGGACAAGCATAAGGCTATCCTACGAACTAGATAAGTTTATACTGTTAGGTAATATCGGGCAGACTTGCTGGGCCTATGGCTCTTATCTGCCATCAATATCTATGTTTCTATGTTTAAGTCTGGGACAAATTCAGACCTCAACACTTTGATCCAATGTCTGGTCTGTAGGTTGGTATAGAAGGTGTTTATTGGGAGATTGAATGTTCAGCTGAGATCTTCGAAAGGTTTCATAACCAAGACCCCATCTTCACATGTCTCACCAACAGACTTAAAGGGACACTGAACCCAATTTTTTTTCATGAGTCAGATAGAGCATGACATTTTAATCAACTTTCTAATTTAATCCTATTATCAATTTATCTTCGTTCTCTTGCTATCTTTATTTCAAAAGTAGGAATGTAAATCTTAGCAGCCAGCCCATTTTAGGTTAAGTATCATGGATATAACTTGCTAATTGGAGGCTTACATTTACCCACCAATAAGCAAGCATAAGCCAGGTTCTCAACCAAATGTGGGCTGGCTCCTATGCATCACATTCCTGCTTTTTAAATAAAGATAGCAAGATAATGAATAAAAATTGATAATAGGACTAAATTAGAAAGTGGCTTAACATTGCATGCTCTATATGAATCATGAAAGAAATAAATTGGGTTTAGTGTCCCTTTAAGACACTTAGTTGACCAGAGATAAAATAATAATAACCCATACATATATTTTTAAACAGCAGTAAACAAGTACGCAGGTGCGCAAAACATGTCTGCATAGGAGCCTGGTCTTCCTTTCCTGTCATGGATACTTTGGGATCTATTTATCAAGGTCTGGCGGACCTGATCCAATACTGTGGATCAGGTCCGCTAGACCTCGCTGAATACGACGAGCAATACGCTTGCCATATTCAGCATTTCACCAGCAGCTCACAAGAGCTGCTGGTGCAACGCCGCCCCTGCAGACTCGCTGCCGCCAGCAGCGGGGTTTTAATCAACCCGATTGTACTCGATCGGGTTGATTTGCGGCGATGTGTGTCTGCCTGCTCAGAGCAGTCGGACAGGTTATGGAGCAGCGGTCTTTGTGACCGCTGCTTCATAACTGCTGTTTCTGACGAGCCTGCAGGCTCGCCAGAAACACGGAGCATCAAGCATATGATACATATGCCCCTTTGTATCATTGCGTTATGGATTTACATTTTGCAATTTGATTGCTACTTTTGTCTTTAAATTCAAGCAATAAATATCAACTTTTACTTTTATACTTATTACAGTCTTTGCTGGAGTGTGTTTGCAATCCTCTGCTATTTGTATTTTTAAACATAATAGGATAAACTATTCCTATATAGATTTAATTGAAAATGTAAAAATACACAACACAGGTGCTATGAGGAATTCAATAAAATTCACAGCTTTAAACCTTTCATATACAAAATTTCTGAATGGATTTAACTCATGGTTTGAAATGTCAAACGGCTAGATTTAGAGTTTGGCGTTAGCCGTCAAAAGCAGCGTTAAGGGGTCCTAACGCTGCTTTTGGCCGCCCGCTGGTATTTAGAGTCAGACAGGAAAGGGTCTAACGCTCACTTCCCTACCGCGATTCCAGGCTACCGCAGATCCCCTTACGCCAATTGCGTATCCTATCTTTTCAATGGGATCTGCCTAACTCCGGTATTTGGAGTCTTGGGAGAAGTGAGCGGTAGAGCCTTTACCGACAAGACTCCTACCACCAAAAAAAGTCAGTAGTTAAGAGCTTTATGGGCTAACGCCGGAATATAAAGCTCTTAACTACTGTGCTCTAAAGTACACTAACACCCATAAACTACCTATGTACCCCTAAACCAAGGCCCCCCCACATCGCTGCCACTCTAATAAAAAAATTTAACCCCTAATCTGCCGACCGGACACCGCCGCCACCTACATTATACCTATGAACCCCTAATCTGCTGCCCCTAACATCGCCGACCCCTATATTATATTTATTAACTAATCTGCCCCCCCCCCCCCAACGTCGCTTCTACCTAACTACACTTATTAACCCCTAATCTGTCGACCGGACCTCGCCGCCACTATAATATATGTATTAACCCCTAAACCACCACACTCCCGCCTTGCAAACACTCCCTAACATCGCCGCAACCTAGCTACAATTATTAACCCCTAATCTCCCGCCTGCACTGTCGCCGCTACTATAATAAAGTTATTAACCCCTAAACATAACTCTAACCCTAACCCTAACACCCCCCTAACATAAATATAATTTATAATAAACAAAATAATATTCCTAAAATTAACTAAATTATTCCTATTTAAAACTAAATACTTACCTATAAAATAAACCCTAAAATAGCTACAATATAATTAATAAATACATTGCAGCTATTTTAGGATTAATATTTATTTTACAGGCAACTTTGTATTTATTTTAACTAGGTACAATAGCTATTAAATAGTTAATAATTAATAGCTACCTAGTTAAAATAAATACAAAATGACATGTAAAATAAATCCTAACCTAAGTTACAATTAAACCTAACACTACACTATCATTAAATTATTAAATAAATTACCTACAATTACCTACAATTAAATACAATTAAATAAACTATTCTATAATACAAAAAACAAACACTAAATTACAAAAAATAAAAAAGAATTACAAGCAGTTTAAACTAATTACACCTAATCTAAGCCCCCTAAAAAAATAAAAAATCCCCCCAAAATAAAAAATTCCCTACCCTATTCTAAAATACAAAAGTAATCAGCTCTTTTACCAGCCCTTAAAAGGGCTTTTTGCAGGGCCTTGCCCCAAAGTAATCAGCTCTTTTGCCTGATAATAAAATCGTATTGAACTCGCATTCTATTGGCTGTTCTGATCAGCCAATAGAATGCGAGTTCAATACGATTGGCTGATTGGATCAGCCAATCGGATTGAACTTCAATCTGATTGGCTGATTGCATCAGCCAATCAGATTTTTTCTACCTTAATTCCGATTGGCTGATAGAGTTCTATCAGCCAATTGGAATTGAAGGGACGCCATCTTGGACGATGTCCCTTAAAGGAACCTTAATTCGTCATTAGTACATTGGGGAAGAAGGATGTTCCGCGTCGGCGGGATGAAGATGGATCCGGAAGAAAGAATATAGAAGATGCCGCTTGGAAGAAGACATCGCCCGGATGGAAGACCTCTTCTTTGCCTCTTGGATCAAGACTTTGCCCGGATGGAGGACCTCTTCTTTGCCGCTTGGATCAAGACTTCTACCGGATGGAGGACATCTTCTTGCTCCGCTTGGATGAAGAATTCGGCTCGGCTGGGTGAAGACGACTCAAAGTAGGGAGATCTTCAGGGGGTTAGTGATAGTTTTTTTTAAGGGGGGTTTGGGTGGGTTAGAGTAGGGATATGTGGGTGGTGGGTTGTAATGTTGGGGGGGTATTGTATTTTTATTTTCATGCAAAAGAGCTGATTACTTTGGGGCAAGGCCCCGCAAAAAGCCCTTTTAAGGGCTGGTAAAAGAGCTGATTACTTTTGTTTTTTAGAATAGGGTAGGGAATTTTTTTATTTTGGGGGGATTTTTTATTTTATTAGGGGGCTTAGATTAGGTGTAATTAGTTTAAACTGCTTGTAATTCTTTTTTATTTTTTGTAATTTAGTGTTTGTTTGTTTTTGTATTATAGAATAGTTTATTTAATTGTATTTAATTGTAGGTAATTGTAGGTAATTTATTTAATTAATTTAATGATAGTGTGGTGTTAGGTTTAATTGTAACTTAAGTTAGGATTTTTTTTTTTTGTTTAAATATTTTTATTGATTTTTTCATATCAAAACATCATAATACAAATAAACTTCAAACAGGAAGCAATACAGGTTCAGTCTAAAAAAAAAAAAAAAAAAGAAGTCACATTCATTATAAACTTATCGGGATTTTACTCCGAATAGTATTATTTTCGTATCCAACAAAGTATCCTAGTCCATACAGGTAGAAACAATTCTCACACAATACTTCCTCTGACTCTGGCCTTTTATATGTCAGTCCGTCCTATCCTTCTAGACCTTTCAATATGCATAATGTAAGGTTCCCACATTTCAATGAAACGGTCTTTAGTGTTTAAGAGTTCTGCTGGGGCACTCGCGATATTATAGTGGTATTCTATTCTCTTTTCAATATACTCAAATGAAGGGGTAGCCATCTTCCAATACTTAGCTATACAAATGCGTGTGATAGTAAAAATCATATTAACTAATTTAGAATGCCTCTTTAAATGTCCTTCTAGTGGGAAATGTAAAAGGGCCTGCTCTGGGGAAAGGGCTATATCTGCTTCTAATAGCATGCTTAAGTAATTTGAGATGTAATCCCATATCCGCTTGACCCCCCCACAGTGCCACCACATATGCAGATATGTCCCCACTACATTACATCCTCTGTAGCATTGATGATGCGCACGCTCTTCATCTTTAACCCCTCTAGTGGGGTAGATGTACCACCTGTGTATTACTTTGAGGTAGTTTTCTTTTAAGTTAGCATTAGGTGAGAATTTAAGACCTCTCTGAATATTTTCTGTCCATGTTTCTACTGACCAAGATCTACCTAAATCCCTTTCCCATTTTATCATGCCACAGTTTTTTTTATCTTTTTCTTTGACATTAAAAATTGTGTATAATATAGTAACTATGCCCCTCTTGTAGTCCTTAGATAGGCACAATGACTCATATGTGGTGTTATGCTCTCTCTTTGTGTTTCCCAATATCTCTTGTACCCTTGATTTGAGTTGTAGGTATTGAAACCATAGATTTCTATCAGGTTCCCCTAGTCCTTCATACTGCTGAAAAGTTATTATCTTACCATTTACAAGTGTGTCTGCAATACGGTATAGACCTTTATTTTCCCATTTTCCCTGCAATTGTGAACTTATTATTGACTTGATGGGTATTAAGGGTGTAGCTTGAGATCGATTATTAATAATTGTATGAGTTTTGGTCAATTTGTCCCATAAAATTATAGTGTGATGTATTGCTACATATTGCCTTAGGGATTGGGGTCTGTCTTGTTTGTCTGCCCATAGTAGTCTGTCTAGTCTGCCTACCTCCATGATATCAGTTTCTAGTTGAACCCATTGTGGAGTCTTTGTCGTTTTATGCCATTGGATGGTTTGGGCCATTCTAGCTGCATAATAATAAGATCTTAGGTCTGGAAGCCCCACTCCTCCCCCTGATTTATGTCTGGTCAGAGTGTCCTTATTAATTCTTGCCCTTTTCCCTTGCCATATAAATTTGAGGATTTCCATCTGCATCGTTAGTAACTCTGATATCGGCACGTTTATTGGGAGAGAGCAAAATAAATAGAGGATTTTAGGTAGTATCGTCATTTTGATGGACATAATCCTTCCATATAATGACAGTTTATGTTTAGCCCACTTGGTCAACAATGTCTTAACCTGATTAAATATAACTTTATAATTTTCTCTGTAAAGAGTGTGCATATTTCTTGTAAGGTAAATACCTAAATATTTGATGGATGTTTTTGCCCAGGAGAAGGCAAAGTTGATCTCCAGAAGTTTTTTCATGTGATTAGGTAGGTGGATATCTAGGGCCTCACATTTACTCTCGTTCACCTTATACCCTGATAGTAGGCCAAATTTACCTATCTCTGAGCATATTACTGGGAGGGAAAGCAATGGTTTAGTGACTGCGAGGATGACATCATCCGCAAATAGTGATATTTTATATTCGTTTCCACCTAGCTTAATTCCTGATATGTTGGGGTTGTCCCTAATTCTCTGGGCTAATGGTTCAATACACAGTGCGAATAATAATGGAGACAGTGGGCAGCCCTGTCTAGTCCCATTTCTGATTGCTATTTGCTTCGATTGATATCCCGACAGTCTTAAAAACGCATCTGGGGTAGAATACAACTTTTTTAACCCAGTGTAAAATGGACCCCTTATTCCTACCTTATTAAGGACTGCTAGCATATACTCCCAATTGATTCTGTCGAATGCCTTCTCCGCATCCAGGGTAAGGAACAGAGAAGGCATTCCTTTATTTGATGCCAGATTTATTTATTAAGTCTATAATCTTTCTTACATTATCTGGAGCCTCTCTCTGAGCTATAAATCCTACCTGGTCAGTATTTATTAAATTTTTGATGGGGATAGCCAAACGGTTTGCCAAAATTTTGGGGAATAGCTTAAGGTCCTGATTTATCAGCGAAATTGGCCTATAGTTTTGACAATATTGTTTACATTTCCCCGGTTTTGGAATAACTGTCACCCTCGCAGTCAACAAATCCTGTGGTATATCTATGCCTTGCATAATATTATTAAAAATAATTACTAGGTGTGGTACCACAGATTTTTGAAGGTCCTTATAGAAGGAGCCAGGGAACCCGTCCGGGCCTGGGGCTTTATTTCTCTTTAATCCTTTAATAGCTAGGTGTACCTCCTGTAATGTGATAGGCGCATTGAGCAAATCAAGATCTTCTTGGGAGATTTTTTTTAATGTGCTACTCTCCAGGAAATTATCTAATTCTTTTCGTTTATCTACACCGAGTTTAGGTTGTGGCAAATTATAAAGTAAACTGTAATAATTGGCAAATTCATTAGCTATCTGTCGAGGGTCATTGGTCACTGATCCATTTGCTAACTGTATTTGTGGAATGGTGGAAGCTCTGGTCATATCTTTCAATTTATTTGCTAATAATTTGTCAGGCTTATTTCCGTATGTATAGTATCTCGTATCAATTGCTTTGAATGAGGAAATCGCCTCTTTGTCAAGTAGCAGATTGAGTTCCTCACTCTTCTTTTTTAATACTTTAGATGGGCCTCCCTTGGGATTTCTCAGTGACTGTTCTCGAATTGTGGAGATCTCCTTCCTCAATTGTTCTATTGTGTAATTATATTGTTTTTTAACTTTGGAAGATTCAGCTATAATCAGGCCCCTAATGGAGGCCTTCAGAGCACTACATATTATATTTGGGTTGGATGTAGAGCCCTCATTTATTTTCATGAATTCGTTGATATGTTGCTCGATTTGGTGTTTAAAAACTTCATTTTGGAATACTTTGGGATGCAAGGTCCAGGACCTCACTCTACCTGGGTTTAACACTCCTTAATCTATTCTAATCATGTCATGATCTGACCATACACAACTACTAATAGTAGCCTGCGTAACTAGGGGTAGTATGATTTGACTTATTAATATCAAGTCGATTCTAGAGCGTGTGCCATGTACTGATGAGTAATAGGTGTACTCTTGGGCCCCTCTATTTACTGCTCTCCAGCTGTCTAATAAATTGTGGTCTAGTAGTAAATCCCTTAAAATTTGCTGATCTGGGGTCTGTCTTCTGTGCTTTTGAGAGTCCGTTGATGTCCTGTCTAATTTATCATCTAGAGTCATATTAAAGTCGCCCCCCATGATTATTTTATATCTCTTCCAGGATAACAATAGCTTGCTTACTTTGGTAAAAAATGGCCCTTGGTGATCATTAGGGGCATAAATGTTCACTAACAGGATTGGTGTATTATGTATCAAACCCCGCACTATGAGGTATCTCCCTTCCCTATCAGAGATTATTTCCTCCTCTTTAAAATTAAGGGAGGCATGTAAGAGTATGGAAACACCACATTTCTTCTTATTATTGATAGCATGATATTTAGTGGGGAAGAGTTTATCCCAATACTTAGGTGTCGTGGTGGAGGTAAAGTGAGTTTCCTGTATCATCACTATGTTAGCTTTTTGGGCCTTATACTCTAAAATGGCTTTCTTCCTCTTTATATTGGAATTAAGGCCTCTGGCATTATGTGAAATTACTCTAACCTGCATTTTTGATTTTTATTTCTAAGCTTAATAGTATTTGGGAAGCCTTTATACCTGTAGTCTAATCGGGCTGAAGATGTGGAATCTTTGCATGACGTGAGGATACCTTCATATTTGGAGTCTATTAATAACCCTATTTTTCGTGACTGTAGTAGCTTAACTTTTAGAACCAAACAATAAAACATACAACAATTAAATATAACATTCAAACAGGGTGCCTTAAACTGCACCTGGGTAATTTTTGACCTTTTGGTCAGTATTCAACTCTGTAGTAATCTTCTTATACATTTCTTACTTTCTATCATCTGACATTATATTGAGGGACAAAATATAGCAGCAAAAAGGAAAACAATAGTAGATATAGACAAATAATAAATAAAGAAAAAACAGTGGATAGAGACTAAATAGTTTACCATTACAACTCATGGACTCATGTCTCTTTCACATATACCTTACAAGCAGTGGGAGGTAAAGTTCCTATTATTCTGATCCTTATCACCTTGGCTTGGAAGGATACCTTCCTCATGGAACAGGAGGATTCTCTTTGTTGTTGGAGTTCTGATCTTCACTGGAGGATGCAGCTGGTTTTGATTTTTTTGCATTACTTTTTTTAGCGACTCAGACCACTCTCTCTGAGGTATTCTTCTCACTGTCTGCTGTATGGCCTGCTTCGTAGGTTCTTCCACCATTATTTCCAACTTGTTCAGTATTATCTGTCCTTCTTCCAGAGCTGAGCAAGAATATAGGGTATTCTGGTGGGTAAAGATCAGCTTGAAGGGAAAGTTCCACCGGTACCTTAATTTCTCCCTGTTAAGCGCCTACACCAGGGGTGTCAAACTCATTTTAGTCGCGGGCCATTTTCCATACAAGTACAACTCACGTGGGCCGCACACTACCTACATATCTTGTCATTGCTAAACAGTGCAGTGGCATTTGCTATAACTGTATACATTTCAAAAGATTGTGTTCTGTAACTCCTAATTAACTTACTCTGGCTTGAGGAAATGTGCTCTAATGCTTTTAGGAAGGTGACACACACGCTCCACCTGCAACGCACTGTTTATAATAGTGATAGACATACCTGTTGTACATAATATAAAATAAATACATAGAAATATATATAAAGTATGTGATTTTAGTTAAAGAGAAAATGATGGAGAGGAATGGACAGAAATGATGTGGGAAATCAGTGCTACCATAGTAATGAACTGCATGTGTTAAAGAAACCATTATGCACTTATCTGTCTTTTTCTTTTTAATAACGTATGTTTTAATGTATGTGCATCTCTAACAGTAAGCGCACTCGCTCTTTAAGTAATACGCATATTATAATTAATATTTTTCATGGAGGTGGCGTGGGCCGCACAAAATTAGGTTGAGGGCCGCATGAGGCCCGCGGGCCGCAAGTTTGACACCCCTGGCCTACACAATCTGCTTCATTTCACGCCTCTTTCTCAATGTTATGGGGGATAAGTCAGTATATATTTGGATATTGTGACCTTCATGTGTGATCGTTTTAGCTTGTCTTGCCGCTTGTAAGATCATTTCCTTGACATGATAGTAATGTAGCTTAATTATAATGTCTCTGGCTTTGGATTTGGAGGGTCTGGTGAGGGCTCTGTGGATTCTATCAAATAGTAACATATTGATTTCTGTATCTGGAATAAGTTGGTGAAATATCTCTGTGACATCCGCTTGGAGATTTTTGTAATCTTCTGGGAGATTCCTGATTCTCAAATTTGATCTTCTAGATCTGTTTTCTAGGTCTTCCACCTGTTCTTCAAGTTTTTAATATATATAGCATGATCTAGCAGGGTGTGTTGAATTTGGGGGATTTCTTCCGTGATGTCATCAATCTTGTTCTCTAGCTCTGTTGTCCTTCCTCCAATTTCTCTTATGTCCTTCTTGAGGTCATATATTGCTGTTTTCAATTCTTCATGGAAGAAGGCTTTAATCTGAGTTAACAGTTTGTTGTTTGGGATATCCTTTCCCACTTGGTTATCTTCCTCTGTTGGTTCTGCCTCAGGGGGTAGCTTTGTTGGAGAAGCTGCTTTATCTATGAGTTTAAGTTTAAGTTGCGACTTGGACAAGCAGTCCTTTACTGTTTGATTCCTGCTCTTCATCTTGAAGAATGTCCCCCTTCAGCAGATATGTTTCAAAATTCGTCAGAGAAGCAGATGAATTGAAAACGTTACACCTGTATTCTCCTTTGCTCACCCTGCCTCCCTTTCCTCTTCCAACAGCTTTATAAAAACATTAGTTTGCTGCTAGTTGGCATTATGTCAGCTAGTATACTCAATGTCTCTTTAAGATCACTCCAGGTTGAATTTTTATATGTTTAGCCAAACATTGCAAGCTTTAAATATCTCTCCAGAGTGTTGTTAATATTTCTTAGTGTCTCAGGGTCTGCTGTTCTAATGTCTACGTGACAGCATTAACCACAGAAAGTCTCGCTAGAAGTGTCCCAATCTTGCCGTGTTGAGGTGCAGAATCAGGCTAGTGAGAGGTGAGATGTTATCTGCTGTGGCTTTATTAGAACTACTTAGGTTGAGAACCCTGAACCTGATGTTAGTGACTTCTCATGCTCTCTGCCTATTTAGGCATACAGTTAATTAGTCTGCAGCTTTTGATTGCTTTCTGCTTTATAATCCTCCACCAGTGTCTCTCCCCTACATTGCAGGGATGCTCCGGTTATAATATAAACTCACTCTCTAGACAAGGTTTAATGATAAAATGATATAGTGAGTAGGTGTATAGTACAATCTTAATAATGCTAGTGCATCCAAGATGGCGACTTTTCCCGCCACTCACTCTTATGTTGCTGATCCCTGTAGCAGATTTCAAAGCATATATGTAGTTTCCAGAAGATATTGTCACCTTCTTTTTTTGCTTGATCTCCTCAGCCCTCACCTCCAGGCAATGACTCCTGAGGCCTCCTCCACCTCCTCAATTATTATACCTTCCGGTAAGCTGCTCCACTTTAAATGCTTATTTTCAGTCTGATATAGCCAGTCCTTGGGTCTACTTAGTATAATCTGGCCGGTCGGATGGTAGGGACTTGAATTATATTGATTTCGGCCCCTTGCTGCACTTTATCCGGCCCGGGGTAGGCCGCATCCACGGCCTTTTCTAGTTTCGGCCTGGTACTGGAACCCGGATCTCTCGAAAATGGCTCCAAAAGCTCCGGAATTTACCCTGCTGCCTCCTAGTAGTGTCCAGAGGCACACAGGACTTAAAGTATAAAGTTAGCAGTGCCAAAACAGCTTTAAAAATACTCAATTTTGTGATCTCTGTCTGGAGCTCCAGCTAAAAGCTTCCTCTCAGTTTGCTGGCTAGCTCCGCCCCTTCAGGTTAGGATTTATTTTATATGTCATTTTGTATTTATTTTAACTAGGTAGCTATTAAATAGTTATTAACTATTTAATAGCTATTGTACCTAGTTAAAATAAATACAAAGTTGCCTGTAAAATAAATATAAATCCTGAAATAGCTACAATGTAATTATTAATTATATTGTAGCTATATTAGGGTTTATTTTATAGGTAAGTATTTAGTTTTAAATCGAAATAATTTAGTTGGATTTTAGGAATATTATTTTGTTTATTATAAATTATATTTATGTTAGTGGGGAGTTAGGGTTAAGGTTAGAGTTATGTTTAGGGGTTAATAACTTTATTATAGTAGCGGCGACGGTGTGGGCGGGAGATTAGGGGTTAATAATTGTAGGTAGGTTGCGGCGATGTTAGGGAGGGCAGATTAGGGGTTAATACAATTTATTATAGTGTTTGCGAGGCGGGAGTGTGGCGGTTTAGGGATTAATACATTTATTATAGTGGCGGCCATGTCCGGTCGGCAGATTAGGGGTTAATAAGTGTAGGTAAGGTAGCGGCGACATTGGGGGGGGGGCAGATTAGCAGTTAATAAATATAATATAGGGGTCGGCGGTGTTAGGGGCAGCAGATTAGGTTCATAGGGATAATGTAGGTTGCGGCGGTGTCTGGAGCGGAAGATTAGGGGTTAATAATGATATGCAGGGGTCAGCAATAGCGGGGGCGGCAGATTAGGAGTTAATAAGTGTAAGGTTAGGGGTGTTTAGACTCGGGGTACATGTTAGGGTGTTAGGTGCAGACTTAGGAGCTGAACGCTACTTTTTTGCAGGTTTTTTTTTTAGCCCAAAATGCCCCATTGTTTCCTATGGGGATATCGTGCACAAGCACATTTTTCCAGCTTACCGCTACCATAAGCAACGCTGGTATTGAGGGTTGAAGTGGAGCTAAGTTAGGCTCAACGCACCCTTTTTTGAGCCTAACGCAGCCCCTCAGACAACTCTAAATACCAGCATTGTTGGAAGGGTGCGTTGGGAAAAAAAAGCAGCGTTAGCTACGCGAGTCTTTACCGACAAAACTCTAAATCTAGCCGAATATTATTAATGGGTACTTAGCATATAAGATGTGAGCAACATAAAATGGATCATTAAATAAATATTTACAGTATCTCACATTTTTCAAAATATTTTATTATATCTTTTCATGTAACAACACTGAAGAAAAGACACTTTGCTACAATGTAAAATAGTTAGTGTACAGCCTGTATAACAGTGTAAATTTGCTGTCCCCTCAAAATAACTCAACACGCCATTAATGTCTAAACCGTTGGCAACAAAAGTGAGTACACCCCTAAGTGAAAATGTCCAAATTGGGCCCAATTAGCCATTTTCCCTTCCCGGTGTCATGTGACTAGTTAGTGTTACAAGGTCTCAGGTGTGAATAGGGAGCAGGTGTGTTAAATTTGGTGTTATCGCTCTCACACTCTCTCATACTGGTCACTGGAGGTTAAACATGGAACCCCATGGCAAAGAACTCTCTGAGGATCTAAAAAAAAGAATTGTGTCTCTACATAAAGATGGCCTAGGCTATAAGAAGATTGCCAAGACCCTGAAACTGAGCTGCAGCATAGTGGGCAAGACCATACAGTGGTTTTACAGGACAGGTCCCACTCAGAACAGGCCTCGCTATGGTCGACTAAAGGAGTTGAGTGCACGTGCTCAGCGTCATATCCAGAGGATGTCTTTGGGAAATAGACATATAAGTGCTGCCAACATTGCTGCAGAGGTTAAAGGGGTGGGGGGTCAGCCTGTCAGTGCTCAGACCATATGCCGCACACTACATCAAATTGGTCTGCATGGCTGTCGTCCCGGCAGGAAGCCTCTTCTAAAGATGATGCACAAGAAAGCCTGCAAACAGTTTGCTGAAGACAAGCAGACTAAGGACATGGCTTACTGGAACCATGTCTTGTGGTGCAATGAGACCAAGATAAACTTATTTGCTTCAGATGGTGTCAAGCATGTGTGACTGCAACCAGGTGAGGAGTACAAAGACAAGTGTGTCTTGCCTACATCAAGCATGGTGGTGGGAGTTTCATGGTCTGGGCCTGCATTAATGCTGCCGGCACTGGGGAGCTACAGTTCATTGAGGGAACCATGAATGCCAACATCGACTGTGACATACTGAAGCAGAGCATGAACCCTTCCCTTCGGAGACTGGGCCGCAGGGCAGTATTCCAACATGATAACTACCCCAAACACATTTCCAAGGTGACCACTTCCTTGCCAAGCATGTCTCTAGACCTAAACCCTATTGACCATCTGTGGGGCATCCTCAAACGAAAGGTGGGGGAGCGCAAGGTCTCTAACATCCAGCAGCTTTGTAATGTCGTCATGGAGGAGTGGAAGAGGACTCCAGTGGCAGCCTATGAAGCTCTGGTGAACTCCATGCCCTAGAGGGTTAAGGAAGTACTAGAAAATAATGGTGGCCACACAAAATGTTGACACTTTTGGCCCAATTTGGACATTTTCACATAGGGGTGTACTCACTTTTGTTGCCAAAGGTTTAGACAATAATGGCTGCATGTTGAGTTATTTTGAGGGGACAGCAAATTTACAATGTTATACAGGCTGTACACTCACTACTTTATATAGTAGCAAAGTGTCATTTCTTCAGTGTTGTCACATGAAAAGATGTAATAAAATATTTACAAAAATGTGAGGGTGTACTCATTTTTGTGAGATACTGTATGTATGTGAAATATATTTGTATTAAATGAACCAGTGTAAATAGGATGAGTGTAAAACTGAGAATATGTTAATAATTAATAAAATAGCAGTGAGAGTAATATGTTAATGTCAGGGTACCAGGAACCAGACAGATATAGTGCAAATTGATACATGCAGTGACGTGTTCCTCCATCCTGGAAATGATGGTGGGTAAAGATAGATTATTAGCACCATCAGGATTATTGGCCCTTGCATAATGTGAAGGTACTAGATACCAGACAGAGATGTGAAATGCTAAATTAATCACACCTTTATTAAAAAATAACAAAATATTATAATGAGTTCAAAAACCAAATGACAAGCTGGGAGTCAAAGCCAGAGCTAATAGTCAGATGAGCAAGGTCAGGAACCAAAGTGAATAGTCAGACGAGCCGGGTTCAGGTAAACAAAGATCAGCAAAGTCAGGAACAAGCCAGGGGTCAGGAACCAGAACGGACGTCAAACAAGCCAAGTTATACATGGAGTCAGGAACTCAGGAACTCACAGAGAGGTCAGAGATAATGCAAGGGCAATGGAAAACAGGACTGAGGCAGTTAAATAGGAAGTGATGGCATCATCATTCTGGGACTGCAACCTGTCTCTCTCTGATGATGTTCTCCAGTTTGGCCATAAGACGGATAAATAAAAAAAGAGAAGCGCTCAACCTGGGAACCAACAATAGCATAATAGCTTGTTCTATGGCTAGTTGCCACCCAAGAAGCAGCCTCTTTTTGCTCAACATCTGCCTTTCACAGAGAAGAACTTTCCTGAAGCATATCAGTCTGATCCTGACTTCACAGTACAGTCCAGCCCAGAAAAACCAGGCAATCCCTCTCTGAACAAGAGAAACAGCAAAACCCCAGATGTACGTTTCGGCCTATTGTGGGCCTCATCAGTGAGGTGCAGCCATATCCCTCTAGGCACACCGAGCAACGGGTCCACGTCTGGATTCCCACATCACACTTAGGTAGACTTCCCCAAGTATCATAATTTGCATAAATAAAAATAGAGAAGCTCTCAACCTGGGAACGAACAAAAGCATAATAGCTTGCTCTATGGCTAGTTACCATCCAAGAAGCAGCCTCTTTTTGCTCAACATGTGCCTTTCACAGAGAAGAACTCTCCGGAAGCATATCAGTCTGATCCTGACTTCACAGTACAGTCGTGCCCTGAAATCCCAGGCAATCCCTCTCTGAACGAGAGACACAGCAAAACCCAAGACGTACATTTTGTCCTATTGTGGGCATCGTCAGTAAGGTGCAGCCATATCCCTCTAGGCACACTGAGCAACGGGTCCACGTCTGTATTCCCGCATCACACTTAGGGAGACTTCCCCAAGTGTCATTTGCATAAATAAAAAGAAATGTTATTGTTCGTTCCCAGAGCAGAGAAAGTTTGCAAGATGAGGTAAGCGGTACTATAGGCAGGATAGTCTTTGGTGGCGACAGGCAGGGAATAAGCGGTTAGGTAGTTAAAGGGTAGACCACTTTAAGGACTGAAGACAAACAGGATAACCTTTAACGACAACAGGAGAAACTAGCAGTAAGGCAGTTCAAGGGTAAATCACTAGAATGGTCAGGCAGGCAGGGTTTGGCAACAGTAAGGCAGTCCAAAGGTAAACCACTAGAATGATTAGGCAGGCAGGGTTTGGCAACAGTAAGGCAGTTCAAAGGTTCAAGGGATAAACAGGTAGAGTGGTCAGGCAGGCAATGTTCAGCAACTGTAAGGCAATCCACTATTTTAGCGGTTAAGCAAGCAGAGTAGTCAGAGAGGCAGAGTTCATTAAAAGTGAGGCAATCCAATACTTTAGGGGTTAAGCAAGCAGAGTAGTAAGACAGGCAGACTTTGTTAATGATATAGCAATCCAGAATGCAGTAATCTATCCCACCCAAGAGAACACAAAGTAACACCTATACTTGGGTAGTGATAGATAGAAAGTGATCAACTTACATAGGCGCAGGATTCGTGCCACAGGAGATCTTGACCGGCTTCAGAGAGAGAGGAGTGTGCGGTGATGATGTCAGCGCTGCACGCAACAGGAGCCGACACAACCTTTGACAACAAGAAGAGTAGCAGACACCACGTCCATAGCAATGGCTAGAGTGACATGGCATGACAATGGAGCAAATTACATCTGCAGCTGTCAGGGTTTTCCCTGTTTTGTTTGCCATGTTCTGCTGGCAGCCATTTTACTCACCTCTCTTCCTGACTGTGGTGCATTGTGGGGGATGCTGCTCATTTCCTACACTTCCTTTTATGGCCAGACTGGTGTGCATCATCCATGTGAGACAGGATGCAGTCTCAGAATTGTGATGTCATCAATTATTATTTAAAGGGCCTCTGTTCAGTATGCTTTGCCTTTGCATTGTCTCAGACCTGTTTGTGAGAGTTCCTGTGTATTACCTGGCTGCCTGACGTCCTTCCTGGCTCCTGATCCCTGGCTTGTTCCTGACTCTGCTGTTTTCCTTGTTCCTGACTCCGGCTCGTCTGACTATTTGCTATGGCTCCTGACTCGGCTCGTCTGACTACCAGCTCTGGTTTTGACTCCTGGCTTGTTATTTTACTTGTGGACTTTTTATTATTTTTTGCTATTAATAAAGGTGTGATTATTTTTGCACTTCTAATCTCAGTCTGATTCCTGGCACCCTGACATTACACAAAGGCCATGAATCCTGATGGTGCTAATAATCCACCTTTACCTGCCATCATTTCCAGGATGGATGTACATGGTCACTGCTTGGATCAATTTGCACTAGCCCTGCAAACCCTGCTGACTCGCACTGCACATTTGGACCAAAGTGTCCCGCAAGTTATGGCTGCTCCTGTTTCCGCTGCTGCACCTATGCCTACCAGGAGCATGTCCGGTTCTGCACCTCTACCTCAGCGATATGGAGGTGATCCTATTCAGTGCAGAGGATTTTTGAACCAGGTGGGTAATACTTTGAGATGTTACCTCAGGCATTTCCCTCTGACCGAGCTAAGGTGGAATTTCTCATCTCATTACTCTCTGACACAGCTCTTGCCTGGGCTAATCCCTTGTGGGAGACTAATAAACCTGTGATTTCAAATTACCCTGATTTTGTGGCCTCCTTTCGAAGGGTATTTGATGTTCCGGCTCGCTCCTTCTCTGCTGCTAAATGACTCATGTCCATTCAGCAAGGTACAAGATCTGTTGCTCAGTATGCTATTGAGTTCCGTACGCTTGCCGCAAAGGTAGGTTGGAACAATGAAGCCCTTGTTGCCGCTTTCTTTCATGGGCTCTCTGATGCGATTAAAGATGAAGTTGCTGCCAGAGATTTACCAGAGGATCTCGAGGCATTGGTGTCTTTTTGATCCTAATTGATATCAGACTCAGAGAGAGGCCCTCTTTCAAGGAGTGCTTGTGGAAGCCTCCTGTTCCGTTGTCTCCTACGTGTTCGTTCCCACCCATGCCTCCTAATCCCGAGTCACCAGGTACTGCTGAGCCAATGCAGTTGGGATTCACGCGTCTCTCCCTTTAGGAGGAGGGAGGGGCTCTGCCTCTATTGTGGGTTACAGGGCCACCTTTTGAAGTCTTGTCCTACACGGCCGGGAAACGCTCACACCTAAGGTCCTGTCGGGGGCAGACCTTGGGTGGTTTATCCTCGTCCCTGGAACCGCTTAATGAGAAACCTTTGGTCATGGTTGTCCTTTCCTGGGTGGACTCCTCCATAGTCACTCAGGCTCTTGTTGACTCCGGTGCTGTGGGCTATTTCATTTGACAGTGCTTTTGTATCAAAGCACTCCATTCCTGTTTTGCCTCGGTCTGTTCCGCTTGCTATTGAATCCATTGATGGCAGGACCCTTCAGCCTGCACTCGTTACTCACAAAACTGCTCCGTTGTCCATGGCTGTTGGGGCTCTCCATTTTGAAACCCTCCAGGTACAGGTGATAAACTCTCCGCATTTTCCGGTTGTTCTGGGTTATCCCTTGTCCCCGCAATGTATTTCCACTTTTCTTCGGAAACCAGTTAAAGTCTTGTGCACTTCTTCGGTATCTCAATTGCCAGAGGAGTACCGAGAGTTACTTGATGTTTTTGACAAGGTGTGTGCCGGTACGTTGCCTCCTCACCAGTCTTACTATTGTGCCATAGACCTGCAACCTGGAGCCATTCCTCCTCGGGGCCAGGTGTACCCTCTGTCTGTTGCAGAGAATTGTGCTATGGAGCAGTATGTTGCCGATGCTCTGTCGCGGGGGATCATCTGCAAATCCTCCTCTCCTGCAGGGGCTTGCTTCTTCTTTGTGAAGAAGAAAGGTGGCGAGTTAAGACCATGCATCGATTATAGGGGTCTTAATCGTCTTACCATTAAGAATGCTTACCCTATTCCGCTAATTACGGAAATCTTTGACCACCTCAAGGAAGCTATGGTCTTTACTAAACTTGATTTGAGAGGAGCGTACAATCTCGTTAGGATTAAGGAGGGCCACAAATGGAAAAAAGCATTTAACACTAGGAGTGGGCATGATGAGTATCTTGTAATGTCCTTTGGCCTATGTAATGCTCCTGCTGTTTTTCAGGAATTTATTAATGATGTCCTATGAGATATGTTGCAACAGCGTGTTGTGGTGTACTTAGACGACATCCTCATACACTCACCCACACTTGATGCTTATCGTTCTGATGTTACACGGGTTCTTCAGAGACTACGTGAGAACGGCCTGTTTGTAAACTCGAGAAATGTGAGTTCCATCAGACTCAAGTAACCAGCGGAGTGCAATTATGAAATTGGCGACAGGGAATTATTGGCCATAATTTTGGCACTCAAGGAATGGAGGCATCTCCTCGAGGGTACTAGCATGCCAGTGCTCATGCTTACTGACCACAAGAATTTAACTTATCTATCTGAAGCAAAACGTTTGTCGCCCAGACAGGCCAGATGGCCGCTATTTTTGTCTCAGTTTAATTATGTGGTCTCCTACCTGCCTGGTAGTAAGAATGTTAGGGCTGATGCCCTCTCTCAACAATTTTCGCCTCTGTCCAAGGAGGAGTCTGCACCTACTCCTGTTATACCTCCTGACCATATTTTGGCTACCATACATACTAATTTGACTTCTCCCTTGGGGGAGGAGATTCTGGCTGCACAAACCAATGCACCTCCTGAGAAACCTAGTGGTAAGTGTTTTGTTCCTGAGAATCTTCAAACTAAACTTTTGCACACTTACCACTATCCTAGAGCTGCAGGTCACCCAGGCAAGAACCAAATGATTTGGTCTGTTACTCAACAATTCTGGTGGCAAGGTCTTCGTTCTGATGTTGCTTCGTATGTTGCCTCCTGCTCAGTTTGTGCACAGAATAAGACTCCTCAACGTCTTCCTGTGGGTCTTCTTCAACCTATTGCTAATGGTGAGCATCCTTGGACACATCTTTACATGGACTTCATTGTCGAGCTCCCTGTTTCCAATGGCAATACCGTTATCCTTATGGTGGTTGACCATTTTTCTAAAATGTCACATGCATTCCCTTGATTAAGCTGCCTACCGCTCAAGAGCTTGCTTCAATTTTTGCCCGGGAGGTCTTCCGTTTACATGGGTTACCCAAGGAGATAGTGTCGGACCTGGGTAGTTAGTTTGTCTCCAGATTTTGGCATTCCTTTTGTGCTCAAATGGGGATCCAGCTTTCCTTCTCCTCGGCATATCACCCTCAATCCAATGGGGCTGTGGAAAGGTCTAATTAAGCTCTGGAACAGTTCCTCCGTTGCTGTGTCTTAGATCACCACAATAATTGGTCTGAACTGTTACCTTGGGCAGAGTTTGCTCGTAATAGTGCTATTAATGCTTCCTCCAAGTTATCCCTGTTCATGGCGAATTATGGGTTTAAACCATCCTTTTTGCCCGATTCATTCATGTCTCAGGGTATTCCGGCTTTGGAAGAGCATCTCCGGCAACTCCGTTCCACTTGGGTGCAGATTCAGGATTGCCTTCATTGTTCTATGCAGCGCCAAAAGTTCCAGGCTGATCGTAGGCGTCTGCCCGCACCTTCCTACAGGTTGGTGAGAGAGTTTGGCTGTCCTTCCGCAACTTGAACCTTTGTGTGCCTTCCAATAAATTGGCTCCCCGTTATGTTGGTCCTTTTCGAATACTCCGACGGGTTTAATCCTGTGGCCTATGCTCTTGACCTTCCTCCTGCTATGCGCATCTCCAATGTTTTTCATGCCACCCTCTTGAAACCATTGATTTGTAATCGGTTTACCACTGTGTTGCCTCGTCCCAGTCCTATCTTTGTTGACAACCATGAGGAGTATGAGGTCAGCAGCATTATTGACTCTCGTATGTCCAGGGGCCGTGTACAGTATTTGCTTCACTGGAGGGGCTACGATCGGGAGGATCGTTCTTGGGTTCCCTCCTCTGATGTTCATGCTCCCACCCTCCTCCGTGCCTCCCAATAAACCTTTTGTCCTTCCGTGGGGGAGGGGTCGTTGAGGGGAGCGTACTGTCAGGGTTTTTCCCTGTTTTGTTTGCCATGTGCTGCTGGCAGCCATTTTACTCACCTCTCTTCCCGACTATGGTGCAGTGTGGGGATGCTGCTCATTTCCTGCTCTTCCTTTTATGGCCAGACTGGTGTGCATCATCCATGTGAGACAGGATGCAGTCTCAGAATTTTGATGTCATCACTTATTATTTAAATGGACTCTGTTCAGTATGCTTTGCCTTTGCGTTGCCTCAGACCTGTTTGTGAGAGTTCCTGTGTATTTCCTGACTGCCTGACGTCCTTCCTGGTTCCTGATCCCTGGCTTGTTCCAGACTCTGCTGTTTTCCTTGTTCCTGATTCCGGCTCGTCTGACTATTTGCTTTGACTCCTGACTCGGCTCGTCTGACTACCAGCTCTGGTTTTGACTCCTGACTTGTTATTTGACTTGTGGACGTTTTATTATTTTTTGCTATTAATAAAGGTGTGATTATTTTTGCACTTCTCTTCTCAGTCTGATTCCTGGCACCCTGACAGCAGCAAAGTGCATACATCACTCCCTTCTGTGTTGCAGCTAATATATCTCTTGATGGAATGTTTGACTCCAAATCTATCTTCGAAAAAGCACGGACAGGCGAAACGCGTCAGATCAGCATCAAAGGATGCTTTTTTATTCTAATAATGTTGTGTCTTGTCACACTCGGCCGCTGGGAAGCTCTGGCAGTCCTCTCTGTGTGCTTGATTGACAGGTAGTCTGAGCCACCCCTTCCTGATGATGTCACGACCAGGCTTTTTATTCCAGGCTTCCTGTTTCTTCAGTGCCCGTTTGTTTGTTCCTCTTTGTGGCATCTGTGAGGAATTCGCTGTGGAAACTCTCTAACTTCTGATTTTCTGTTGCCAATCTCTTCAAGGACTGACTATGCTGGGTTAACCTTCAAACTTCCTTATTACCTGTTTCCAAACAATGCAAGTACTGTTTATTCTGTGAGACTCTCTAACTGCATGTTAACCTGCTGCCAAACTCTGCAAATACTGTTTATTCAGTGTAAACCTTCAAACTGCTTGATATCTTGTTGCCAAACACTGCAGGTACTGTTTATTCTGTGAAACTCTCAAACTGCATTTTTAACCTGCTGCCAAACTCTGCAAATACTGTTTATTCTGTGAAACTCTCAAACTGCATTTTAACCTACTGCAAAACTCAGCAAGTTCTGAATATTCTGTGTTAACCCACAAACTGCCTGATAACCTGTTGCAAACTCTGCAAGTTCTGACTATTCAGTGTTAACCCTCAATCTGCCTGATAACCTGTTGCAAACTCTGCAAGGACTGACTACACAGTGTTAACCCTCAAACTGCCTGATAACAAATTACCTACTCCTGCATTATTAACTGTTTCTTATTTTACCCTTCTTCCATCTGAGTATAAGTGGACTATCCCTGCTCTCCTGATTCTGACATTTCCTGAAACCAGTTCCTTATTCAGAAGTCTATCTGGCTGTTATCTTGAATTACTTTGGACACAGGCTAACCCTGCTCCATATAGTGAGTACATTGTTTTTTGGAGGTTGTCGTAGGGTCACGTCCTGGATTAAACTCAGAGTGCAAGGGTGTTGTTTAAGTTCACCCTAGCATTTGGGTCTTCTTTTGGACATTTCCTAACCTGACAGTACAAACGGGCACCATAATATGGACCCTGATGAGTTATCCAGGGCTGTGGCTCTACAAGGGCAACTTCTGGGAAATCATTCTGCTCATTTGCAAACTTTGGATTCCAAGCTTGACCAGATTACTGCTCTGCTACATAACCTCTCCTCTCCTTCTCAAGCTACGGCGACTCCTGCTGCAGCTGCTACTAGCTCCAATGCTGTCTTTAATCCACCTCAAACTGTTGGACAGTATATACCACAAATCCCACTTCCAGATAAATATGACGGTAATCCTGAAGAATGCAGCGGATTCCTTAATCAATGTTAATTACACTTCAGAAACAATCCTCAAGTTTTTTTCAATTCTACTTCCAAAATCACCTTTATTATATCCCTCATGAAGGGTAAGGCTCTAGCCTGGGTGTCTCCTCTTTTAGAGAAGAATGATCCTTTACTACAGGATGTGGAATTATTTGTGTCCATTTTTTCTTCTGTTTTTGACAAGCCTGGGAGGTCTGCAGCTGTAGAGGCAGGATTGTTGGATCTGAGACAGGGATCCCTTTCGGTAGCTCAATATGGTATTGAATTCAGGACTTTAGCTGCAGAAACTGATTGGAACCATAGAGCCTTACAGGCAGCCTTTCGCAAAGGACTTTGCGAACACCTTAAGGATGAACTTGTATTTCGGGAACTCCCCGATTCATTGAAGGGTTTTATCAATTTGTGTATTACTCTTGACGCCCGGCATTCAGAACGTCTTCAGGAGAGAGATAGGAATCGGAGATCCTTTGTTAAATCTTCTTTTCGTCCTCCTATTCGAACCTCAAGTCTTTCTAATAATTAATTCCCAATCTCCTGAGTCTGTGGAACCCAGGGAAGTAGGAGCTATTAAATTGTCAGAAGCTGAACGCCATAGAAGGCGAACTCTTGGATTATGTCTCTATTGTGGTACCAAAGGACATTTACTGAAGGACTGTCCTATCCAGCCAGTAAAAGCCAAGGCTTAACTTTTGATAGTTGGACAGAGTTATGCCAGAATCTCATGTCTTCCCTCAATTCTAAACTTTTTGTTCCTGTGACTATCACTTTTGGAAACACCAAGTTTCAAGCTCAAGCTCTCATCGACTCTGGAGCTGCTGGAGTTTTCATTGATTCAAACTTTGCTGACTCTCTCAGGATTCCTCTTCAAGCCAAGAAACAGTTAATTAAGGTAACTACTGTTAGTGGACAGCCTCTAGGTTCTGGTATCATACAACATTCTACCATTCCTCTTCTTTTGTCTGTGGGAATACTCCATTCTGAAATTATTTGTTTTGATGTCAACTCTTCTCCCCACATACCATTGATTCTGGGGTTACCTTGGTTGCAGCTTCATGATCCAGTTTTCTCATGGTCTAAAGGAGAACTTATTTCCTGGGGAACTACCTGTTTCAAACATTGCCTGCAAAATCCCTCTAAACCATCTTGTCCTGTCTTAGCTATGGTGGAAGTTCCTGATTTATTGCCTAATTACTATCATGCCTTTAGTGATGTGTTTTCTAAAAAGGAGGCTGAGACGTTACCTCCACAATGGATATTTGACTGTCCTATCGAATTGTATTCAGGGGCTCCTCTACCTAAGGGAAGGACCTATCCCCTCTCTCATCAAGAAAATGTCTCTCTTGAGGAATACATAAAGGACAACTTAGCCAGAGGATTTATTCGTCCTTCCTCATCACCTGTGGGTGCTGGTTTTTTCTTCATTGGGAAAAAAGATGGAGGTCTTCATCCCTGTATTGATTATCGGGCCTTGAATTAGATTACTGTCAAAAACAGCTATCCTCTGCCGCTCATTTCTGAGTTATTTGATCGTCTTCAAGGTGCTTCTATTTTTTCCAAGTTAGATCTCTGTGGGGCCTACAATTTTGTCAGAATCCGTAAAGGAGACAAATGGAAGACAGCATTTAACACTAGATTTGGTCATTACGAGTATCTAGTAATGCCATTTGGATTGTGCAATGCGCCAGCAGTATTTCAGCACTTTGTTAATGAAATCTTCAGAGATTATCTAAATCAATTTGTTATCATTTATCTCGATGACATTCTGATCTATTCAAAAACATTACAGGAACATGCACGTCATGTAAGACTGGTACTTTAGAGGTTACGAGACAATTCCCTGTTCGCTAAATTGGAGAAATGCTCTTTTCATCAGAGTTCCATTCCCTTTTTGGGGTATATCATTTCTGAATCAGGTTTTGAGATGGATCCTGCTAAACTTTCGGCTATCAAGGACTGGCCCAGACCAACTACTCTCAAATCCCTGCAGAGGTTTCTTGGCTTTGCCAATTACTATAGAAAGTTTATAAAGAACTTTGCTGACATCACGTCTCCGCTCACTTCTCTTACTAAGAAAGGGCAAAATTGTAAGAACCGGTCCTCTTCGGCAGTACAGGCTTTTGAAACGCTAAAATCAGCATTTTCTTCTGCACCTCTTTTCAGTCATCCAATTTCTGATCTCCAGTTTATTTTGGAGGTTGATGCTTCCTTTATAGCAGCTGGAGCTGTTCTCTCCCAACGTGATCCGACTACCAGCAAGATACATCCTGTGGCGTTCTTTTAAAAAAAAAATTAAATCCTGCTGAGTTAAATTATGATGTGGGCAATAAGGAGCTTTTGGCTATAAAATTAGCTTTGGAAGAATGGAGGCATTGGTTAGAGGGTACCAGTCAACCTTTTTTCATTCTGACAGATCACAAGAATCTTTTATACCTCCAAAAAGCTACACGTCTCAATCCTCGTCAGGCTCGGTGGGCCTTGTTCTTCTCCAGGTTTAATGTTGTACTTTCCTATGTTCCTGGTTCAAAAAATTCCAAGGCAGATGCTTTATCTAGGCAGTTCCAATCTTCTGAACCTTCTCCATTGGATTCTGAACCTATACTACGTCCAGTCAAAGTTTTGGCTCAAGTATCTTCTTTTCCAGTACATGCTTTACGTGCCGCTCAAGTCCGGGTACCATCTTCTTGCAAACTACCTTCTGGTATTCTGTATGTACCCAAAGGATTACGTCTTAAGCTTCTACGTTGGGCTCACGGCAACATTTCAGCAGGTCATCCTGGAGTAACCAATACTTTGTGGAAACTGAAGCAGCATGTTTGGTGGTCCACTATGAGGAGGGATGTTAAGGATTATATTGCTGCTTGTAGTTCTTGTGCTTCGAACAAACAATCTTCTCATCGACCGTTTGGTCTATTACACCCTCTTCCTATTCCTCATTACCCTTGGTCTCACTTATCCATGGACTTTGTTACAGATCTTCCTGTTTCTGCTGGAAATATGACCATTTGGGTAGTGGTGGATCGGTTCTCCAAGTCTGCTCACTTCATACCTCTTCCAGGCTTGCCTTCAGCTCAAAGACTTTCTGAACTCTTTGTTCTACATATATCTCATTTACATGGTTTTCCCACTGACATAGTCTCAGATCATGGAGTCCAATTTGTTTCCAAATTTTGGAGGTCTTTTTGTAAGCACTTCGGAATCAACATATCTCTTTCTACTGCACATCATCCTCAATCCAACGGACAGACTGAGCGTGTAAATCAAGCCTTGGAATCTTTTCTTAGACATTATGTAGACCATCACCACTCCAACTGGTCTCAGTTATTGCCTTTGGCGGAATTAGCTCACAACTCACATTATAACGCCTCATTACAGACCTCTCCCTTTAAGGCAGCTTATGGGTTTGAACCTAGAACCTTTCCTATGATTACCAGTTCTACTGAAGTCCCTGGAGCAAATCGTATAGTGAAAAATCTCAGTAACCACTGGCAACTCATTCGTCAAAATCTACTTTCTTCTTCCTTAAGACATAAGAAATATGCTGATCGCAGAAGGTACAAGTCTCCTTTACTTCGTACTGGAGACAGAGTATTTTTGTCCACCAGATTCATACGTCTAAAACAACCTTGTACTAAGTTGGGTCCTAAGTACATTGGATTTTTTCAAATTGTTTAAAAAGTTTGTTCTTCTGCATATCGCATGGCCTTACCCAAGACTCTCAAGATCCATCCAGTGTTTCATGTCTCCCTAATCAAGCCAGTCATCTACAATCGGTACTCTATCAGGAGTAAACCACCTCCTCCACTTTCCGTAGAGGGAAATTCTGAGTTTGAAGTCAGCCAGATTCTGGATTCCAAGCTACGGGGCAATCGGCTGTACTACCTGGTCCATTGGAAGGGTTATTCTATCTCTGAACGATCTTGGGAACCGGCCTCTCATGTTCATGCTCCAGCTCTTGTCAAGTCTTTTCACAAGAAATACCCTGCCAGGCCCGGTCGGAGGGGTCCTTGAGGAGGGGGCACTGTCACGCTCGGCTGCTGGGAAGCTCTGGAAGTCCTCTCTGTGTGCTTGATTGACAGGTAGTCTGAGCCACCCCTTCCTGATGATGTCACGACCAGGCTTTTTTTTCCGAGCTTCCTGTTTCTTCAGTGCCCGTTTGTTCCTCTTTGTGGCTTCTGTGAGGAATTCATTGTGGAAACTCTCTGGAAACTCTCTGATTTTCTGTTGCCAATCTCTTCAAGGACTGACTATGCTGGGTTAACCTTCAAACTTCCTGATTACCTGTTTCCAAACAATGCAAGTACTGTTTATTCTGTGAGACTCTCTAACTGCATGTTAACCTGCTGCCAAACTCTACAAATACTGTTTATTCAGTGTAAACCTTCAAACTGCTTGATATCTTGTTGCCAAATACTGCAGGTACTGTTTATTCTGTGAAACTCTCAAACTGCATTTTTAACCTGCTGCCAAACTCTGCAAATACTGTTTATTCTGTGAAACTCTCAAACTGCATTTTAACCTACTGCCAAACTCAGCAAGTTCTGAATATTCTGTGTTAACCCACAAACTGCCTGATACCTACTCCTGCATTATTAACTGTTTCTTATTTTACCCTTCTTCTGTCTGAGTATAAGTGGACTATCCCTGCTCTCCTGATTCTGTGGAAGACATTTCCTGAAACCAGTTCCTTATTCAGAAGTCTATCTGGCTGTTATCTTGAATTACTTTGGACACAGGCTAACCCTGCTCCATATCGTGAGTACATTGTTTTTTGGAGGTTGTCGTAGGGTCAAGTCCTGGATTAAACTCAGAGTGCAAGGGTGTTGTTTAAGTTCGCCCTAGCATTTGGGTCTTCTTCTGGACATTTCCTAACCTGACATGTCTTACCTATTCAGCCTACCCTTTGAAGCATATTAGACTAAGTGCTATTAGCGCCACAGAGTGGGATGACTATGTGAGGTGTTAGTGGTTAGATCTCCGCTCCACATCCATTACATATGCGGGCATATATTTAACTGATTGTAGTGAGACTTCACTCATAATATATTTAAAAATTATGCACAAGTAATAAGGATAACAGAGCCATACGATATAGAGATAAGTAATGTTACTTCAATATTCTGAATATCACACAGGGACAGAATAGCAACATTTGTAACAGCTTTACCTAATGTTTCTTATGGGACCCTATGCGTTCAAGAATATACTATAGTGTAGATTGATTATACCATCTATAAGAGGGGTTATATGGCAGCACTGCAATCACTAGGCAGTTGATATCTATTGAGACCTAAGGCAACATAGTTGCAGTTACTATATAACAATCCTGTTTCTCGTTTTTCTGTGGGGCCCATTATGGCCATGAGGTTTTACAGAGTGCATACTGAACATACATGAGAGGTGGTTGATAGCCTATATAAGCTTCAACAGTAGGTTTAATATATACTGGGTTCAGTGGGGACTGACAATAAGACAGTGATTACCCTATTTGCTGCTTATATTACTAGAGCTATAACCACACGTGTAAGAACACAACATAACACAGACACTGTTGCAATAAATGCAAAATACCATTTTATCATGATGTGGTTCTATACCTGATGTGCATATTAACATCACTATGATTAATATTGTGATGTGGATGTACTAAACATCCCTTCAAACACAGACACTTGGAACTGGAAACCATCAGCCCTATTGGGATCTGCTACTCATTCTCATGTATAAGCCACCATTCAAATGTGTTATATGGTGTAAACACTAGGGAAATTATTCAAACCCACACTAATAACTCCATAGAATCTACCAGGTTACTTACTGATACTCTATAGGGTAGAAGCTCTTATACTCACCAATAGATGTATGGTGATTTTGATGTTATACAAATAAATTCACGATAACATAATTATCTTAAATCACTACATCTAATTCTGTATTAGGATCAGCCTCACATTGTTGTTTTTAAACCATTTGTGTGTGTTTTAACTTATCATAATAAAAGTAATTTTTTAATTTTAAACCGGAAATTTCTTTGCATTTCAGTCTGGACACAGAGTGCTATTCTTGCATCCTTTTCGTGAATCTCTCTATATACACTATCTTTGTTTTCTAATTCAGTTTAATGCAAAGCACCATCCCACCTACAGTATCTGTATATATACATATACTGTAGACTATAAAATAGCAGCACATTTAAAATTGACATATTGATACAACAATCACCAGTGGGGATTGCCTATTATAGTGCCATTGTTTACTTCGTGTGTGGAGAACATATAATCTTGCTAACACAAATATACTCGTCAGTTATTTAACTTTTTATTTTAATCATTGAATTTTGCTTTCTTAAAATTAAAAGTCATAGCTGAACCCTTATAACACTGCTTATTGAAAGTGATTTCAAATGTGATCATGTTATGATCACTGTTACCCAAGTGATCTTTTAGTTACTGTATATGTTTGATATTATATCTGCAATGTTTGATAGCACTAAATCCAATAAATCTTTATCCCTAGTTGGCTCCTCTATTAATTGTTACATGAAGTTATCTTTGAGAACATTTAGAAATCTATCTCCCTTAGCTGTGTTACTACTTTCATTGGCTCAGTTTATGTTGGGGTAGTTATAATGTCCCATAATTACAGCACTGGTATTATTAGCAGCCTTTCCTATTTGCATTAGTTGTTGAGTTTTCTTTCATGTCACTAATGTTGGGGAGCTTGTAGCATGTTCATAGTAATATATATATATATATATATATATATTATTCCACTCCTTTTTTCAACCCACAGCATCTCTACATAATACTTGTATCATCATTGATATCTTCCCTTATTGTAGGTTTAAGGTCAGGTTTAATATACATGCAGATTTCTCCTACCCTTTTATCATTCCTGTCCCTCCTAAATTAAATATAACCCTCTAAGTTTACTGCCCAGTCATGTGAATCATCCCACCAGGTTTCAGTTATACTGATAATATCATAGACCTCTTCAGCAACTAAGAGCTCCCCTATATTACCCATCATGCTTTTTGCATTTGTCATACATTTACTTTTCATGTACTTTTTGTGCCACTTTGTTCTCTTTCCTCCAAACATTCTAATGTGACATGAGATCTGTCTATTCTGTTATGTTTGGAGTTACCCTCCCCTCCCCCCACCTTTGCCTAGTTTAAAAGATTCTCTAAGCATGCAACCACCCTCTCTCCCAACACACCTGCACCCATGTCATTCAGGTGCAATCCATCCTTACTGTACAAATTGTACCCAAGTGAAAAGTCAGCCCAGTGCTTTAAAAAGTCATTTTAACCAGTAATTATCTCCCCTTAGTTCCTTCTGCCTTACTGGGTTAGCACATGAAACTTGTATTACAATAGTTTTATTAGTTATTAGTATCTGTGCTTGCTTTTCCCCAGGAGTACTCTATTTGCATTGTTACCAATGCACCAGATAACTCTGGCTATTACAAATACAAATAAGATATACAATATCTCATGCTTCTTGCTTCCAATACTGTATTCAACTACAGCATAGGTTTGATTTGCTGCTTAGTGAAGCTTATTCCCAGAGAAAAAGCAATACTCAGTTGAGTTATGGTGGAGATAAAAGTATGATATTAAAATCCTTCATTTCATAAAAGTAAGAACCATAGAAAAATTGTATAGATAATTAGCAAATATTGTCAAGTATCCCTGCTTGCTTTTCCCTAGAAGGAATTGATGTAGTTGAACACAGTATTAGAAGCCATAAAGTATGAGATATTGTATTTCCAATTTGCATATCTTACCCAAAGTTCTCTGGTGCATTGGTAACAATGTATACAGAATACTTGTGCAGCAGAAATATTTGCTTAGATTTGCTAATTTTAAATACAATAATTCTAGTGTTCTTACTTTTATTAAATAGAGAATTTTAATCTCATGCTTTTATCCCCACCATTGCTCAAATAAATAATTTTAAAATTCTATAGTATTTAAATTATGGTTACCTCAAGCAAAAATGTTCACCTGCTGTGAGGCATTAGGGTGTGTCATGTATTTTATTTGAGTTTTCAGCAGTGAACGGAAAGTATCATTAAATTTGTATTCATACCTAAATAAACACAGCTGCTGCTCCGAGTCCTAAACATTCACATTCAGTAGTATTTCCTTTCTGTGATTTATTTTATCTGTTGGGTTAAGCAAAGAATAAAAATTATACCAATTAACCAGAGGGACTGAGGCTTATATTATATAAAATATTATTTCTTGAGGACTGCCTTTTATGGTGTAAAAAAACCCCAGAAGCTGTATAATAAAAATGAATTAAATATAATCAGTTCTATTTTTTCCTTTGGCAAATAATACGAATAGAATAAGCACGAGCATAATCATGCTTCAAACAGTTTCAAGAAAAGAAATCAGCATCTCATTTATAATACAAAGCAATATAAATAGCTAAATCAAAATGACTTCATAAAAACATAACCATTTGTTTCATGTAAAACCTTGTGTCATATTTCTATTTTATTTAGAGCAATTTAATTTTATATGAATTCCCTAAAAGAAATATTAACAGTGACTGGAACATACGCACAAATACCTTCTCCTGATTGGTTTACACATAGGGCTCCATTTGTGAAGATGCAGAAGCACCAAGTTCTAAGTACTTGTGGAGCCTGCAACTGCAAGTTAAATAGTAGGCTACTGCTTTTCAACCCGTCCGCCACCTGAAGGATGGCAGATTTTAATTAACCTGGATCATTTAATTGGGACTGCCTTTTATGGCAAGATAAAAATGGAGTAAGATTTCTCCATTTTCTCCACATAAGTCCTTGTGCTGGATATTGGATACCGGTTTATGGCGCGGTCCCATGTTAGCCTATGGGAGTAATAATTGTGAGCGACGGATGAAATATATGCGTGTTACTTGTATGCTACGCCGTATATGTAAAACCAAAATCGTGTAAAATCTGGCACCGGAGGATTTTGTGGGCAACGCTGCATATGTAATGGAGGCCCAGATGAGAGTAGTGACAGGTAAAGCGTAAACCCTAAACCAATCAGAGTACTATAATGGCTAGCCATATTAGAAATGCGGTAAAGAATAAAAGTCCCCTTACCCGGTTAAGTATTAAGCTAAAATCGTAGTGAGGATTCCTGAAGAGTAGAGGCAAAACAATCGGGTCACATAGGAGCTGTGTAACCAGCGAGTGTACTAGAATACAGGTCGAGAGCGTAAAAGGTAAAAGGATTGACCCATTTTCTTGTTGTTGAGAACAATGGCACCTGAGATACTGTTCAAGCCACTTATTCACCCTTTCAGTCTGACCTTTAGTTTGGGGATGGTAGGCGGTGCTATATGAGTGAGTAATTCCTAAAACAGTACATAATTCTCTCCAAAATATGGAAGTGAATTGCAAACCACGATCAGAAGTACAAGTCATTAGAAGACCCTGGTATCTCACTATGTAGTCAAGAAAAAGTTGAGACGTTTGAGATGCTGAAGGGATAGAACAGCAAGGTATAAAATGTGCCAATTTTGTAAGTCTGAGTGAAAAAGGGGGTAGTGTACAAGCGCTAAGGTGATCCCCAAGCTGTATCCAAACAGAGATCCTAACCAACCTCCAAAAAATATGCACAAATAGTAAGAAGTGAATACAGCGCCAACAAGAGGCCAAGGGATAAATATACTCACAGAGAGATAAAAGAAGATTATTAAATGAACCATGTTAAAAAGCATCAGTAAAAAATGTAAAAAGCACATATAAATAAAATTACAAAAACAGGAATATCTTGCAGGAGCGGCTAAAGCTGATAATTACAATAAAAACAGAGATAATGACAGGTGATCAGTGTGAGTGGTACACCAGATTAAGAGTGTAAACTAGTGAAACAGAATTAGCCTAAGTATAACTATAACAAGTGTATCAAGCAAAAAATTAATAAACAATAGTACAAACAATAATGTTCAAAAAATAGTGTGTCAAAAAAATAGAAAAATGCACTGCAGTGCCAAAAAAAGGTTCAAATAGTAAGTGAGTGCAAATGGATATAACAAATGCTAGCTACTAATCCAGTGAGGTAAAAATATAATTAAATGAAATACACAATATGCAATAACATAAAAAATATAATCCAAAAAAGTGTTCCAAAAAGTGTTCCAAAAAGTTGATCAACAAAGGGCGTTTCTGCCCTTGAAAAAGGGCCTTTCTCAAGCAGCTGCCATTACCAATATTTTAGTCTTGAGAAAGGCCCTTTTTTGAGGGCAGAAACGCGCTGACATATTGGTAAGCATTATTTTAATCTTTACTTCATTCTCATATTGGATACACTATGTTGTGAATTTCTTTTTTTCAGGGACACTTTTTAGGATACCATAGGAGCAGCTGACAGGTGCTAGGATCCAATCAGCTACTTCAGCTACCACACTCAGGAATTTGGATCTGTTTAAATAACTAATATTGAAGGAATCAATTTCCTCACTTTCACCTTGTTTTTCATCACCCATATTTTTGGTTTTGATTGACTTATTTTTGTTCTTCACTAACATTTGTTGATCAACTTTTTGGAACACTTTTTTGGATTATATTTTTTATGTTATTGCATATTGTGTATTTTATTTAATTATATTTTTACCTCACTGGATTAGTAGCTAGCATTTGTTATATCCATTTGCACTCACTTACTATTTGAACCTTTTTTTGGCACTGCAGTGCATTTTTCTATTTTTTTGACACACTATTTTTTGAACATTATTGTTTGTACTATTGTTTATTAATTTTTTGCTTGATACACTTGTTATAGTTATACTTAGGCTAATTCTGTTTCACTAGTTTACACTCTTAATCTGGTGTACCACTCACACTGATCACCTGTCATTATCTCTGTTTTTATTGTAATTATCAGCTTTAGCCGCTCCTGCAAGATATTCCTGTTTTTGTAATTTTATTTATATGTGCTTTTTACATTTTTTACTGATGCTTTTTAACATGGTTCATTTAATAATCTTCTTTTATCTCTCTGTGAGTATATTTATCCCTTGGCCTCAATTTTGTAAGTCTGTTGACTACCACAAATATAGTGGTATTCTTTGAGGAAGGGGGTAATTGGACAATAAAGTCCATGGTAATATGTTCCCATGGTCTGTTAAAATAGAGAGAGACATAAGCAACCCATATGGTTTCTTCTTTTGATTTTTACATTGTTGACAGGTAATACAAGAGTTGACGAAATTAGTGTCTGTAGTTGCCATGTTAGGCCACCAATACATGCGTTTAAGCAAATCAAGAGTCCCATGTATTCCAGGATAATCAGATAAGGGGGAACAGTGAACATTGGTAAGGAGAGTGTTTTGAAGGATCTTAGGAATGTATAGACAGCCTTTGTCATAGTACAATTTATCTGAAGAATACGTTAATGGTAAGTCAGTACAAAGCTTATCATTGGTTTGAGCTTTTCTGAGTTCTTTACGGAAACTAGTTGTAAGTCCTAGGAAACATTCTGGATGTATGACAGGTTGTAATGTGTCAATATAGTGTGGTTTGGGATCCTTTATGGATAAAGCATCTGCTTTCCCATTTTTATATCCTGATCTATAAGTTATCAGGAAATTAAACCTAGCAAAGTATAGGTTCCACCGAACCTGTCGTGATGAGAGAGTTCTGTTAATTTTTAGGTATTGAAGATTCTTATGGTCAGAGAAAATAAGGATAGGCATAGATGTTCCTTCTAATAGATGTCTCCAGTTCTCTAGGGAGCATTTAATGGCAAGCAATTATTTCTCTCCAATAGGATAATTGAACTCAGCCTGATTAAGTAAGCATGAATAGAAGGCAACATGATGGAGGGTTTTATCAGTAGAGGAGGCTTTTTGTGATAAAATGGTGCCTATAGCATAATCAGAGGCATCAGCCTCTAGGACATACTGCAAATCTGAGTTGGGGAAGTGTAAAATGGGTGCTGTAGTAAATTTTGACTTAAGTGTGTCGAATGCAAATTGGGCCCTGGGATTCCAAGTGAACCGGTTAATTTTTTTGTGAGTTCAGTGAGAGGCTTAATTTGAGCAAACCCTCTGATAAACTTACGGTAAAAATTAGCAAAGCCTAGAAATTTCTGACTATCCTTAGGACTGGTGGGAGTAGGCCAGGAGGTAATGGCCTTAATCTTATTATCCTCCATTTAAATACCATTTGCGGTAATGCAGTAACCTAAGAAGGAGATGTTATAAGAGTGAACATTTATCAAGTTCAACAAACAGCCTATGAGTTCTTAATCATGATATAACCCATCTGACATGTTTGATATGTTCAGTGAGATTAGTGGAGTAGATAAGTATGTCATCTAGATAGATGACTACGCAAACATTCAACAAATCCCTAAAAATGTAATTAATAAAATATTTGAAAGAAGCAGGTGCACTACAAAGGTCAAAAGGCATAACAGTGGGGGGAAACTTCCGGGCAGCGGCCATGACAGGCTGCTAGATTGTTTGCTGCTCCATCTCTTTACCTCAATCTGCTTACAAAACCTTTATTAATGCTCCATCGAGTATTATTTTCTCCCTCAAATTGCACAGCAGAGTGAACCCTATCGAGTGATACCGTTATTTTACAGTTTTGGAGCTTCATTTAATCTACTGGAATAAAACACGGGCTGCGGCCTATAACTTAACCCCCGGCAGGGATCCAGCGTGTCCCTGTCGTTAAGATACAGTGAGATTCCGCAGAACACTGTAATAATTTTCTCATCCTAACACAGGAACCATCTACAATTTCAAAGTAGCCACATACAGAGGGATTGTATTTGCAGCAGCGTACTATATTTGCACTATGGCTATGGAAGCTCTGGACAGATGGGAGCGCACTATAACCCAGGCGATAAGTGACCATTACAGGAGTCTGGAGATAGAGCTATGCAAGATATTTCTAACTGGAGAAGACATGGAGGGCGATCAATTCAGAATCTTAGATCCGCTAACAAGGAGCTATGAAGATGAGCTCAGGAGTGGCCCGATCATTACTACTACAACCTCCCTATCTAGCCAAACAGACTACGGTAGTGTCTCTGGGACAGACCAGCTGCCCATGCTGGAGCCCGGTCAGGAGGACTTTGCAGTAACGGGGGCCTTAACCTGCGCTGAGAAGGAGCTTATCCCACAAACAAAGGCCGCATCTGAGTTGGAGGTGGAAACCTCCCTTGCTCCCTTAGAGAAGATGACTTACCTCAGCGGCGCAGTGCTGATTCACCGGGATTGCCAGATGCCACAGGCGGTCCCATTCACCAGCATCACAGTCTCTGATCCGGCGCCACGGCAAGGTGAGAATGATTGCACCCGTCCCCTCATGGCCATACATGGGTCTGGAGGTCCTGCTGCTCGAGACGAATGGACTTTGCTGTCTTGTGTTCATGCCGGGTGCTCCCTTCATCCGCAGGACTGTAGGCACTGGCAGCAGCACTCCCCTTGCTTAGAGTTCCGGTATGGTGTGGGCTAAAATAAGGGAGACTTCGGCTTGCTGTACAGGACTAGAAGACCAAGAGACCTACATTGATAAGCCTCCACGGATTCGTAATATCCCAGCTAATATCTGAACGGCTCTGAGGCTGTTTTTCACGCCATAATGAGGACCTTCTGTTGGGGGCCCGTTCTAGCCTGCCCTTTGATCTCCCTGCGATAAAACCTTTAGCGCTAGTACACTGCCGAACTTTGCCTAGCCTTGGGTCTCAGCTGCATTCAAGCACTATGGGACATTACTCTCATGTTTCCATTCTTTTTGTTGGATAGTTGTGTATGGAATGTGGGATTGTTAATATGCCCTATTTACTAAATGCATTGTTGAAGCTGGGTTATAACTGATTGCCTAACTCTGGGAGTCTAGGGTAGCGATGCATGTATTTGGGGTGCTTTGTAGAAATACTGGTTTTACTTCTTGTTACACTTGAGAACTGTATGGAGGTCTATGTTACTATAATTGTCTGTCATGACCTAAATCTTCCTTGTAGCCTCTCTCACTAGGCAGTGTATAGTTAGCATTTATGACACATGTTTTTTTTTTTTTTTTACCACCATCATACCTCCCACATTCACCCCTGTGATCTGGTCAATAAGGCTTGTAACTAAAGCTAGTATTGCTCTATCCTCCTACATCCTGGCTTGCTAGTGGGGGGGGGGGGGGAGGGGGAGCTTCTGAACTTAGGAGACATATCTACTGTTTTATTAGTATTTAAATATTAGATGTTAGGGCAACACAGCCTGCTAATTAGATCATAATGCTGTTGCTTGACTTACAGCCCTGTGCATATTTTTATGAAACATTGGGTATTTTTAACTGGAGATATAATTCAATGCACTTCCTCCCGCTATGAGATCCAACTATTACCCCTGGGACATCAAGCTCACCACTCCTCTATTAATATTTACAGGCTCTGGTACCCTTTACATTCCCATTTATACTGTGAATAGACTAAACCCTGTTAAATCTTCTCTGGCTCCCATGTTGATTTATTGGTGGTTTCCTTATTACCTAGCATGACACACATACTCAGTGTCTGTTTGTTTTCTAATGTCCTTACTATTTGAGTTAAAAACCCACTAACTTCATACAATTGTTGTTACAGTAGTAAATTTCGCTGTGGGTTATATTTATGTTATTTATGCTATGGGAAGTTATACTCATATATTTATATTTATCATATCTATAGTTAAAATGGCTTGTGAAGGTCCAAAAGTGGCCTTACCTGTTTACAATTCTCCTACTATCCTTTGTAATTGCTAAGTTGGAGACCCAAAAGTGGCCTCATCTGTTTTAAGGAGATAAACGTAGCAAAACATGTGGGTTAGAGTCTGTTATCTTTTGTTATATAATGAAGGTACTATTTAGGCAATTGTTTTTCATTATTGAACTTTGCACTTTCTTGTGTTAACTGCAATTTTCAGTATGGGTATTGTTATGCTGTTGTGAAGTGTAATGACTGTATAACCCTCCTTTAAAAGTGCCTGTATGACTATGTTTCTTTAACCCTCAATAAAAATTCTTTAAAAAAAAAAAAAAAAAAAAAAAGGCATAACAGTGTATTCGAACAAACCATATCTAGTTTGAAAAGCTGTAAGCCACTCATCACCTTCTCGGATACGCATTAAGTTATAGGCACCACGCAGATCCTAGTTTAGGGAAAATTTTAGCTCCCTGTAATCTTTCAATTAATTCAGGTATGAGTGGCAAGGGATACCTGTTTTTTTAGTACATTTATTTAACTCGCTATAATCTACAATGGGTCTAAGGCTATCATCCTTATTACTTACGAAGAAAATAGCAGAAGCTGCTGAGGAAGTAGAAGGCCTGATAAAACCTTTTTTTTTAATTTTCCTCTATGTATTCTTTTAAGTGTTGCAGTTCAGGTAGATAAAGGGTGTATATGCGACCAAAAGGGGGCTTAGACTGAGGGATTAGATCTATAGGACAGTCATAAATTCTATGTGGTGGTAATTATTCTGTCTCTTTTTTATCGAATACATCAGATAATTCTGAATAACAGGGGGGGGGGGTGGATGTTTCTTTTGTCTTACTGTTGTCAGTGGTATGTAGCAAGGTTTGAGTGTTGTAACAAGTGTTGATACAATATTGGGAGTTAAGTTCAATTGTGAGGCTATTCCAGTTATAGAAGGCTGATGTAATTTCAACCATTGTAGTCCTAATACTATAGGATATAAGAGGGATTGAATAACATAAAAAGAAACATACTCTATGTGTCCCTCAGATGTGAATACTAAAATGGGTATAGTCTGATGTGTAATAGGACCTGAGGATATCAGTGAACCATCAATAACCCTTATGGAGACAAGTACATTTTTCAGGGGCATCTGGTTTTTATCAATGAAAATACCATACCAGATGCCCCTGAATCAACTATTCCTTCAAGGCTGATTTGTGTGCGATCCCACTGCAAAGAGAGGAGAAGGGTACAATAAGAATTGGTTAAGGTGTTAGGTGAGTAGTGTATTTGTGTGGCATAATTACCTTTCTTTTGGTGGGCAAGTAAGGGACAAATCTTAACGTCATGGTCTTTAGCAGCACAATACATACAGAGGTTGTAAGCCCTATGCCTAAGTTTCTCTTCAGGCTTCAATGGACCTTTTATAAATGAAATTTCCATAGGTTCAGTATGGGGATAAGAGACATTAAGAGGAGTTGGGAACTGAGGCTGTTTCTTTGGGATGTTATCAGAAGTGGCCTTTTCTTGGCATCTCTCTCTCAGGCATCTATCTAAGGTGGTAGCAAGCGAAATTTCTTGAGCAGTGTGATGTCTTTGGCCCAAATTTTGAATTTGGCTATATAATCTTCCACCAGGCGTTTGCCCTGTTTAAGGGCTCTAAGGGCATTTTCTGCAGTTAGTTGTGTAGTGGGATCCTCGTATAAGGCTGCCATGGCCTGGAAGAATGACTCAAGGATCAAGGATTGGGTCATTGGTCTTAAAGAATGTGCTAGCCCAAGCCTTGGGTTCGTTACGAAGATAGGATATTACTGTTAGTACCTTCTGCTTGTCTGTAGTATAGGTCCTGGGTTTCAGTGCAAACATTAGATTGCAAGAGTTACGAAACTCCCTAAAGTGAGATCTAATGCCAGAAAACTTATCTGGAGGACAGACTTGAGGTTCCATGGAAAAATCTAAGAGATTGAATTTAGGGATGATTTCCTCCTTAATGTATATATATAGATTCTGATTATCAGTCTGCAGATCTATAACTGCTTTATTAAGATTTTCAAGGCGCTGGTGTTTATTTAATACACGGCTAGGTAAATCCATGGATGGATCCATAATAGATTGTTACACCACTGCTTGTTTTCAGGCTTGGTAATATGTAATATCCCTTTGTTATCCAACTGTGAAATAGATATTAAATAATATCTTATTATAGTTAAATGAGATGTCCAGATAGAAACTATTAATAAAGTTTGAGTTGGGAGGTTGTAGCTTAGTGGTAAACTGCACATGCACTGTTTTTATGAGCAGTGGTAATTATCAGCTTTAATATGCCTTGATGATATCTCCATAATAAGGGATATAACTGTATCTCATTAATGGAGAGATCTAGGTATACAGTATTGTAGGTAATTGAATCAATTGCGTATCAACAATATAATATGAGTGATTGTAAATAATATAAGATACCAATGTGTATAACATCAGATGAGAGGAGTGACAGGTAAAGCGTAAAACCCTATACTATAGTACTATAATGACTAGCCGTATTAGAAATGTGGTAAAGAATAAAAGTCCCTTTACCCGGGTAAGTATTAAGCTGAAATCGTAGTGAGGATTCCTTAAGAGCGGAGGCAAAACAACCGGGTCACATAGGAGCTCTGTAACCAGCGTGTGTACCGGAATACAGGTCGAGAGCGTCTGAGACGGAGTCCACGTGTGCAGGACGTCGTCACCATGGAATGCTGCAGAGTAGGACTGTGAGTGTGGCAGCACCAGCTGACAGGAGTAGGAAGCTCAGTTCAGCAATCGAACAAATGCTGAGGAACAGCAGGCAAGGAAACATGAATAGCAACAAATTACCAAGCAATGATTGAATGGAAGTTTGGAGACTAAATAGCTTGTGTGATGAACAAAACAAGCCTATATTTAAAGGAACAGTAACACTGTAAGACATGATAAAATAAATAATACATATCAATATAAGGAAGCATACATATCTCAATCCGATGCAGATAGATGCTTATGTCATTACAGATGAATCCGAATACACATTCCACTCTATTTGACACTTTTTCCAATTTATCAAACATTTAACAGGTACGCTTGCAGCTATTCCGACACACCGTACCTGGTTTTCAAACTGCCATCCTTGAGGCAGCGGATGCCATAGAAATCAATGAAAAAAAGTTACGTTTACACCTAACACCCTAACATAAACCCAGAGTCTAAACACCCCTAATCTGCTGCCCCCGACATCACCAACACAAATAAAATGTATAAACCCCTATTCCGTCGCTCCCCTAAACCTCTGGCCTCCCATATCACCACCAATAACTAAACCTATTAACCCTTAAACCATCAGCCCCCCACATCGTCAAAAACTAAATTACACTATTAACCCCTAAACCTTACAACCCCTTAACTTTAAATTAAAATTACAAGATCTTAATATAAATTATAACTTACCTGTAGAATTAAAATAAACTAATTTTAAACTATAATAAAAAGAAAGACACAAGCTCAAATGCCACTCTAAGGGTAAAAGTTTTACTCAACACTTAAAATGCGTAAAACATAAAAATACACGTACAAGAATTTAAAAACAATATGCAATATGTGAAATGTCACTGTGTGTTTCTCCTCTGCAAACGAATGTCCGTCTTTGCCTGTAACCGCTAGGACTCCTAATACTTCTACCAAATCCGGTGAGCAGGACAGCGTAAAGGCAGGTAGTTGACTTGCGGAGCGGGTCCATCCTGAAGCCATCTGACACGGAGCTCCTGTTCTTATGGTCTCTGCCGTAAACTGAAGCTTCAATGCAAGGGACGCGATTCAAGATGGCGTCCCTTGCATTCCTATTGGCTGATTTGAGTGTTAAATTCAAATCAGCCAATAGGAGGCGAGTTTCTGAAATCCTATTGGCTGTTCAAATCAGCCAATCGGATGAGAGCTACTGAAATTCTATTGAATGCTCAAATCAGCCAATAGGATGAGAGCTACTGAAATTCTATTGGCTGTTCAAATAAGCCAATAGGTGTTCAGAAGCTCACCTCCTATTGGCTGATTTGAATTTAACACTCAAATCAGCCAATAGGAATACATGGGACGCCATCTTGAATCCTGTCCCTTGCTTCAGTTTACGGCGGCGACCGTAAGAAGAGGAGCTCCGGGTCAGATGGCTTCAGGATAGACCCACTCCGCACCACAGGGATGAAGATAGAAGATGCCGCTTGGATGAAGACTTCTTCCACCTGGATGGATGAAGACATCGCCGTCTGGATGAAGACCTTCTTCCGCCTGGATGGAAGAATACTTTGCAGACTGGATGAAGACTTCTCCGCCTGGATGTTGGGACTTCAGAACTGTAAGTGGATCTTTGGGGGTTAGTGTTAAGATTTTTTGAAAATTTTGGGGTAGGTTTTTATTTTAGATTAGGGTTTTGGCTTGTAAAAGAGCTAAATGCCCTTTTAAGGGCAATGCCCATCCAAATGCTCTTTTCAGGGCAATGGGTATTTTAAGTTTTTTTAGAGTTAGGGTTTTTATTTGGGGGGGTTGGTTGGTGGTGGGTTTTACTGTTGGGGGTGTTTGCATTTTTTTCTACAGGTAAAAGAGCTGATATCTTTCGGGCAATGCCCCACAAAAGGCCCTTTTAAGGGCTATGGTAGTTTATTGTAGGCTAGGGTTATTTTTTTTATTTTGATTAGATTAGATTAGGTGTAAAAAAAATATTTTGGATAATTTTGTTTGTTATTTTTCGTAATTTAGTGTTTTTTTTGGCTATTTAGTACTTTGTAATAATGTTTAATTGTATAGTTAAATAATTTTAGTAGTGTTAGGTTTATTAATATGTAATTTAGTTTATTTAATTGGTAGTTTAATTTAATTTCAGTATAATAGTTAGGGTAGGTTAATTTATAGTTTGAAATTAGTTTATTTTAATTCTACAGGTAAGTTTTAATTTATATTAAGATAGGGATCTTGTAATTTTAATTTAAAGTTAAGGGGTTGTTAGGTTTAGGGGTTAATAGCTTAATTTAGTTTTTGGCAATGTGGGGGTCTGACGGCTTAGAGGCTAATAGGTTTAGTTAGTGGTGGTTATATGGGAGGCCAGAGGTTTAGGGGTTAATATTTATATTAGTGGCGGCGATATCGGGAGGGCAGCGGTTTAAGTGTTAATAGGTAGTTTATGGGTGTTAGTGTACTTTGTAGCAGTTTAGTTGGTATAAATAAAGTTGGGAAAAACCCGAATAACAGCATCAACAACAGTCCGATGCTCATTGCCCCGTACTTGGTGCGTGTGTTTTTGATGGCTTTTTTTATAAATATGGAGATCGTATTCAGATCCGCAGCCGCAATCTTTGGCAATGTTAGATCCACGCCCTCGAATGCAACATAGTTGACGCTTTGATAAATATCTCCCATAATGCCCCTGTTCTAATTTCAGCAACCTTGGCTCTCCAGATGTTTTAGAACTATATTTCCCATGATGTTTAAGTGTCTTTAAGCTGCCTAAGCATCATGGGAAATGTAGTTCTAAAACATCAGGAGATCCAAGGCTTCTAACCCCTGCCTTAGAGAGACATATACAAATTCTTCTATGTTTTTGTAACATATATAGTTAATCGCACTGTTGATATGCATGGAACATTGCCAATATATTTTCAATTCAACAGATTAATTGCAATTCCTAAATGTTTTCTGAAGTTTTCAACTTCCAACATGAAGGTTTTTTTTTTCTACGATCGGCAGTTGCAATCACTTATGACTATTTCTACTGATAATTTTGAAATGTTTTTTTTTCAACAAAATTTCAACAGAATTGTGATTGACCCCCCTGTTAGCAAAACATACTTTGCTTTGCAATTCTTATTTTATCATCTCTGCTGAAGCCAGTTAGGGAAAGATATTTGTCAGGTTCTTGGAACTGGAAACCCCAACATTTCAAACTTAAATTACTGGAAATGGAGAAAATAAATAATGTATATTGCAAAGCTGTTGTACTATGCATAATTACATATAAATTCTCAAGGTTTTTACTGACTTTTTAACTTTCAGGCCTGTGCTACTAGAAGCACTGGTTGGTTGAAAAAGTCTGGAGCCTTCGTAGGCAGTTTTAATTTTTTTTTTTTTATTCCATGCGGCATAGAATACCAGCCCCTCTGCTGACACATAAACCTGTCCTCTCCTAATTATCTGCAGGTCAGTCACTGTACTCTGGCCCCAGGGTGTGAATGGGAGGTAAAGAAGACAAGCTGTCATGGAGTCTGTTATGCTCTAGCAGTAGCTATCTTGGAGCATGTTGTGCTCATTGGCTGAGATTAAGATCCTGCAGGTGACAGCCGGCTAGCCGTGTTTATCACACCACCTTCTTATTCTTTGTGTGTATGTCCAGATTTTATTTATGGGCAATAAAAGTCAAGTTTTATTTACATGGAATGTCTGAGCTTACCTTCTTTTGATGAACCTTTTATCTTCAGCAAAGCATCCGAGTCTGTATACACCGTTTCCACCTGCGGTGCATATCCCATTTATTTTTTAATCTCGCATTGGTTGTGATGTCATCAACGGCTGCCAGAGGAGTTGGCCGTGGAGTGAGCCGTAAGCTGCAAGTGGAGAATTGAGGGAGACAAGGTTCCGATAGCGAGGAGAGCTGGTAGACACAGTGAGATGCACTCCTCATAGAGTTGAAGTGTGGTGTTGCCTCCTCACGAAGGGATCCGGACTTGGAACTCACCTTTACCCAAAGAGTGCATCTTACTCCATCTACCTGGTAAGAAGATGCCGCTGTTTGTAGACTGGGATATGTTTGCCTAAAGTACTGAGGTCATATCACTATCTTCTATTTGCTGTTACTGCAGCAGGAACATAAATCACTCTCCTAGTCAGGTGCCAGTTATGACAACTGTTAAAGGGGCATATTACCCATATGCAGCATAACAGTAAAATGCTGATTAGAAAATATTATATGAGCACCTTTATGTAAGAAAAGGAAGATATTTTATCACAAAATGTCTTCAGCTCATTAGAGTAAGTGAAAAAATAAACAGCTTTATCAGTGGCGAGGTCACACTTTGCTTTATAGTGATCAAATTAAATTTTAAAAACAAATCTTGCAAGAGTTTATAGTAAACTTCATTACACTGAGTGGGATTTAAAGTGATTGTGCTTGTACATCTTAGATGCATGCTCCCATGCATGTTTTAGGACAAGCATCATGATTGGTTGCTTAAAATCTCTTAACAGTGGGATGAGGCTACTGAGAGAATTCTTACTTTCATGTGATTTTTTTTCTAGTCTGCTCTTAACAGATATACTGCATCACTTTAAAATGATCTACAGCTTTATGTAACATTAGTCTATATCAGGTGCTAGCAACCATTTATGAGCACTGAGACAAATGAATACTATAATGTGACCATGCATGCAAGACTTAACTTTTTCATAAAGTTTGAAAATAAAGAATTATTGCATAGGAAATTAGCACATGATAGACAAGTATCCCTGTATACACTGTTACCAATGCACTGTAGGATTCTGGGTAAGATATGCAAACAAATACTTATGTAATAGTAATAATTATAATAGTATAATAACAATAAAGGCCAAACATCAGATTTGACTCTTGAAGCCATTAGGTTAGCCACATTTCTGCCACCCTATAGCCTTCCCAGTTGCATTCTGTTGCTTTGGGTTCCTTAGCATATATAGCGTGCTGTTTCTTATGCACTGTGCATGGTTCCTGTTAAGGGCAGTGAAGAAGAGGGTAAAAGTGGAACTGACTAATCCCCTTCATGGCAGAAGAAATGTGACAAGGGGGAACCAAAGGCCATGTCAGCACTCAACATGCCACAAGTTGCTACCCCCTTGATCTGTATTTTAACCATATCAATTCTAGCATTTGCATTTTCAATAATGGTCTGTAATATATTCACACTTGCAAATATAATTTTATTTTCCAATGAAAAGCTAACATGGTGACATTTTAACAAAGATAAACAAATCAATACAGGATTGGCATATGCATTGTAATTGCCTTTTGGGAAAAATGGTTTGGAAATAATTAAAGAAATATAAAGCGAGAGGAAGCTTGCATATTATACAGAACTGAATGGAAAATCATAATATATAGTAAGCACTTATATTGTAGATCAAATACTATAGAGGAGGTACAAATCCTCAAATCCGGAATTCCAAAATCCAAACTTCATCAGAAATCAAAACTTTTTAATTAATAATTTTTAAAAAATAAAATTAACAAAAAAATTACTATTTTTCCCTTCCTGTAAGTCACAATTTTCTATGCCTGTATCTTTGTTTTTTTTTTGTGTTTGTTTTGTGTGTGTGTGTGTGTGTGTGTGTGGGGGGGGGGTTATGTTGCAAAATGCAAATAACAAATAACAGCCTATATTTATTTTAAAAAACAAATATTTCCGATGATGGGCGGAGACTATTCTCACTGCGGAAAGACGTGTTTTTGTGAAGCTCCTCAAGTTTGAAGGACTTTATATAAGTTTTTATATAGTAAATATACTACATTCAACAGTTTTGAAAACATCTTTCCTGCTAGGATCAGATGGATACCCAGCATTGGGGATCAGACAAAGTCTCTGCTTATGTTTTCTAAGACAGCTATGCAATCAACTCTTCCACAGGCTTGGATACCATTTTGCAACATGCTGTAATTACACAGCATACAAATCCCAAGTAGCTATCCCTGTGTTAGTAGTAAAGCATAGGTCTGGGGCTGCCGTAACCTAGCCCCCCCCAAACTCTGGGGATAAGTTATCCTGCTAGGATATTGGACTACTCTAAGATGTACCTACCCTGTACAGAACAAAGTTAACAGTTTTATAACGGAGAGATACACTAACTCCATTATCAACCAGATATACAGCCATTTCAAGACTGCTCTTTACAGCAACAGAGCGACTAACTGTAGAGGCATTTGCGAACATGGAGAGGCAAATTCTACAAATGCTGGAGGAACTGCTAGGGGCACACCTAACACGCTTGGAGCGGGAGTTACACAGCACATTTCAGAATGCGTATAGAAAAAGTTCAGATACAGAATACACCGCTGAAATCTTACCAAATCCATCGAACCAGGAACCAAACTCACACACCTTGCCTGCAACAATGGAATACAGGGTTAATGTGACACTCAGACATAATGATGAGACCTTTGCAGCTGGTCAGTTACAATCTGGATTCATCTTGGAGGCTGCAGTTTCAAGTATGAGTGAGGGCCCCGCCAATAACCTGGTAGAGAATCAATTAAATCCCCTGCTAGATCAAGCTCTCAAGGGCCGGAGTTGACACAGAGGCCTCAATGGGATACAGGTCCCTTTTATGGAAAGCAGGAAGACTGCTCCCCGCTGCACAATGGAACTAATCTGCAAATAAAGATCGCAATCGGTGGCAAGCAAGATCAGGGATTCCCTGCTGCTCAAGCTATAGTGTGGGGCAGAGAAGCTAAGACACAAGCACTGAACTTTTTGTGAAGATTCCTGGTCTGAGAGCCCCTTAACTGTCCAAATGAGCTTCCAACAGTATCAGAGCAATTCCACTGCAAATCATTGGACTCTGGTAAAGATTGGAATTGGGTAGGCTGAGTGGATTGGGACTGGTATAACTCCATGCCCCTAACTGAGCATGTCATGATTCTACCAAACTGACATTATCCCTGTGTTCCACTCTCTTACTACGGGTTCAAACGCTGCTAACAAATTTTTGAATCTCTGTTAGTTTTACTGGAGTCTACTTGTAGTACACTAATTGCAGTATGTAGGACAACTATGCTAAGTCTGAACATTTCTTCCTATACTGCTAATGGGACTGTCTCTTCCATCACAGCGAGTACTGCAGTTGTTTGATAGTTTTCCCAATAACTGACATTATAGTTAGTTAGTGAGTTATTGGCTATAAGGTGACTATGTTATTTATATATTCTCCTACACCTGTCTACAGAGAACTCATAGATTGTTAAGTTCATCCCCTATTGTTTTATGCTCTTAATTGATTGCTAAATCTATTTCTCTATTCCAGAGCTCAAATTATGTCATAACACCTATGGAAGGACTTTAAGACACAAGACCAGTGTTTTATTAATATATATCTATATATCTGTCATTCATGTTTTGAGCACCTCTACATATGTATAATGAATATTAAGCAAGATTGAGGTTTCATTCTCCTTATACAGGTGGCTCAGCTAATGCATCAGAGCCGGTTCTCAGTTTATAGTTGCCATATATATATATATATATATATATATGCTTCTTAATACTTATTTATGATGTTTAATTTTATTTATGCATATTGTTAGTCTGTTTTAGACATAATATCATAATATCAGTATGAACATATGTGATGCATATCTTTACTTTCTAATACAATTCTGTTTTGTTTTATACAGACATAGGTAAATGTCATGTCTATAGTTATCAAAGTTACATATATATCTATTAAATCTACAATTGATATGTTCTAAGGTCCAAAAGTGGCCTTATAATAAATATAACCCTCCCACTATGTACCTTGTTAGTTACATTGGAGGTCTAAAAGTGGCCTCATTAGTTTTAAGGAGGTAAAACAAGGGTTTGAGTTTGATATGTTACGGGTTACATTGTATTTTATAGTCCTCCATATCATCTGCAACTATCAATACACTTGCCATTTTACTGTCATGGAGATTACTGGTTGTATAATTTTCTTTTATTTTTATGTATTCAATGTACCTATACGTGTATGCATTTTTTTACCCTCAATAAAAATTAGTTAAAAAAAACAAAAAAAACCCCAAATATTTCCTTTCTGATTACAGTACTGTACTATCTTTCTGAGGGTACTATCAATACAAAAGTATTACAAATTATATAAAACTGGGGGGCGGAGCCTATAGCTGTTGCGGCAGGACTTGTGTGAATCAGTCTTTTAGGAATAATGTTCTAACTTTTACTTAATTTTTACTTGGCAAACTCAAGCTAAGCTACCTTGTGTTACTCAAGAGGAATCTGGGAGTCTCCAAATAATACGGACCTACCTATGTTCCTCAGCTAACTTCACTGTGACTAGCAACGAGGTTGAGAGGCCTTTATTGCCTGACTGTCAGTGTTGTTGAGGTTTCAGCAAATATACCCCCCAGGACCCAGGGTTATCAAATCAGTTTACCAATAACTGGACAGTTCTTTGGTCATTGCGCAACCGCTGACATTAGATAATAGCCAATACCAATTCCTATAAAAGTGAGGATAATGGAGGAGGCATTGCTGACGATACTGGAAGAACATTTCCAAAAACTCCATAAACTATGATAATTGCTTTGGCAAAAGCTCATATATGCAGCTGGAAAACAGACGCCAATCCCCTATACTATTGGAGAGCTCACATACAGGGAGTGCAGAATTATTAGGCAAGTTGTATTTTTGAGGATTAATTTTATTATTGAACAACAACCATGTTCTCAATGAACCCAAAAAACTCATTAATATCAAAGCTGAATAGTTTTGGAAGTAGTTTTTAGTTTGTTTTTAGTTATAGCTATTTTAGGGGGATATCTGTGTGTGCAGGTGACTATTACTGTGCATAATTATTAGGCAACTTAACAAAAAACAAATATATACCCATTTCAATTATTTATTTTTACCAGTGAAACCAATATAACATCTCAACATTCACAAATATACATTTCTGACATTCAAAAACAAAACAAAAACAAATCAGTGACCAATATAGCCACCTTTCTTTGCAAGGACACTCAAAAGCCTGCCATCCATGGATTCTGTCAGTGTTTTCATCTGTTCACCATCAACATTGCGTGCAGCAGCAACCACAGCCTCCCAGACACTGTTCAGAGAGGTGTACTGTTTTCCCTCCTTGTAAATCTCACATTTGATGATGGACCACAGGTTCTCAATGGGGTTCAGATCAGGTGAACAAGGAGGCCATGTCATTAGATTTTCTTCTTTTATACCCTTTCTTGCCAGCCACACTGTGGAGTACTTGGACGCGTGTGATGGAGCATTGTCCTGCATGAAAATCATGTTTTTCTTGAAGGATGCAGACTTCTTCCTGTACCACTGCTTGAAGAAGGTGTCTTCCAGAAACTGGCAGTAGGACTGGGAGTTGAGCTTGACTCCATCCTCAACCCGAAAAGGCCCCACAAGCTCATCTTTGATGATACCAGCCCAAACCAGTACTCCACCTCCACCTTGCTGGCGTCTGATTCGGACTGGAGCTCTCTGCCCTTTACCAATCCAGCCACGGGCCCATCCATCTGGCCCATCAAGACTCACTCTCATTTCATCAGTCCATAAAACCTTAGAAAAATCAGTCTTGAGATATTTCTTGGCCCAGTCTTGACATTTCAGCTTGTGTGTCTTGTTCAGTGGTGGTCGTCTTTCAGCCTTTCTTACCTTGGCCATGTCTCTGAGTATTGCACACCTTGTGCTTTTGGGCACTCCAGTGATGTTGCAGCTCTGAAATATGGCCAAACTGGTGGCAAGTGGCATCTTGGCAGCTGCACGCTTGACTTTTCTCAGTTCATGTGCAGTTATTTTGCGCCTTGGTTTTTCCACACGCTTCTTGCGACCCTGTTGACTATTTTGAATGAAATGCTTGATTGTTCGATGATCACGCTTCAGAAACTTTGCAATTTTAAGAGTGCTGCATCCCTCTGCAAGATATCTCACTATTTTTGACTTTTCTGAGCCCGTCAAGTCCTTCTTTTGACCCATTTTGCCAAAGGAAAGGAAGTTGCCTAATAATTATGCACACCTGATATAGGGTGTTGATGTCATTAGACCACACCCCTTCTCATTACAGAGATGCACATCACCTAATATGCTTAATTGGTAGTAGGCTTTCGAGCCTATACAGCTTGGAGTAAGACAACATGCATAAAGAGGATGATGTGGTCAAAAAACTAATTTGCCTAATAATTCTGCACTCCCTGTATAATCCACCATGAAGGACATTCCCACACTCCCTCTACTAAACCAAGTACTGTCCACCTACAGAAGGAATCCTCTACTTTATCAGATGCCTCATCACTATATGTGCAATTTGAGGCCGGAGTCTAACCCTGAGTGCAGTAGCCAGCTACTACAATCCTACCAAGGTACAGATCAATCACAGTTCACTAGTAGCCTACCTCCATGGTAATGTGGCTGGTTTAGCAGGGCGATGCCTCTGCGATCAAAAGTTCTGGAGTGTGCCCAATCCGGTCCAACACAACTGTCAAACCAGTTCAGATGCAGGCAAGATGGTGATGAAATCTGATGTGACATCTATTAGCACTGATATGGAGAGCAAACATAGTGTGACTACCAGTGCGTCGGAGAACTATGTTTTCACATGCAATGTTTGTGCAGCAGTCAAATCTATAACAGAGAAGCAGGGATGGTCTCCTTTCACTGCCTCAATAGGAACTACAGCCCAATCTTATCTGATACTGTGGGCAAAATAGATGGTGAGCCCTGGCCTGACTTTGGAAACCAGAAGCAGCTAGAAACACAGCAATCGCTAGCATCTAGTCCCTGGAGCTGGCAATTCTCTCACATAGGGTTCAGCATTTCTCACACTGAACGACATGGTATAGGCTGAGTGGGACGTGAACCAAGACTACCTCACCTTAACACATATAATGACACTTCCCTGGTCATTAAAGTAGCCTTGGTCAACTATATTGAGCCCTTAAGAAATAGAAGCAAACTGCTATTTGTATTCAGTAATATCATAACTAGATAGTGATGTAGAGGCAGATCAATAAACTGTTATTTTCTTTAGGACCTTCAGTCTGAGACTTCCTCAATCACTAGAGACTGCTCATAGCTCTCAACTGCTAAATTTAATATTCATGTATGATTTAATTTCTTAGTTACAGCAGTATTAAATACCATAAATGTTTTATATGTTCAACAGATAATCTTCTCCATTTGCCTCAGCATAGTTGTTAGACTAAAATTTCATAGAATACACTGTTTGATTGTTGTTTTTTGATGACCCAAATGTTTGTTCCTAAAAAGGAGACTTGTGAAAGTGGACTAGCAATTATTACCTCTAATTTGTTAGCTTGCATATCTGGGGCAGTTAATATTTTTGTATCTATGTTTTTTCTTTAGTCCTTTGTTACACAAAGTGCATGTACTACATTTAGGATGGTGAGACAGGTTCTTTATCTGTTAACTAACCATATCTATTTATGCAATACTGTGGATTAACTGAGATGAGCTATCATATTTTATATATTGGTCACACATGCTAAGCCCTGTAGTGTTCACAGCTTCGATTCACTTTTTTATACTAGACAAGAGATTACTACACGAGGAACCACTTATTTTATTTGAGGGACTTATGTTAGAGTATATGTGCTTAGAACAAGTTGTCATCCCCCTATTCTGCTACACAGAAGCCCTTAATGCCTTCACCACCATTGTACCACTTAACCATACCCACCCCCCATTTATACCTATTGTGTTCAGTTTAAGTGGTGTGACTGAGATAACATAAGATGTTTAATATCCTACCAAATTTATTTATATAATGCTTAGCTTATGCAATTGAGACAAGCTCTTCTATTAGATATACCAATCAAATATGTGAAGTTTGGTAGCACACCCCCAGTTTCTGTATTACTAGTAATTTAGTTCACTAAACCTCTACGTTGTTACTGCATTGTACCTAGCGTGATCACTATATTTATAACAGAATGACTCATAACTTGACTCAAATTGTTTCCACTAGGATCTTATTGCTGTGACTGTAGGGAGCTTAACTTTTCACCTTAGAATATACTGTTTACATGTGTCCCTAGTAAAGAGAGTTAGATGGCTAGATGTCTCTTTCACATTGATGGGCTATTTTGATAGAATTGAAATGCTTCCTGCGGCTCGGGTAGCATTCTTTAATATACCTTACCATCTCTAGTTCCCTGAACTGACATACTAGCTTATATATATACAACCTCTTCAATGAGCAATATAACTCCAAGGGTTTGATGCTCCAATAGTACCTAGACCTACAGCAAGCTTTCCTTATATACACTATACTTAGCTTTTAGAATATATGGGTTGCACTTTATATAATACTGTATTTGCTACATTACTAAGCCAAACAGTGGCTATACACCTACCTAGTTACCTTCTTAGCATTATATCACTATGTATAGGTCTAAGAGTGACTCAGCATTATCACTAGAGGTACATTTAACAGCTACTATATCTGTTATAAAAGAAGAAAAGAGAGGTTTTCTGTTGAGGCCTATTGGCCATGAGCCTTCGGTAGCTTTTTTTTCCTGTTTTTTTGCTACTGTAAGGTCCAAAAGTGACCTTCCTGTGTCAATAAGAGGGCATATAGTTTCATTGGCAAATTATATATCTACTAACACTCTTGAATATACTAAAAAAAATATATGTATATCCTGTATAACTTGAAATGGTTTTATGTACTGAAGCGATTTCTTTGTATAGATTTTATTTTTATTGTTTGTATGCCATTTACTGAACCTCAATAAAAATATATATAAAACTACCTTAAAGGGACAGTCTACACCAGAATTTTTATTGTTTTAAAAGATAGATAATCCCTTTATTACCCATTTCCCAGTTTTGCATAACTAACACAGTTATAATAATATACTTTTAACCTCTGTGATTATCTTGTATCTAAGCCTCTGCAAACTGCCCCTTTTTTCAGTTCTTTTGACAGACTTGCAGTCTAGCCAATCAGTGCCTGCTCCCAGATAACTTCACGTGCACGAGCACAGTGTTATCTATATGAAATATGTGAACTAACACCCTCTAGTGGTGAAAAACTTTTAAAATCCATTCTGAAAGATGTGGGCTTCAAGGTCTAAGAAATTAGCATATGAACCTCCTAGGTTAAGCTTTCAACTAAGAATACCAAGAGAACAAAGCAAAATTGGTGATAAAAGTCAATTGGAAAATTGTTTAAAATGACATGCTCTATCTGAATCATGAAAGTTTATTTTGGCCTAGACTGTCCCTTTAAGGTTGCATGTATAAGCTGCATTATGACATGTCAATTTCGCTTAAATGACTTAAGATGTTGTCTGTAATTGATCCCATCCCCTTTCCAAACTGTACCATTTTACAGATGCAATAATTCCAAAATCCAAACTGTTCTGAAATGCAAACATTTTCCAGCCCCAAGCAATTTGGATAAGGGGTTTTCTACCTGTAATAATGAAAAGGTAATTATAAATATAATGTGTTACATCTAAGTTGAAGTGTATAAAAAAAAATCTTTTAACATAGACTAGAAAAGACCATCCTTTCATTAGCTGGCATCAGGCACATTAAAAGGACACTAAGATCAAAATTAAACTTTTATAAATCAGATACAGCTTGCAATAAAAAAAAAATCAAATTTACTTCCATTATGCATGTGCAAGAGCTCACAGTGTATACATATAAGAGTCTTTGATTTTCTGATATAGAGGGCAGGGAATGGAAGGAAATTTTAACATTTGTCAGAAAAAAATAATATTCATTTGATATGCAGAATAAGTGTTATTGCATAGTTTTGTTGTTGTGTATTTATTTATTATGCAATTCTACAGTATTAATTGTCCTTTAATCTATTGCCTATTTTTTCTCATCAACCAATTAACATCCTTCACAATCCTTCAAACCCGCTAGTTTGCTGTTACTCCTTACCTCTGCCTTTTTCTCTTTTCTCCAATTTACAACCCCTCCTTTTTCGCCCATATTAAATGTTGCAGTCATGGCTGCAGGGCATATTTAAATCTAGTTTTTCTCAAGCAAAGAAATAAATTATGTACATTAGCAATGAAAAAAAATATATATACAAGAACATTACCTATTTTTAATAACTAATAGACACCTAGATTATGAGTTTTGCGTTACGGTACGGCTTTTAATGCTGAAAAATTGGCCATTACGCTGAAATGGCCAGGAACGCATATTACGAGTTGTGTCAGTATAGCTGTAACGCAAGCATTTTAGCCTGTAACGCAACATCCATTCCACACTCAAAAAAATTACGTTTTTGTATGGGATTTTCATAGCGCCAGTATAACAGGTTGTGCGTTCAGGCTAAAAAGCTTGCATTACAGCCTATACCGACAGGATCGATACCGCCATCTGAGACCAGTAGTTATGGATTTTGTGTAACAAAAATGTTTTACAAAACTCATAACTAAAGTGTTACAAAGTACACTAACACCCATAAACTACCTATGAACCCCTAAACCGCCACCATCCTGCATCGCAAACACTATATTAAACATGTTAACCCCGAATCTGCTGTCCACCAACATAGCGACTATTAAATAAAGTTATTAACCCCTAATCTGCCGCCCACCCACATCGCCAACACTGTAACGCCGCGCCGCTCTAGCCGTTGCTAGGGGCGCAGCGTCTCCTTCTCTGCTCGTTGCCAGGGGCAGTGTCGGCTCAGATGCTTGCGGCGCTGACGTCATCGCCGCACACTCCTGATGCCGGTCAGACATCAGTGGTGCGAATCCTGCCCCTATTTAAACTTGTCACAAACGATCTGTCACCGCCCAAGTATAGGTATTACTTTGTGTACAACAAAAAACAGTGAAAGGAGCACCGGCTGCGAGATAGGGTTTAAAAAGTTATTCTTTTATTTACACCTTGGCTTTATGTTAAAAATCCACATCGAAGGCACAGACATGGTACATAAACAATAATGGTCAGCAAATAGCAACTGACATGTTTAATCTCAAAAGCCGTCTTCCTAAGCTGCTGTCTGCAGCATCTAACGGATATATTTTATACGCCCACAACTTTAGTCACTGTTAACACTGTTGACTGTTACTTTGTGTACTCCTGGGTGTGACAGATTGCTCTTTCTAAGTGCCTAAATGCCATTGCTGAACCTGCCTGCCTGACTACTCTCCTGCCTTAACCCTAAACTGCTGGATTGATTACTGTTGCTGAACCTGCCTGTCTGACTACTCTACCTGCCTTAACCCTCAATCTGCTGGACTGCTTTACTGTTGCCAAACCCTGTCTGCCTGACCATTCTGGTGGTTTATCCTTGGACTGCTTTACTGTTGCAAAACCCTGCCTGCCTGACCATTCTAGTGGTTTATCCTTGGACTGCTTTGCTGTTGTCAAACCCTGCCTGCCTGACCATTATAGTGGTTCATCCTTGGAGTACTCTGCTGTTGCTGCTGGGGACTGTCCTGCCTGTGGTGAGTGCCGCCTTCCTCATTTCACTAACTTTCTCTGCTCTGGGATATTCCCTATCATTCTGGCTTGACGCCGGGATAACAAGACTACTGGCCGAGTTTGGTCTGATAGAGGAGTATCCCATGAGAGTTACATTATACTTGGGCCATGCAGCCAGATGAGGTGGCATGAGCTGTTTATCTTCAGGGACAGATGTTGGGAACCTATACCACACAGTTGCAGAATATGGATTCCAAGTTAGAGACTATTACCGCTCAACTCTCCTTACTAGTTGCAGTGAAGGATGCCGCTCCTGTTACTACACCACCAGCCCCTACTCCTAGTACTGTGACTTCTTCCTCTGCTTCTGTAAGTATACCCCGGATACCCTTGCCTGATAAGTATGAAGGTACCACTGATTGCAGGGGCTTTCTAAACCAATGCAGGCTGCACTTCCACAATGATCCTCACACCTTTCAGTCTCACCAGTCAAGGGTCACCTTTATCATTTCCTTGCTAAAGGACAAGGCCCTAGCCTGGGTCTCTCCCCTTTTGGAACAGAACGCTACACTCCTGCATGAAGCTGATGATTTTATTTCTGCTTTATCTTCTGTGTTTGGGACTTCTGGCCGTACCCCTGCGGCAGAATATTCTCTCCTGGATCTCTGCCAGGGCAATAAAACTGTGGCACAATTTGCCATTGAGTTCCGCACCTTGGCACTTGAAACCACTTGGGATGGCAGTGCTCTCAAGGCAGCCTTTAGGAGGGGTCTCCATGAACGCATCAAAGATGGACTCACTTATTGTAATATTCCTTCTTCTTTGGATGACTTTATAGCGCATTGTATCAATCTGGACTCTCGCTTTCAGGAAAGACAAGTCGAGAGAGACAGAACAAGGAGGGTCCTTCCCTCCCGTTCTCCTATTTGCCTAGTTTCGGCAGCATCCGCTACCCCTTCAGCAGCTCCAGTTACCTCAGTAGAGGAACCCATGGATCTCTCCTCCTTCAAACCTTCAGAGTCTGAAAGGCAGAGAAGAAAGAGACTGAGACTATGTTTTTATTGTGGATCTAACACCCACCAACTAAAGGACTGTGACATTCGGCCAGGAAAAGCCAATGCTTAGGGGATAACACTGAGGTACCTCTGAGCATGATCTCAACTAAATCCTCTCACTCCTCTTGAATCCTGGTACCTGTTACCATTACCTTCCTTCAGAATACTGCCCACACTCAAGCCTTTATTGATTAAGGGCAGCTGGAAACTTCCTGGATCACCGTTTTATGATTCAAGCTGGTTTGCCTCTTCTGCAGAAAAGACATTGTCTCAAAATAACTACCCTGGATGACACCCCCCTTGGTTCGGACGTGATCCATTTTGAGTCAGCACCCCTGACCATGACTGTGGGAGTCCTACACACTGAAAAGCTGCAGTTTGAGGTCATTCATTCCCCAGCACAGTCTGTCATCCTTGATCTTCCTTGGCTTCGGGTATACAATCCACATTTCGACTGGGCTGAGGGACAATTGGCCTCCTGGGATAGCTCCTGTTTTCACTTCTGCCTTGATAAAGTCATTCCTCTGCCCCCGTATTCCCATAGCCAGTATACAGACTCCTTCAAACCTTCGTTCAGTATACACGGACTGCGCGGATGTGTTTGAGAAAAAAAGCAGCTGACGTGCTTCCACCCCACCATCCTTATGACTGCAAGATCAATCTCTTTCCTGGAGCCCCACTTCCTAAAGGGAGGACATATCCACTCTCCAAGGCTGAAACCAAATCCATGAAGGAGTACATCCAAGAGAACCTAGCTAAAGGTTTCATTCGCCATTCCTCCTCTCCTGCTGGGGTTGGCTTCTTTTTTGTCAGTAAGAAGGATGGTGGGCTCAGACCCCGATTTGACTACAAAGCCTTGAACAACATAACCATCAAGAATTGCTATCCAATACCATTGATCACCGAACTGTACGACTCACTCCAGGATGCTCGCTTTTTCACCAAATTGGACTTACGTGGGGCATACAATCTGATTCCCATCTATCCAGGCCACGAATGGAAGTCCGTTTTTAACACAAGATCTGGGGCATTACGAAATACCTTGTAATGCCCTTAGGGCTGTGTAACGCCCCTGCAGTCTTCCAGGCATTTGTCAATGATGTCTTCCATGACCTCCTCAACCGCACTGTCATTGTTTATATGATGATATCCTTGTTTTCTCTTCCACTTTAGAGGAGCATCATAGGCACGTGAGACAGGTGCTTCTTTGTCTCAGTGACAATTCTTTGGTAGCCAAGCTAGAAAAGTGAGAGTTTTATCAAGTTCAGATCCAATTCCTTGGTTATGTCATCTCGAAGGAGGGTTTTGCCATGGATCCTGCTAAACTCACCACAGCTCTCGAATGGCCTCAACCTACCTCTTTAAAGGAATTGCAGAGGTTCTTGGGATTGGCATCATTGGTTAGAGGGCACCTATTCAGATTCTCACCAACACAAGAATCTGACTTACCTAGAGACTGCTCATCGACTAAATCCTCGACAGGCCAGATGGGCCTTGTTCTTTTCCTGTTTCAACTTTGTGGTCTTCCTGGGACCAAGAACAAGAAGACGGACACCCTTCCCTGTCAGTTCACTCACTCAAGTACCAGTTCACTCACTCAATACCACCCTTCTGCAAAGATTGCAACATGCTCAGTCTAGTAAACCTCCTGGTGCCCCCATGGCCTCCGATATCTTCTTTGTACCTCTGAACCTGCGTATCCCTGTGCTAGCCTGGGCTCATGATAGCAAACTCTCAGGACATCCTGGTTCGACTAGGACTTTCAAGCGTCTTTCTCAACATGTTTGGTGGCCTACTATGAAGTCTGACACTCAGGATTATGTGAAAGCCTGCACAATTTGTGCTGCCAACAAGACTCCTCAATCTTTGCCTCCTGGCTTGCTCCAACCATTGTCCATTCCCAAACAACCATGGATCTGGGTTTTGGTGGACCGCTTTTCCAGACTGGCTCACTTCGTACCCCTAACCAAACTGCCTTCTGCGCAAGAATTATCTTCCTTTTTTCTCTTGCATGTGGTACAACTTCATGGCATTCCTGTGAATATTGTTTCCGACAGAGGTCCACAGTTCATCTCTGCCTTCTGGAGAGCCTTTTGTAAGTTGATTGGAACCACTGTTTCTTTGTTGTCTGGCTACCATCCTCATACCAATGGACTAACTGAGAGAGCAAACCAGGATCTTGAAGCCTACCTTATAGCCTTTGTCAACACTCGCCATACCAACTGGTCTGAGTTGCTACCCCTAGCTGAGCTGGCAAGAAACACTCATTGGCACTCTTCTCTTCAATGTTCTCCATTTCAAGCCGCAACAGGGTATCAACCTTGTGTCTTCCCTCTTTCAACTCAGTCCACTGTGGTCCCTGCCGCAGACCGACACATCACTGAACTCACCACTCACTGGCAACGTATTCACTCTCAGCTGCGTTCAGCTGTCTCTAGATATAAGAAGTTTGCTGAACTTCATCATCATAGGGCTTCTGTACGTACCATTCCAGTGGGTGAACGTGTTTGGATCTCTACTCTACATATTCATCTACATCAACCTTGTCACAAATTGGGTCCTAGGTTTATCTGTCTCCTGTTGCCTACAAAGTGGCCTTGCCAAAAACCCTACACATACATCCAGTCTTCCACAGCTCACTACTAAAACCTTACATCAAGAATAGATATACCCAGCTTAGAGCTCCTCCTCCTCTGTTCCTGGTCCGTGGTGACCCCAAATATGAGGTAGCTTAGATCCTGGACTCCAGATACAGGCGCAGACAACTGCAGTATCTGAATCATTGGAAGGGTTACTCTGTGGCAGATCATTCCTGGGTTCCTACCCGTGATGTGCATGCTCCATCTCTGGTCAACAGATTCCATCCTGCTCATTCTTTGAGGCCGACTTTGGTTCCCAGAGGGAACCCTTGAGAGGGGGGCTATGTCACGCCATGCCGCTCTAGCCATTGCTAGGGTAGCGGCGTCTCCTTCCCTGCTCGTTGCCAGGGGCAGTGTTGGCTCAGATGCGTGTGGCGCTGATGTCATCGCTGCACACTCCTGATGCCGGTCAGACCTCAGTGGCGCAAATCCTGCTCCTATTTAAACTTGCCACAAATGATCTGTCACTGCCCAAGTATAGGTGTTACTTTGTGTACTCCTGAGTGTGACAGATTGTTCTTTCTAAGTGCCTAAATGCCATTGCTGAACCTGCCTGCCTGACTACTCTCCTGCCTTAACCTTTAAACTGCTGGATTTTGCTGTTTCTGAACCTGCCTGTCTGACTACTCTACCTGCCTTAACCCTTAAACTGCTGGCTTGATTACTGTTGCTGAACCTGCCTGTCTGACTACTCTACCTGCCTTAACCCTCAATCTGCTGGACTGCTCTACTGTTGCCAAACCCTGCCTGCCTGACCATTCTGGTGGTTTATCCTTGGACTGCTTTACTGTTGCAAAACCCTACCTGCCTGACTATTCTAGTGGTTTATCCTTGGACTGCTTTGCTGTTGCCAAACCCTGTCTGCCTGACCATTCTAGTAGTTCATCCTTGGAATGTTCTGCTGTTGCTGCTGGGGACTGTCCTGCCTGTGGTGAGTGCAGCCTTCCTCATCTCACTAACTTTCTCTGCTCTGGGATATTCCCTATCATTCCGGCTCAACGCCAGGATAACAAGATTACTGGCTGAGTTTGGTCTGATAGAGGAATATCCCACGAGCGTTACAAACATTATTTAAATATATTAACCCCTAAACTGTCACTCCCCAACATCGCTGACACTAATAAAAGTTATTAACCCCTAATCCACCGCTCCCTGACATCGCCGGCACCTAAATAAACCTATTAACCCCTAAACTGCCGACCCCCCACATCGCCAACACTATAGTAAAGTATTAACCCCTAAACTTCCAGACCCCCACATAGTAACTACTAAACTAAACACATTAACCCTTAGACCGCTGACCCCCCACATCGCAAAACACTAAATTAAACTATTAACCCCTAAACCTAACACCCCCTAACGTTAAATTAAAATTACAATATAACTATCTTTAAATGAATAAAAACTTACCTGTGAAATAAAAATAAACCTAACATTAAACTATAAATTAACCTAACATAACTATTTTAATAAAATAAAAAAATACTACCAATTAAAAACCTAAATTACAAATTTAAAAAAAACCCTACGAAAAACTAAAAAACTAAAAAAAAGTTTACAAAAAATAATAAACCAAATCTCATAAAAACCAGTGTTTTATTTAAACACTAAAAGGCACAGCAATGCGTCTCTCAGTATTACTACTCAGCCAGATTACGAGTTTTCATTAGGAGCTATGCGGTGCTAACAAGCAGTTTTTTCTCACTGCTCACACCTGCAGCGCTGGTATTACAGGTTTTTACAAACCGGCGTTAAAAGGCAAGAAGTGAGCGTAGAGCAAAATTGTGCTCCTTACCGCACTCCAATACCAGCGCTGCTTAAGTCAGTGGTGAGCTGGCGGTACGTGCTTGTGCATGATTTCTCCATAGACATCAATGGGGAGAGCCGACTGAGAAAAAGTCTAACACCTGCAAAAAAGCAGCGTAAAAGCAGCGTAAAACTCAGTAACGCAGCCCCATTGATTCCTATGGGGAAACACATTTTATGTTTACACCACCTAACACCCTAACATGAACCCCGAGTCTAAACACCCCTAATCTTACACTTATTAACCCCTAATCTGCTGCCCCCAACATCGCTGACACCTACATTATACTTATTAACCCCTAATCTGCCGCTCCGGACATCGCCGCCACCTACATTATATTTATGAACCCCTAATCTGCTGCCCCCAACATCGCCGACACCTACATTATATTTATTAACCCCTAATCTGCCGCCCCCAATGTCGCCGCAACCTACCTACACTTATTAACCCCTAATCTGCCGCCCCCAACGTTGCAGACACTATATTAAATATATTAACCCCTAAACCTAAGTCTAACCCTAACACCCCCTAATTGAAATATAATTAAAATAAATCTAAATAAAATTTCTATCATTAACTAAATTATTCCTATTTAAAACTAAATACTTACCTATAAAATAAACCCTAAGCTAGCTACAATATAACTAATAGTTACATTGTATCTATCTTAGAGTTTATTTTTATTTTACAGGCAAGTTTGTATTTATTTTAATAGTTATTAACTATTTAATAACTACCTAGCTAAAATAAAGATAAATTGACCTGTAAAATAAAACCTAACCTAAGTTACAATAACACCTAACAGTTCACTACAATTAAATAAATTAACTAAATTAATACAATTAAATAAATTAAATTAGCTAAATCACAAAAAAACACTAAATTACAGAAAATTAAAAACAAATTACAAGATCTTTAAACTAATTAGGCCTAATCTAATAGCCCTATCAAAATACCCCCCCCCCCAAATAAAAAAACCCTAGCCTAAACTAAACTATCAATAGCCCTTAAAAGGGTCTTTGCGGGGCATTGCCCCAAAGTAATCAGCTCTTTTACCTGTAAAAAAAATACAAACAACTGCCCAACAGTAAAACCCACGACCCACACAACCAACCCCCCAAATAAAATACTAACTAAAAAAAACTAAGCTCCCCATTGCCCTGAAAATGGCATTTGGATGGGCATTGCCCTTAAAAGGGATTTAGCTCTTTTGCAGGCCCAAACCCTAATCTAAAAATAAACCCACCCAATACACCCTTAAAAAAATCCTAGCACTCACCCCCGAAGATTCACTTACCGGGAGAAGTCTTCATCCAAGAGGCAAGATGTCCTCAAGGAAGCAGGCAGAAGTGGTCCTCCAGACAGGCAGAAATGGTCCTCCAGACAGGCAGAAGTCTTCATCCAGACGGCATCTTCTATCTTCATCCTTCCGGCGCGGAGCAGGTCCATCTTCAAGACATCCAACACGGAACATCCTCCTCTTCAAATGACGGCTACTTCATAATGAATATCTCTTTAAGTGACATCATCCAATATGGCGTCCCTTAGATTCCGATTGAATGATAGAATTCTATCAGCCAATCGGAATCTAAGGGACGCCATCTTGGATGTAAAAGCTGATTAATTTAGGGCAATGCCCCGCAAAGGGCCCTTTTAAGGGCTGTTGATAGTTTAGTTTAGGCTAGGGGTTTTTTATTTTGGGGTATTAAATTAGGTGTAATTAGTTTAAAGATCTGTAATTTGTTTTTTTTATTTTCTGTAATTTAGTGTGTGTTTTTTTGTGATTTTGATAATTTAATTTAATTTATTTAATTGTATTTAATTTAGTTCATTTTTTAAATTGTATTTAATTTAGCTAATTTATTTAATTGTAGTGTAGTGTTAGGTGTTAGTGTAACTTAGGTTAGGTTTTATTTTACAGGTCAATTTGTATTTATTTTAGCTAGGTATTTATTAAATAGTTAATAACTATTTAATAACTATTCTACCTAGTTAAAATAAATACAAACTTGCCTGTAAAATAAAAATAAACCCTAAGCTAGCTACAATGTAACTATTAGTTATATTGTAGCTAGCTTAGGGTTTATGTTATAGGTAAGTATTTAGTTTTAAATAGGAATAATTTAGTTAATTATAGTAAATGTTCTTTAGATTTATTTAAATTATATTTAAGTTAGGGGGTGTTAGGGTTAGGGTTAGACTTAGATTTAGGGGTTAATACATTTAATATAGTGGCGGCGACATTGGGGACAGCCTTTAGGGGTTAATAAGTATAATGTAGGTGGCGGCGATGTTAGGGGTGGCAGATTAGGGGTTAATAATATTTAACTAGTGTTTGCGAGGCGGGAGTACGGTGGGGTTAAAACGTTTATTGTAGTGGTGGCGATGTCCGGAGCTGCAGATTAGGGGTTAAAAATTTTATTATATTGTTTGCGATGCGGGAGGGCCTTGGTTTAGGGGTTAATAGGTAGTTTATGTGTGTTAGTGTACTTTTTAGCACTTCAGTTATGAATTTTATGCTACAGCATTGTAGTGTAAAACTCATAACTACTGACTTTAGAATGCGTTAGGAATCTTGGAGGTAGAGGGTTTATCGCTCACTTTTTGGCCTCCCAGGACAGACTCTTAATACCAGCGCTATGGAAGTCCCATAGAAAAAAGGGTTTACGAAGTTTACGTAAGTCGTTTTGCGGTAAGGCCAAAGAAGTGTGCGGTGCCCCTAAACCTGCAAGACTCGTAATAGCAGCAGTAGTGAAAAAGCAGCGTTAGGACCTGTTAACGCTGCTTTTTCAGCTTAACGCAAAACTCGTAATCTAGCCGACTGTTTCCTCAGCCTTAGGAAACAGTAGTAATACTGAGAAACACATTGCTGTGCATTTTTGTGTTTAAATAAAACACTGTTTTTTATGAGACTTGCTACCTTTTACTTTATTTGGGTGATCCTTTTCCACGATTGGATGTTTTTTTAGTAGAAATTAGTTTTGCCTAAATATTCTACCTACTGTGAGTGAAGAGATAACTTGCAATCCTGTGCTTCCTGCAACTAGAGGAGAGTTTCACCGGACAACTCTGAGGATCTGGTCTGTCCAGTTTGCACTACATCACAGTGCTATACCAAATGTGAGTGAATATTATCTAGCATTGGTTATTTGATATACTCTGCAGTATTACGCTATGTAGCGGTTGTACCATCTTTTATAGAGCTTACTGTGAGCGAAAAGTCAATTGTGGTATTTCCAAGTCCTCTGTTCCTTATACCTAGAAGAGATTTTGACCGGATAACTCTGAGGATCCGGTCTGCCCTGTTTGCACTACGTCACAGTGCTGTACTAAATATGAGTGTACATTATCCATTATCTGTCATTTGATATATTCTGCAGAATTACGCTATGTGGTGCCTTCTTCATCTTTTTTATAGTTATTCTGAAGCGAATGGCCTTATACCCTGAGGAGAGTAGCATATATGTGTTATTTCATATACGATTTAACTTGGACTTTTTAAGTATGGTATGTGTACCTTATGGTGCAATATTAACTGTTGCATACTAATATGGTTGTTGTGTACATTAGTTTCACATTTGATAACACTATATACCTTACATACATAATTAATCAAGTGATAGCGCCCCTATTTACACTTTGGAGTGCTACTGTTTTTGAAAAAATAATAAACAAAATTATTAAAAATAAAAACAATTACACATAATCTAATAGCCCTATAAAAATAAAAACGCCCCCAAAATAAAACACCCCCTAACCTACAATAGACTGCTAATAGCCCTTAAAATGGCCTTTTGTAGGGCATTGTCCTAAGTTAAACAACTGTTTCACCTGCAAAAAAATACAAAGCCCCCCAAGAGTAAAACCCACCACCCAACCAACCCCCCAAAATAAAAAAACTAACTCCTAAAAAAAAAAATCCTAAACTACCCATTGCCCCTTAAGGGGCATTTGTATGGGCATTTAACTCTTTTTCACTGCCCTTAAAAGGACATTCAACTATTTTACAAGTGCCCATCCCTAATCTAAAAAAAAAAACAAACAACAAAAAAAAATTCTAACACTAACCCCATAAAATCTACTTATGGTTCCTGAAGTCCGGACATCCATCTTCACCCAGGCGGCGAGAAGTCTTCATTCAGGCGGCGACACCTTCATCTATCTCGGAGACGTCTTCTTTCTTCATCCTGACGGCACTGGAAGTGGATCCCATCCTGCGCAGAGTGTCCTCTTCACCGCTGTACACTGAAGTTGTACACCATTTTAAAATGGCTACCTTGTATTCCTATTGGCTGATTTGATTCTTCAAATTCAAATCAGCCAATAGGATGAGAGCTACTGAAATCCTATTGGCTGTTCAATTTTTTTACATGTAAAAGAGCTATTTAACTTAGGGCACGTCATTCCTGGCACGTCCTCAGGGGTTTAAGCGGCTGGAAGCGATGCTGATCACTTCCAGCCGCTTTCAAGGTATTGCCGTGATGCCTCGATATTGAGGCATCACTGCAATACCTTTTTGGTGCACCGATGTGGCTCTCTCTGCATCGGCTAGTGATGGTGCCGATCGTTGGTGGGTGGGAGCAGCTGCAGGGAGGCAGGTGGGCGGCCCATATCTGGATAACTTCCATCCAGGTGTGTTGGATCATTCCCGGGAGCGTGCACGGGAGCAGGGGCATTTGCAGTCTTGTGTTGGGAGCGGGTGGTAGGAGCGAGTGTTGGGAGAGGGGAAGTTAAGTTTTAAAAGGGATCTGGGAGGGGGTGGGGGGTACTGAGGGGGCAGCTACACTACAGAAAAATAAATAATGGGTAAATTATTTTGAAAAGTGGGTACTGGCAGACAGCTGCCAGTACCAAAAATGGCACCAAATAGTGAGAGAGGGGAGGGTTATAGAGCTGTTTGGGGGGGCTCAGGGAAATTGGGTGGTAAGAGGGGTTCCTACGCTGCAGAAAATATATAATTTAAAAAAAACTAATAAAAAAACAAACACAAACTTTTTTTTTTATACTGGCAGACTTTCTGCCAGTACTTAAAGGGACTCTGAAACCAAATTTTTTCTTTCGTGATTCAGATAGAGCATGGAATTTTATACAACTTTCTAATTCGCTCCTATTATCAAATTTTCTTAATTCTCTTGGTATCTTTATTTGAATTGCAAGAATGTAAGTTTAGATGTCGGCCCATTTTTGGTGAACAACCTGGGTTGTTCTTGCTGAATGGTGGATACATTCATCCACCAATATAAAAGTGCTGTCCTTAGTACTGAACTAACAAAAAAGCTTAGATGCCTTCTTTTTCAAATAAATATAGCAAGAGAACGAAGAAAAACTGATAATAGGAGTAAATTAGAAAGTTGCTTAAAATTGCATGCTCTATCTGAATCACAAAAGAAAAAATTTGGGTTCAGTGTCCCTTTAAGATGGCAGGGACAATTGTGGGGGAGGGAAGAGAGATGTTTGGGAGGCATCAGGGGGTGGGATGTGTCAGATGGGTGGCTGATCTTTACACTAAAGCTAAAATGAACCCTTCAAGCTCCCTACAAGCTACCTAATTAACCCTGTCACTGCTGGGAATCATACAAGTGTAGTGCGCAGCGGCATTTAGCGCCCTTCTAATTACCAAAAAGCAATGCTAAAGCCATATATGTCTACTATTTCTGAACAAGGGGGATCCCAGAGAAGCATTTACAACCATTTGTGCCATGATTGCACAAGCTGTTTGTAAATAATTTCAGTGTGAAACCTAAAGTTTGTGAAAAAGTAAACATTTTTTCTATTTGATTGCATTAACCTTGCAAGCTCCCTAATAGCTACCTAATTAACTCCATCACTGCTGGGCATAATACAAGTGTGGTGCGCAGTGGCATTTAGCAGCCTTCTAATTACCAAAAAAACAACTCCAAAGCCATATATGTCTGCTATTTCTGAACAAAGAGGATCCCATATATGCACAAGCTGTTTGTAAATAATTTCAGTGAGAAACCTAAAGTTTGTGAAAAAGTTAGCAATTTTTTTATTTGATCTCTTTTGGCGGTGAAACCATGGCATGAAATATACCGAAAATGGGCCTAGATCAACACTTTGGGTTGTGTTCTAAAAACATATATGTATATGTCAAGGGATATTCAGGGATTGCTGACAGATATCAGTGTTCCAATGTAACTATCGCTAATTTTTTTTTTTTTTAAATGGTTTGGAAATAGGAAAGTGCTACCTCTATTGTTTGCCCTATAACTTGCAAAAAAATCAAAGAACATGTAAACATTGGGTATTTCTAAATTCAGAACAAAATTTAGAAACTAATAGGCATGGGTGTTTTTTGGTGGTTGTAGATGTGTAACAGATTTTGGGGGTCAAAGTTAGAAAAAGTGTGTTTATTTCCATTTTTTCATCATATTTTATAAAATAAAATATAGTAAATTATAATATATGATGAAAATAATTATATCTTTAGAAAGTCAATTTAATAGCAAGAAAAACGGTATATAATATGTGTGGGTACAGTAAATGAGTAAGAGGAAAATTACAGCTAAACACAAACACCACAGAAATGTAAAAATAGCCCTGGTCTCAGACGGTCAACTAATGGAAAAGTGCTCTGGTCATGAAGGGGTTAAATTTGCAAATTAGGTTTTTAATTGGTAGTATTTTTTATTTTATGTTAGGTTAATTTATAGTTTAATGTTAGGTTTATTTTTATTTCACAGGTAAGTTTTTATTTATTTTAAGATAGTTATATTGTAATTTTAATTTAAAGTTAGGGGGTGTTAGGTTTAGGGGTTAATAACTTAATTTAGTGTTTTGTGATGTGGGGGCTAGCGGTTTAGGGGTTAATAGGTTTATTTAGTGGCGGCGTTGTGGGGGGCCGGATTTTTAGGGGTTAATAGGTTTATTTAGTAGCGGCGATGTGGGGGGCCGGAGGTTTAGGGATTAATAGGTTTATTTAGTAGGGACGATATGGGAGGCTGGAGGTTTAGGGGTTAATCATTTTATTTTGTTGCGGCGATGTCAGTGAGTGGCGGTTTAGGGGTTAATAATTTTATTTAGTGGCGGCGATGTCGGGGAGTGGCGGATTAGGGGTTAATAGCTTTTATTAGTATAGGCAATATTGGGGCGGCAGATTAGGGGTGTTTAGACTAGGGGTTTATGTTAGGGTGTTAGGTTTAAACGTAACTTTTTTTTCCCCATAGACATAAATGGGGTTTCGTTACAGAGATTTTTTATACCGCACTTCAGGTGTTTATTTCTAACACTCTCTCCCCATTAATGTCTATGGGAAAAAGCATGCACGAGCATGTCAAATCAGCCCTTGGATTTTGTGTGATATGGAGCTTAACGCCACCATATCACACGCACAAGGAGGTTTTTCAGTAACTCGTAATGGCAGCGCTATGGAGAGTGAAATAAAGCAACTTTTTTGGCGTTAGTTTCGCACCCTGTTTAGCGCAAAAGGGCACTTTAATTCTTAAAAATTTATATTTCACTCATGTTGTGAAAATACTTATCTTTTAATCTTGACAGCCGCTCCAGCTTCCCCTGGTCATCGCAAGCCTCTTCCTATGTCAGAAATGACGGATCGGTCATCCTCCAATCATGGCTCCCCCCCCCGGGGAATCAGTGTCTGATTCAACGCCGTGATTGGAGGAAGCCGTATTCCTCATTTTAGACCCAGAAAGAGGCATTGCGACGGGCGGAGGAAGCAATGCAGCGGCTGTCAAGATTAAAAGGGGTAAAGTGCCCCTGTTTTTAATCGAATTTTTAAAAACCAGGCACTTTATCATAAAAATGTACTTTCCCTTTAACATCATAGCCTCTTAAAAACATGTTTTTATAGGGTGGCTCTGTGTTAGGCCCTAAAAATAGTGAGAATATTTTACAATTAGAAATAAACATTGAAAAAAAGCTATGAACAGCACAGAAATATTTGTCAACATTATTAGTTTTGTAAAATAATTGTAGGGCTAAGTAATTGAGTAGACGGTTAGAAGGGTATGTCCAGCATGTAACTGAACCAAATTAAAGTTGAAATAGTTAGATATACACTGCTAATATATGACCCATGAAGGAGTTGACCTGTCACAGATATACCATTATTTACATTAGGGCCCATTTATCAAGCTCCGAACGGAGCTTGTGGGCCCGTGTTTCTGGCGAGTCTGAAGACCGCTGCTCCATAACCCTGTCCGCCTGCTCTGATGAGGTGGACAGGATACGCTACAATTCAACCCGATTGAGTACGATCAGGTTGATTGACAACCCCCAGCTCTTGTGAGCTGCTGGTGCAATGCTGAATACGGAGAGCGTTTTGCTCTCCGCATTCATCGATATCTGTCGGACTTGATCCGCACTGTTGGATCAGGTCTGACAGACATTTGATAAATCGGCCTCATTATATTTTCGCAATGGTGTTAATCATAATACTTGCCGTTTTTTTAATTGTCATAAATTTAAAATAAAGCAATACAATAAACTATAGCTTCAAACCACTAACAATTCACTCCTTTAGAATATAAAGCAGATGCTGATTTCTTAAATAAAAAAACATAAAAATGGCAAATTTTGTAGATTAGATAAGAAATGACTTTTAATGTTTTTACAATTATCATTAGTGTATTGCTAATTTTACACATGAACATTGCAATTCAGTATTGTATTTTCATGTTTACTTAAACGACTACTGTGTTTGCTGTAGCTAATGAATATTAAAATTAATAAATTAAAAATGAACTAATTTAATTTGATCATTTTTATTCCATATATTCTTGATTTGTCAGTATATCAATCATTAACAAAAAAGACATCAGTATAGTTAGTTAAGAAGCTGAACATAATGAATTCTCAGATATTAATTAGTCCCTAATCAATATTTTCAATCTTTTTTTTTAATTTGAGTAATAGAATTTCCAAAACCATAGAAAGTAAATTATAAGAATCAAACCTAGTTTTTGTTCTGCTTACTTATAAAGAGAACTATTGTTAGAATGTAATTTAAATGGAAATCTCATCTGTAAGCTTATTTCAACTGGCATTAAAATAGAACTGTAGGCATGCATTTGGTTTTTAGTAAGAAAACTGTCATAGCCCTGATATAGCATTTAAGAAACTATTCAATTTACTTCTATTATGAAAATTGACTTTGTTTTCTTGGTATAATTTGCTGAAAAGCATAGTTAGGTAAGCTTAGGAACAGTGATTGGTGGCTACAGATATTTTCGATGCAACCAAATTTAAGGGTTAACATTCATAAGAGATTTATATACAACTGTTATGGAAAAAACATATAGTAGAAGAAATATATAGGATGATAAAATAGTTCTACACCATCAATATTTAATAAGAACAAACAATAACAATTAATGTCTCTCCGGAAATAAGAATAAAAATAACTCACAGTTTCAAAGGCTGTTGGAGTCTTAGCGCCCTGGTTAGTGAAACACTCATTTCCACTTGTCGGTTAGTCTGGTCACATTACCTAATTTCTCCATTTTTATTGATCCTCAGAAACAGCAATGGTGATTGACAGCAATACCTTCAGAGCTCACCGGGGGGAAGAGGGGGGTGGTGTAGCTAAGGCTATATGTACAGATTAGTATCCATAGCTTAGGTGATCTGTGGGTTTTGGTTAAAGAGCCTTTGTAAAGATAACTAAGCTATCCGGTATATAATTCCCGTATATATCTTCTTTCAATTGACGAACTAACCCATTATATTCCAGTAGAAGTTATATTAAATTCCACAGTGAAACACACAGTATTCACATCAATCTTTCTTATATTTAGGGCTAGATTGTGCTATTTTGAGCTCACGCGCGCGCGTTAGATTTGCTAGATGGAGGCTTTTTGCGTGCTCGTATTACGAGTTGAAAGTAAAAAGTTGGCAAGCAAATCTAGATGCGTGCAAAAAGATAGACTTTGTGAAATCGTCATCGCATTAACGTATTCTCCCTTATACTTCAATGGAGTGCGCAAACTGCAAAAAACCCTAAATTTAAAATATTGTTTTAACTAATTTTTATCAGACAGTGTTCACATGAGTGTAGCTGTGCTTTGACATGTATTTATGTTGTGATTTATTCAGCTTATTTTCATCCCTTACCTTATAGCAAGCTCTGAAGTTGCACTAAACCGACAAGCAGTAAATTTGATTGCGCTCGAGCGAACCCATTTATTTTCAGCTTGTAATACACGCACTATTTCCGTTGCACGCAAAAAGCAGAGAAAACAGTTAGCAGGCCACTTATTGTGATAACTATGGCTCACCTTCCGCCCGTAGACAAGGACCTTCAGGCGTCTGTATCCCGGTGTCGGCAGAGAACCCAGATCCAACCAAGCCTACTCACAGACTCGCGACTTTCAAAACTCTGCGGTCCATTTAGAGTACACTGTCTGCCGCACCATGCGCCCACATCCAATTCCTTCTGGATATGTCATCACCCACGTGGCTGAGCAATCACATGCAATACATAATCCAATAGGGGCAAGTCGGCTATCCCTGAACACGGACAGATCTTCTGGCAATAAAGCAAAGTGGAACAAAAAACACAGGAGCGATCCGTCTGTATTAAAATAAAAGTATCTTTATTTTCACAGGTTTAAAATAAACCCCAGAGTCCATGGTACAACATCCAAGGGTGTAGTGTGTAAGATAGGCTTACGCGTTTCGGTGGAAGCCATAATCATAGCCTAAACTATCTGGCACACAACACCTATTTAAGTACATAAAAAGCCATTCATTGGTTAATCAATATTTCTAAAAGACACACCCTCTAATGATTTAATACAAACACCAGTGCTATCCTGCATATAAAGAAAATCCTGGATACATATTGATTCATCCTGCGTGGAACAAGCAAATACAATGTATATACAATATCAACTAAATGTATAAAACAAAAAATAAGAAATAATAAGAAACAATAGAAGATAAGTAGAAACAATGATATTGGGTTAACAATAGGCATAAGTGTGATGGTAATGGTGCAGAAAGAGAATGTGGGATGCTGATATACAATCCATTTTCAGCATCCAAACTATCCTACATTATCCATGGCAATTCTCTAAATGACCAAAATACCTCAGCACGTTACTGATCGCACATGCGTATAAAGTAAAAGTAAACCCACTTGCCTACTCAATGTGTTTATTGATTATGGACAAATTCATATTTACATAACTATATAGCACACACAGGTAAATGTAATGCACCAGACTACACATATATTTGTTTTTAAATATAGTTATATTTATAGGAACCATATTGTTAACTGCAACATTTCTTAAAGAATACTGACCTAAGCCTGGTGCAACACAAGTGCCCCTGCATAAAGATTTCAGCATCACATAAACAAACTGATATAAATTAATATATGTGTGCAAAATAGATGACAAAAAGTAAATATCAATATACATACAAAATAATGGTAGGAAACAGATCTAAAAGCACAGAAAAGGTAGGGAAATCTACTGTTGAACACCATAACCTACTGCCAAAAATTAATTAGGTCATACTCAGAATTAAGTCCTGTAGGTACCCTAGTTTTTAACCTAAATATCCAAAACATTTTGTGTCGCTCTAGGCGTTTAATCCTATCTCCACCCCTGCCTATTGTTGAAATCCTTTTATTAATATTCCATGCAAAGGTGTCACTGCTTTTATCATGGAAATGTGCAAAATGTGGTGCTAAAGGAGTTTTGGCTTTACCCATATGTATATGAGAAACTAGCTCTCAGCGAGCTTTGAAATAACAGTGACCTTGTGATACGAAATGCTGATAAGGGGGGGTTGGTAGTGGTGCTCAATAAGAGTGATTATGTGGATGAGTTCCTAAGACAATTGGACAATAGGGACAATTATGATCTTTTGAGCCATGACCCTACCCTGTCTTATCAAAGAGAGTTATGGCATTTCCTGGACAGAGGCTGTGACTTGGGGATTTTGGACAAAAACACCATAGAGTATCTTTATGTGGAGCATCCCAGAATGCCTATTTTCCACCATTTGCCCAAAGTCCACAAGTCATTGACCGGTGTCCAGGGGAGACCGATAGTTAGTGGCATTGGCTCCCTGTTTGAAAAACGTTCACAATGGCTGGATTAGGTCATACAGCCCATTGCTAAGAGCCTACCAAGTTATCTACAGGACACCAAGCATGTCCTTAACATAGTCAAGGAGACAGGTTGGGATGTCCAGTCTAGTTGGTTGACAATAGATGTAAATTCACTTTATTCGTCAATCCAGCATAGTTTCATCCTAAAGGTGTTGAAATATTTTTTATGCCATTATACTGACTTTATAGTCTGTTTCCGTGAATATGTAATTGATGTAGCATATTTTTTGTTGACTCATAATTTCTTCAGCTTTGATGGTAACATTTATCTGCAAAGATGTTGGACAGCCATGGGGGCAACATTTGCCCTATCCTATGCCAACATTTTAATGGGATGGTGGGAGCTGTCCCACATCTTTGCAGATACTAACCCCTTTGGAAATAACATCCATATGTACAAGCACTATATTGATGACTTGTTGCTTGTATGGCAGGGTGATGAGGAGTCTGCTCTTGCCTTTGTTGATTGGTTAAATGACAATGGGGTGGGCTTGCGATTCACCTACAAGTATCATAAAGATACAATTAATTTCTTGGATCTTAAACTCAAAGGATTACCTAATGGTAAAATTGAGTCAAGGATGTATCGCAAGCCTATTTCAGGCAATACACTCTTAAGGGCAAACAGCTGTCACCCTGGGCATGTACCCTATGCAGTGGCTAAGGGGCAGTTTATCCGAGCTAAAAGAAATTGCACCGAAGCAAACAAATATGAATAGGAGGCTAAGGATCTTAGCAATAGGTTGGTAGAAAGAGGGTACAAGAAGTCTGTAGTTAACAGGGCCCAACAGGAGGTAGCTGGATAGAGATACCTTGTTGCATGACAAAAGTACCTTAGATGGCAAGTCTTTTGATGGTGTTACATTTATCACCAACTATAATGCACAATATAACAAGGTGTGTGATATAGTGCACAAACATTTCAAGGTGCTAGTTGCAGATGATTTATTGGTCCCCACTGTTGAAAAAGGCATAAGATGCGCTTACAGAAAAACAAAAGCATTAGGGAATTCAGAAGCACCATTAGAAGTAATTAGAGCTAAAGTGACCACCTTCACATGTTTGCAACACAAAGGCATGTTTAAATGCGGCAGGTCAAGGTATAAACCATGTGAACATGCTCTTTTATGTGACAGTTTTAAATCGATGGTAACGCAGGAGAACTTCCGCAGCTGTTTTAATTGCACTTGCAACTTTGTTGTATACCTTATAACATGCACTACTTGTTTCCTTCAATATATAGGACTCACTACAAGAGATATAAATTCCCGTATTAGAGAACATCTCTCTACTATAAAAATGGGTAAAGCCAAAACTCCTTTAGTACAACATTTTGCACATTTCCATAATAAAAGCAGTGACTCCTTTGCATGGAAAGAATTTCAACAATAGGCAGGGGTGGAGATAGGATTAAATGCCTAGAGCGACAAGAATTGTTCTGGATATTTAGGTTAAAAACTAGGGTACCTACAGGACTCAATTCTGAGTATGACCTAATAAATTTTTGGCAGTAGGTTATGGTGTTCAACAGTAGATACCCCTACCTTTTCTGTGCTTTTAGATCTGTTTCCTACCATCATTTTGTATGTATATTGATATTTACTTTTTGTCATCTATTTTGCACACATATATTAATTAATTTATATCAGTTTGTTTATGTGATGGAAAATTTTTATGCAGGGGCAGCTGCTGGTGCAATGCTGAATACGGCGAGCGTATTGCTCGCCGTATTCAGCAAGGTCTGGCGGACCTGATCCGCACTGTCGGATCAGGTCCGCCAGACTTTCTTAAATAGGGGCCATTGAGTAGGCAAGTGGGTTTACTTTTACTTTATACGAATGTGCAATCAGTAACGTGCTGAGGTATTTTGGTCATTTAGAGAAGTGCCATAGATAATGTAGGATAGTTTGGATGCTTAAAATAGATTGTATTTCAGCATCCCGCATTCTCTTTTTGCACCATTACCCTCACACTTATGCCTATTTTTAACCCAATATCATTATGTCTACTTATTTTCTATTTTTTCTTATTATTTATTATTTTTTGTTTTATACATTTAGTTGATATTGTATATACATTGTATTTGCTTGTTGCACGCAGGATGAATTAATATGTATCCAGGATTTTCTTTATATGCAGGATAGCACTGGTGATTGTATTAAATCGTTAGAGGGTGTGTCTTTTAGAAATATTGATTAATCAATGAATGGCTTTTTATATAATTAAATAGGTGTTGTGTGCCAGATAGTTTAGGCTATGATTACGGCTTCTGCCGTAACGCATAAGCCTATCTGACACAGTACACCCTTGGACGTTGTACAATGCACTCTGTAGTTTATTTTAAACCTGTGGAAATAAAGATACTTTTATTTTAATACGGATGGATCGCTCCTGTGTTTTTTGTTCCACTCAGACAATTCTAGTGCTGTCTTCACAGAGGCAGAACTTACTGAATTTTCTAAGAACAGGAAATGAACCTGGAAATCCCAGAGAGATACCTTCCATAGAAAGTAATGAAGCTCTCTGGAATACAAAATTATACATGGGAGAGAGAAAGTAACTGGAGAACCACTGGGGCTGATATAAATGCTCTATTTGCATCAATTCCAAATTCCAAATTAAACTGAAATGTTTTCACTACAATTTAACTTGCATGTGTCTATATTTTTGTATATATTATTTTTCTGTTAATGAAAATAAGTGTATTGTGAATTTTGAGCAAATTTCATATGCAAACAGCTGGCAAGACAAATCAGTGAGACCAGCTTGTTTAAACTGCTTAAATAATTTCACAAGACTTGTAAGAGAGATTTTAACATACCCTGGGAACTCCCCTGTTCAGCCCAGGGAACTGCCCTGTCCCTCCCACTTTCTGAAGTTGAAGTTTGCAATTCAGCAAATTGAAGGTGCAATGTAATGTCTAAAAGCTACACAGAAATATACAAAGTGTGATCTTAATTTGTTGACGTAAAGAAGCTTTTAAAACATAATCAGAATTTGTAAAATTACTGATAGAGCTAAATCTAAATGTATTAAAATATAAATGAGAAAGTGCAAAGCTTAAATGTTATAATACTGAAATGACCCAATCTAAAGTTTAATGTAATCTAAAATACAAAGCAAAAGTTTAAGAGTAACAAAACTCTCATATCACGCAGTGCTGTATTGCACTAGGCTTGTCTGTCCTTCCTTTATAGAAATGAGAGAGATTGCGCAGTGGTGGAGAGTTCCACCCTTTTTCTCTCTCTTTCAGCTCCCTTAACGCCTAGTATTCCACAAGACCCGCCATTTGAAAGGAAACCTTGTTTATTACAATTCTAAAAAATATATACTTTGATTACTAAAGTACACTAAAAACTTAAAAAAGCACACCTTTAAAAAATGCAATCCTGAAACTAAAGTAACATCCCCCCAAAAAAAACCTTTCCTAAAAAATCCTATCATTAAAAACCCATATCCTAAAAAAAAAAAAAAAAAAACTTTATATGACAGCAAATGCAAGAAACATTATGGGCAAAATGGGGGAGCAGGAGTTCTTAGTTGCAAAAGAGGATTATGATGTTATCAGTATAACTGAAACCTGGTCATATGATTAGAGGGACAGGATTAATAAAAGGGGTGGAGGACTTTGCATGTATATTAAACATGACCTTTAACCTACAATAAGGGAACGTATTTATACAGGTGTTAATGTAGAGACCCTGTGGGTTAAAATAAAGAGTGGGAAAAAAAATCCTAAAAAATATTACTAGGAACATGCTACAAGCCCCTCAACATTAGTGACTTGGAGGAAACTCAACTACTAATACAAATAGGAATTGCTGCTAATAATACCAGTGCTGTATTTATAGAAGATTTAAACTACCCCAGCATAAACTGGGCCAATGAAACTAGTAATACAGTTATGGGAGAAAGATTTTTAAATGTTCTCAAGGAAAACTTAATGTCACAACCAACTAGGAATAAAGCTATATTGGATTTAATGCTCTCAAACGATACAGATATAATATCAAACATAGAAGTCAAAGAACACTTGTGAAACAGTGATCATAACATGGTCACATTTGAAATTACTTTCCATAAGCAGTGTTATAAGGGTTCAACTAAGACTTTTAATTTTAAGAAAGCAAAATTAAATGATTTAAGGTAGTTGTTAAATAACATACATTGTGACAAAGTATTCTCTAACAAAAATACAGAGGATAAATAGATAACATTTAAAACTTTGTTAAATAAATATACATATTAACGCATACCACATGGTTATATAAAAAAATCCATGCTAATGTGGTTAAATAAAAATGTGTTAAGAGCAATTAGGAAAAATATAGTGCATTTGAAATATTTAAAGAAAATAGTACAACATTCCAAATATGTAAGAAATGTAACAAAGCAGCCAAAATTGATAATGAAAGATTAATTGCAAAGGATTCTAAGTCAAACCCTAAAAGTTTTTTTAAGTACATAAATGCCAAAAAATCTAAGAAGGAAAATATAGGTACATTAAAATGTGTGAAGGGTAGCATGATTAACAGTGAAAGGGAGAAGGCTGAGGCACTAAACCAGTTATGTTCTTCAGTATACACAATACAGGAACCAATGGGAGATACTTTGAAAAAACTAGAACATACAAGCCAATACCATTAACTGGGTTATCTCTAGAGGATATCAGTAATAAAAAAAAAAAAAGAATTATATTAAGGTAAATAAAACCCCAGGCCCAGATGGAATATACCCAAGTGTTTTACGGAATTTAGCACTATTATAGCCAAACCTCTACTCTAATTTTTCAAGACTCATTATCCTAAAGCATAGCTGATGTGGTGCCACCTTTTAAAAAGGGAAGCAGGGGCGATACAGGAAGCTATAGACCAGTTAGTATGACATCAATAGTGGGAAAAATACTTGAAGGGATTATAAGGGATCATATTGATGAGTATATTTCTGTAAACAAAATTATGGGGCCTAGTTAACAAAGGTCATGCGGACCTGATCCAACAGTGTGGATCAGGTCCACCAGACCTCGCTGAATGCGGAGAGCAATACGCTCTTGTGAGCTGCTGGTGCAACACCGGGTGCTATTTAGCTAAATTGCTAATTAAGCTGGGAGTAAACTTTTTGGGCACGTTGGGCTGTGCTATTATGAGTTGAAAGTAAAAAGTTTGCACTCTCACGCTAACCCAACGTGTGCAAACAGCTTACTTCTATCGCAATTAGAATATTGCAAGTGCGATAACCTATTCCCCCACTAACCCAAACTCATAATCTCATATTTCTACATATATCTTATAGTATTTTGGTACAATATATATTTATACCTTTAAATATAGATGATTATATATAGGTTTAAATATATACAGATATATATATATATATATATATATATATAGAGGAATATCTATTTTAAATACTTTAAACATGTTTTGCTATGTGCAGAACATTGGTATGTAAAATATTTACAGTAAATACACAGTATTACTTAACTGCAAAGGGCTCCAATACACTTTTATGTCTATATGTGTGTACATTTGTATATATGTGTTTAAATGTGTATATATGTCTGTAAATACATATATACACTTTTATATATATATATATATATATATATATATATATACATATACATCTTTAGACATGTATGTATATCTATGTTAAAGCCCTTTGGCTGCCTTTTTTTTCTAACACCTGAGACATAACTTTTGTGTGCATTATTTTTATTTAAGAATTTTATTAGATAGTGTTATTATGAGTGTAAATACCTTGTAATGTATGTTTGATGTGTTTTGTGCAACTTTTTATTTTTGCTAAATAGTTAACCAAAGTTCTGAAGACGCAAAAATTATTCTAGGGTAAATCGTGATTGTGCTAAAGTGATCACATGTACTTTCAACTCGTAAAATGAGCGCAATTTAACCTGCGCATAAATTATCATGAAAATCTTATATCGCTTGCACGCAAACGTTTGTACTCCACACGTAATCTGGCCCTATGAGTTCAAATCAGCATGGTTTTATGAGAAATAGATCATGTGAAATGAATCTAATTTGATTCTACAAAGTAAGTAAAAATATAGTTAAACAGGATTTTGCAAAGGGGTTTGATACAGTGCCACATGAAATTAATGTACAAAATTAAGAGACTGAGAAGAGCTGGAAATGTTAGCTAATGGATAAATAACTGGATAAATGACAAGGAGCAATGAGAAGTGGCAAACTTCAATACTGGGCCCTGTTTTTTTTTTAATTTTATTAATGACTTGGAGCAAGGATTAAATAGCAAAATATCTATTGTTGCAGGTAAAACAAAGTTGTGTAAGGTCATTAGGTCAGTGTAGCAAAAATTAGAAGAATGGGCAGGTAAAAGGAAAATTTAATTTAATACTGGAAAGTGCAAGCTTCTACATTTTGGAAGTTAAAATAAGCAGGCAACCTATTATTTAAATGGGACTAGATTTCGCAAAACAGAGGAAGAAAGGGATTTGGGAGTACTTCTAGATACCAAGCTAAAGATGGGTGCACAATGCAGGACAGCAGCTTCTAAGACTAATAAGATACTAGCATGTATTAAAAGAGGCATTGATGCAAGGAAGGAACTCATAATTCTGTCATTATATAAATCCCTGGTAAGACCTAACCTTGAGTATGGAGTGCAGTTCTGGGGACCAATCTCAAAAAAATGCATTGCAGAGAAGGGCAACAAAACTAGTAAGGGGAATGTAGAATCTAAGCTATATGGAGAGGTTAGCCAAACTGGGTCTGTTTTTTCAAGAAAATAGGCACTTGAGAGGTGACATGATTACTTTATAATAATATATTCAAGACCTATACACAGAGATGATGGAATCTCTGTTTATTCCAAGAAATTTAAGGCTGGAGGAAAGGAGATTTAGGGGTCGAATTATCAATGTCCGCCGCACATCGATAAATGGTGACAGCATATCTTGTCTGCATTTATCATTGCACAAGCATTTCAATAGAAATGCTTGTGCAATGCCGCCCCCTGCACATTTGCGGTCATTTGACCGATAGCAGGGGGTGTCAATCAACTCGATCGTATGCAATCGCACGGATTGCTGTCTGCCGCCTCAGAGGTGGTGGACGAGTTAAAGAGCAGTGGTCTTAAGACCACTGCTTCTTAACTCCTGTTTCTGGCGAGCCTGAAGGCTCCCGGACCCCTAATCTCCAGCAACATAAATGTTTTTTTACTGTAAAAGAAATCTAATTGTGGAACTCATTACCTAAGGAGGTAGTAAATGCCATTACCTTGGATACATTTAAAAATGACAAAGATATAGGGAGGTCTATAGTAGCATGCACAGAATAAACAACCATGGTCCCTGCAAAAAGTCTTACATGTCATGTTTAGTCAAGAAAAGCTGCAAACTCAAACTTCTCATTTAATTCTTTAGAGATAAAGGTATTTAGTCTATACATCCATTTAAAAATGTTTTAGAAACATTTCTGGCTAGAAACTGAACTCAGCAGTATGATTGCTTGTGTTAAATGGGTCACCTTTTTAATGGGCATAATTTAAGCTCAGCTGGAGCTTTAAATTTAAGTATATTAAGATTTTTATAGGTTGAACTTGATGGACTTCTGTCTTTTTGCAAACTTATTTACTATCGGCTAGATTTAGAGTTCTGCGGCCAAAGGGGTGCGTTAGCTACGCGTGTTTTTCCCCCCCGCACCTTTTAAATACCGCTGGTATTTAGAGTTTACAGAAGGGCTGCATTAGGCTCCAAAAAGGGAGCGTGGAACATAATTTACCGCCACTGCAACTCTCAATACCAGCGGTGCTTACGGACGCGGCCAGCTTCAAAAACGTGCTTGTGCACGATTCCCCCATAGGAAACAATGGGGCCGTTTGAGCTAAAAAAAACCTAAAACCTGCAAAAAAGCAGCGTTCAGCTCCTAACGCAGCCCCATTGTTTCCTATGGGGAAACACTTCCTAAGTCTGCACCTAAAAGCATAACATGTACCCCGAGTCTAAACACCCCTAACCTTACACTTATTAACCCATAATCTGCCGCCCCCGCTATCGCTGACCCCTGCATTTTATTATTAACCCCTAATCTGCCGCTCCATACACCGCCGCAACCTACGTTATCCCTATGTACCCCTAATCTGCTGCCCCTAACACCGCCGACCCCTGTATTATATTTATTAACCCCTAATCTGCCACCCCCGACGTCGCCGCCACCTACCTACAATTATTAACCCCTAATCCGCCTCACTCCCGCCTCAAAAACCCTATAATAAATAGTATTAACCCCTAATCTGCCCTCCCTAACATCGCCGACACCTAACTTCAAGTATTAACCCCTAATCTGCCAACCGGACCTCGCCGCTACTCTAATAAATGTATTAACCACTAAAGCTAAGTCTAACCCTAACACTAACACCCCCTAAGTTAAATATAATTTTTATCTAACGAAATAAAATAAATCTTATTAAATAAATTAATCCTATTTAAAGCTAAATACTTACCTGTAAAATAAACCCTAATATAGCTACAATATAACTAATAATTATATTGTAGCTATTTTAGGATTAATATTTATTTTATAGGCAACTTTGTATTTATTTTAACCAGGTACAATAGCTATTAAATAGTTAATAACTATTTAATAGCTACCTAGTTAAAATAATTACAAAATTACCTGTAAAATAAATCCTAACCTAAGTTACAATTAAACCTAACACTACACGATAAATAAATTAATTAAATACAAATACCTACAAATAAATACAATTAAATAAACTAACTAAAGTACAAAAAATAAAAAAAAGAACTAAGTTACAAAAAATAAAAAAATTATTTACAAACATTATAAAAATATTACAACAATTTTAAGCTAATTACACCTACTCTAAGCCCCCTAATAAAATAGCAAAGCCCCCCAAAATAAAAAATGCCCTACCCTATTCTAAAATAAAAATTGAAAATCTCTTTTACCTTACCAGCCCTTAAAAGGGCCTTTTGCAGGGCATGCCCCAAAGAATTCTGCTCTTTTGCCTGTAAAATAAACATACAATACCCTCCCAACATTACAACCCACCACCCACATACCCCTAATCTAGCCCAAACCCCCCTTAAATAAACCTAACACTAAGACCCTGAAGATCTTCCTACCTTATCTTCACCACGCTGGGTATCACCGATCCGTCCAGAAGAGGGTCCGAAGTCTTCCTCCTATCCGGGTGATGTCTTCATCCATGCGGGGGCTGAAGAGGTCCATCATCCGGCTGAAGTCTTCACCCAAGCGGGGGCTGAAGAGGTCCATCATCCGGCTGAAGTTTTCATCCAAGCGGGGGCTGAAGAGGTCCATCATCCGGCTGAAGTCTTCTATCAAGCGGCATCTTCAATCTTCTTTCTTCCGGGTCCATCTTCATCCCGCCGATGCGGAACATCCATCCTGGCCGACGACTTCCCGACGAATGACGGTTCCTTTAAGGGACGTCATCCAAGATGGCGTCCCTCGATTTCCGATTGGCTGATAGGATTCTATCAGCCAATCGGAATTAAGGTAGGAAAATTCTGATTGGCTGATGGAATCAGCCAATCAGATTCAAGTTCAATCCGATTGGCTGATCCAATCAGCCAATCAGATTGAGCTCGCATTCTATTGGCTGTTCCGATCAGCCAATAGAATGCGAGCTTAATCTGATTGGCTGACCCAATCAGCCAATCGGATTGAACTTGAATCTGATTGGCTGATTCAATCAGCCAATCAGAATTTTCCTACCTTAATTCCGATTGGCTGATAGAATCCTATCAGCCAATCGGAATTCGAGGGACGCCATCTTTCATGACGTCCCTTAAAGGAACCGTCATTTGACGGGAAGTCGTCGGCCTGGATGGATGTTCCGCGTCAGCGGGATGAAGATGGAGCTGGAAGAAGATTGAAGATGCCGCTTGATAGAAGACTTCAGCCAGATGATGGACCTCTTCAGTCCCCGCTTGGATGAAGACTTCAGCCGGATGATGGACCTCTTCAGCCCCCGCTTGGATGAAGACATCGCCCGGATAGGAGGAAGACTTCGGACCCTCTTCTGAACGGATCGGTGATACCGGCGTGGTGAAGATAAGGTAGGAAGATCTTCAGGGGCTTAGTGTTAGGTTTATTTAAGGGGGGTTTGGGTTAGATTAGGGGTATGTGTGTGGTGGGTTGTAATGTTGGGGGGGGTATTGTATGTTTATTTTACAGGCAAAAGAGCAGGATTCTTTGGGGCATGCCCTGCAAAAGGCCCTTTTAAGGGCTTTGTTATTTTATTAGGGGGCTTAGAGTAGGTGTAATTAGCTTAAAATTTTTGTAATATTTTTATAATGTTTGTAAATAATTTTTTTATGTTTTGTAACTTAGTTCTTTTTTATTTTTTGTACTTTAGTTAGTTTATTTAATTGTATTTATTTGTAGGTATTTGTATGTAATTAATTTATTGATCGTGTAGTGTTAGGTTTAATTGTAACTTAGGTTAGGATTTATTTTACAGGTAATTTTGTATTTATTTTAACTAGGTAGCTATTAAATAGTTATTAACTATTTAATAGCTATTTTACCTGGTTAAAATAAATACAAAGTTGGCTGTAAAATAAATATTAATCCTAAAATAGCTACAATATAATTATAATTTATATTGTAGCTATATTAGGGTTTATTTTACAGGTAAGTATTTAGCTTTAAATAGGATTAATTTATTTAATAAGATTTATTTTATTTCGTTAGATTAAAATTATATTTAACTTAGGGGGGTGTTAGTGTTAGGGTTAGACTTAGCTTTAGGAGTTAATACATTTATTAGAGTAGCGGTAAGGTCCGGTTGGCAGATTAGGGGTTAATAATTGTAGGTAAGGTAGCAGCGACATTGGGGGGGCAGATTAGGGGTTAATAAATAGTATGTAGGGGTCGGCGGTGTTAGGGGCAGCAGATTTGGGGTACATAGGGATAATGTAGGTTGCTGTGGTGTGCAGTCGGCAGATTAGGGGTTACAAAAATGTATTAGAGTGGCGGCGATGTGGGGGGGCCTCGGTTTAGGGGTACATAGGTAGTTTATGGGTGTTAGTGTACTTTAGAGCACAGTAGTTAAGAGCTTTATGAACCGGCGTTATCCCAGAAAGCTCTTAACTCCTGGCTTTTTGCTGCAGCTGGAGTCTTGTCGTTAGATTTCTAACGCTCACTTCAGCCAAGACTCTAAATACCGGCGTTAGAAAGATCCCATTGAAAAGATAGGCTACGCAATTGGCTTAGGGGTATCTGCGGTATGGAAAAGTCGCGACTGGAAAGTGAGGGTTAGACCCTTTCCTGACTGACTCTAAATACCAGCGGGCGGCCAAAACCAGCGTTAGGACCCCCTAACGCTGGTTTTGACGGCTAACGCAGAACTCTAAATCTAGGCGTATGTTACTAAGTTACTATATATCCTTGAAAAAAAACCTATACTAAGATTGAATGCCTGATTTTGTCTGAGAAAGGTTTTTCAGATCAAGTGTTAGACACTTTGATTCAGGTCAGAAAGCCGGTTACAATAGTTATTTTTCACAAAATCTGAAAAGTTTTTCTTTCCTGGTGTTAGTTTAAGGATTACCACTGGAACACTTTTAGAATTACTCAAATTTTACAATTGTTGCAGGATGGTCTGGATAAGGTTTTTCCAACCGGTTTTCTTGAAGGCCAAATTTCTGCCCTTTTAGTTTTGTATCACAAGAAGAAAATTCCTTACATTCAAGCTTTTGCTCAAACTTTGGTCAGGTTAAGACAGATTATCAGGCCTGCTTCCACTCCATGGAACTTTAACTTGGTTTTGAGAGTTCTCTAGGTTCAGCCATTTGAACCTATGTATTGTTTTTTAATCAGGATAAAGCAGTGTTTAGAAGAAACAACCTTAAGAAGTGAATTAGGAAATTGTAGCCCCATCTCTCTGTCCAGCGCCAAAAAACAAAAACAAATGCTAAGCTAAATAGAGATTACTTCATAACATAGAAATAGTAAGGGCCTTGAGATTTTATCTTCAAGCCACTAAAGAATTCAGAAATTCATCTTCCTTTTTTATCCATTCTCAGGTCCCCGCAACGGGCAAAAAGCTACTGCAATTACCATGCAACTTGGCTTCAAGCTTTAATTTGGATAGCATACCTAGTAGTGTGGAAGTCTCCCCTTGAATCACCACCTCTTGGGCATTTAGAAATTAAGCTTCTTTTGAAAAAAATTGCATGGCAGCTACATTGTCATCTTGACATACCTTTACTAAATTCAACCATTTTGACATGTTTTCCTCTTCTGAGGCTCCCTTTGGTAGAAAACTTCTGCCGGCTGCAGTGGCTTTTCAGTGCCTTTACTTATTTCATATTGGTCTCATGGATTTCAAAGCTAAGGTATTAATCTACATGTTATAGCTGGTGGACTCTCACCATCCTATGAATAAAAATGAAATGTATGCTTATCTGATAAATACTGGACTTTAATCCCATGTGATGGCTTGTGGCCTCTCAATATCTTAAAAGAAATTTATGGGACATGAAACCTAAAAAATTTCCTTTATGATTTAGGTAAAGCACAAGTTTAAACAATATTCTAGTTTACTTCTATGATCTAACTTGCTTAGTTCCTTTGGCATCCTTTGTTGAAAAGCATACATAGATAGGCTCAAGACCTAGCTGCTGATTGGTTGCTGCACATACAGTATATGCCTCTTGTCATTGGCTTACCAATGTGTCTAGCATCCTCTAAATAGTGCATTGCTCCTCCTTCAACAAAGGATACCAAGAGATTGACAGAAAACTTATAATGGAAGTAAATTTGAAAGTTGTTTAAAAAATGTATGCCCTGGCTGAATCATGAAAGAAAAAAGTGTGTGTTTCATGTCCCTTTAATTGACCAGGTAAGCATACATTTTGTTTTTCAACTAGTGTTTGTGAAAGCACCGTTTCCATTTTGACGGGAACTGAAAACAAAATGGCTACTACGAGTTTCTGTGCAAAATATTTATATTACTTTCTTTTACTGGAATTTAACATCCTTTAAACTATAACTCGTGAAACTACTGCCTTGTTATATTGTATCTTTCCAAGACAACAAGATTTTGCGTTCATGACCGGGTTTTTATAGGGGACGTTCCTCCATGCATGCTAAGTTCAAACTTGTTTACAAGAGTGCTTTTGCATACATCATGAAACTTATGGTCACAAATACTTCTTCCAGTGTACACATTCATGAACTCTTGTAATTCCGCTGAATTTGGAAGGTAGCCTTCTTGGCTTTAAAAACAGCTGAAAAATCCATAGCCAATAGATTGTGATAGAGGTTATAGTCAATTTGATAATTTACAATATATATGATTTTTACAATAAAGATCTAAAGCATTTATTTTAATTGTATTACACTCAGGGTTGCATTATCCCTTATTATATATAAGTTAATAGGGTGTGAAATTCAAAACAAAACAAAAAAGACCCCTTGTTGATACTTTCTAATATTCAAGAAATAATGGGGCCTAGTTATCAAGCCGTCAACCTCAAATACGTTGGAATTCCGCAGCGTATTTGTGGCGAGGCTGATTCGCCTTAGTTATCAAAGGCTAGAGACCGGCAAAAGTAGAATTTTGTGACGTAAACTTCGATCCGCCGGACTCAGTCTGACACAGATCGATTCTTATGTCACTCCAGATGTTCCGCACACAAGTGCGGCACAATCTGACTACTTTTGCTAGTTATCAAAAAACTAGCAGGTACGCTCGGCACTTTTACGGCCCAGCGTAACTGGTTTTCAAACCGCCACCCTGGAGGCGGCGGATCCCATAGGAATCAATGGGAGTCTGACCATAGCGAAAGTACAAGTTCGCTGCTGCCAGACATCCCATTGATTCCTATGGGAGATGTCTGCACCTAACACCCTAACATGTACCCCGAGTCTAAACACCACTAATCTGTCCCCCCTACACCGCCGCAACTAAATAAAGTGTTTACCCCCTAAACCGCCGCTCCCGGAGCCCACCACAAGCTACTCTATACATATTAACCCCTAAACCGCCGCTCCCTGAGCCCACCGCAACTATAATAAATGTATTAACCCCTAAACCGCCGCTCCCGGAGCCCACCGCCACCTACATTATACCTAGTAACCCCTATCCTGCCCCCCCTATACCGCCGCCCTCTATAATAAAGTTATTAACCCCTATCCTGCTGATCTCCTTGCCGCAACTAAATAAATAGTTTAACCCCTAAACCGCCGCCTCCAGACCCTGCCGCAACCTATATTAAATTTACTAACCCCTAATCTGCCCCCCCTACACCGTCGCCACCTATAATAAATTTAATAACCCCTATCTTGCCCCCCACTACACCGCCGCCACTGTAATAAATTTATTAACCCCTAAACCTAAGTCTAACACTAACCCTAACACCCCCCTAACGTAAATATTAATTAAATAAATCTAAATAATATTTCTATTATGAACTAAATTAATCCTACTTAAAACTAAATACTTACCTTTAAAATAAACCCTAATATAGCTACAATATAAATAATAATTATATTGTAGCTATCTTAGGATTTATTTTTATTTTACAGGTAACTTTCGATTTATTTTAACTAGGTACAATAGCTATTAAATAGTTATTAACTATTTAATAGCTTACCTAGCTAAAATAAAGAGAAATTTACCTGTAAAATAAAAACTAACCTGTTACAATTACACCTAACACTACACTATACTTTAATAAATTATTCCTATTTAAAACCAAATACTTACCTGTAAAATAAACCCTAACCTAAGTTACAATTAAACCTAACACTTAGCCAATCAGATTGAGCTCGCATTCTATTGGCTGTTCCGATCAGCCAATAGAATGCAAGCTCAATCTGATTGGCTGATTGGATCAGCCAATCGGACTGAACTTCAATCTGATAGGCTGATTCAATCAGCCAATCAGATTTTTCCTACCTTAATTCTGATTGGCTGATAGAATCCTATCAGCCAATCGGAATTGAAGGGACGCCATCTTGGATGACGTCCCTTAAAGGAGCCTTCATTCGTCGGTAGTCCGTCGGTAAAGAAGGATGTTCCGCGTCGGCGGGATGAAGATTGAAGACCCCGCTTGGAAGATGACATCACCCGGATAGAAGACTTCTTCAGCGCCGCTTGGAAGATGACATCACCCGGATGGAAGACTTCTTCAGCGCCAACTGGAGGATCACTTCATCGGATGGAAGATTTCTTCAGCGCCCCTTGGAGGATAACTTCTGCCGCTCCGGGTCTCCTCTTCGGTTCCATCGCTGCTCGGCTGAGTGAAGACGACTCAAGGTAGGATGATCTTCAGGGGATTAGTGTTAGGTTATTTTAAGGGGGTTTGGGTTAGATTAGGGGTATGTGGGTGGTGGGTTTTAATGTTGGGGGGTTGTATTTTTCTTTTACAGGCAAAAGAGCTGAATTCTTTGGGGCATGCCCCACAAAAAGCCATTTTAAGGGCTGGTAAGGTAAAAGAGCTTTGAACTTTTTTAATTTAGAATAGGGTAGGGCATTTTTTTATTTTTGGGGGTTTGTTATTTTATTAGGGGGCTTAGATTAGGTGTAAGTAGCTTAAAATTGTTGTAATATTTTTTAAATGTTTGTAACTTATTTTTTATTTTTTGTAACTTAGCTTTTTTTATTTTTTGTACTTTAGTTAGTTTATGTAATTGTATTTAATTGTAGTTATTTGTAGTTAATTTATTTAATTAATTTAATGATAGTGTAGTGTTAGGTTTAATTGTAACTTAGGTTAGGATTTATTTTACATGTAATTTTGTATTTCTTTTAGCTAGGTAGTTATTAAATAGTTAATAACTATTTAATAACTATTCTAACTAGCTAAAATAAATACAAAGTATAAAAATAAATAAATAAATATAAATAAATAAATAAATATAAATCCTAAAATAGCTACAATGTAATTATTAATGATATTTTATTTATCTTAGGGTTTATTTTACAGGTAAGTATTTAGTTTTAAATAGGAATAATTTATTTAATGATAGTGTAGTGTTAGGTGTAATTGTAACTTAGGTTAGTTTTTATTTTACAGGTAAATTTCTCTTTATTTTAGCTAGGTAGCTATTGAATAGTTAATAACTATTTAATAGCTATTGTACCTAGTTAAAATAAATTGAAAGTTACCTGTAAAATAAAAATAAATCCTAAGATAGCTACAATATAATTATTATTTATATTGTAGCTATATTAGGGTTTATTTTAAAGGTAAGTATTTAGTTTTAAATAGGATTAATTTAGTTAATAATAGAAATATTATTTAGATTTATTTAATTATTATTTAAGTTAGGGGGGTGTTAGGGTTAGTGTTAGACTTAGGTTTAGGGGTTAATTTATTACAGTGGCAGCGGTGTAGTGGGGGCAGGATAGGGGTTAATACATTTATTAGAGGTGGCGACGGTTTAGGGGGGCAGGATAGAGGTTAATAAATTTATTATAGGTGGCAACGGTGTAGGGGGGGCAGGATAGGGGTTAATAAATTTAATATAGGTTGCGGCAGGGTCCGGGAGCAGCAGTTTAGGGGTTAAACTATTTATTTTGTTGCGGCGAGGTACGGGATCAGCAGGATAGGGGTTAATAACTTTATTATAGAGGGCGACGGTATAGGGGGGGCAGGATAGGGGTTACTAGGTATAATGTAGGTGGCAGCGGTGTCCGGGAGTGGCGGTTTAGAGGTTAATACATTTATCAGAGTTGCAGCAGGGTCTAGGAGCGGCGGTTTAGGGGTTAATACATTTATCAGAGTTGCGGCAGGGTCTAGGAGCGGCGGTTTAGGGGTTAATAACTTTATTTAGTTGCGGGGGGCTCCGGGGGCGCCGGTATAGGGGGTAGAACAGTGTAGATAGTGTGGGTGCTTAGTGACAGGCTAGCAATAAAGCTAGGAAAAAGCCGAAGATCAGCGAGATCGGATGAGTGATAACTTTCACAGTCCACTGCTCATTGCCCCGTACTTGGTGCGCGGCTTTTTGACAGCTTTATTTGATAACTTAGGCGAAATTTTTCAGGTCTGCGGCGGCGATGTGAGGCGAGCGTAGGCGGGCGTATTGGGCCGGCGAAGGCAGGAAAGTTGACACGTTGATAACTACCCCCCAATGTATCATATTAGACTACATGCTAAAACATGATACGTATTCTAATATATATTATCCCAATAGAGTTCAATATTATGAGGTAAAGGTGGGTGCTAACTGTCAATGGTTACTGCAAGCAAAAGAAAAAGAAAGTCGACAGTATTAGCACTCAGAAGGTACTTAAATAAGTATATGCGTGTAATATGACAAGGAAGATCACCTAAACCAGGGATCTAATAAAACTTAACATTTAATTTAAATAAATTTAAAAAAAAAAGTGTTCATAGAGTATGGATGCATTAAAACTTAGATTAAATATATGTACATAGGGTAACAACATCCACAAAAAATATTGTAGATACTAAATAAATCAGAGAGACACACAGCTCCGTGCAAACAAACAGACGCTCACAAATTGCATAAGATATTACCTAAAAAGGAGGATTGACCCCACAACAATTTATACTAAAAAATGCAATATTGGAGCAGGAGTAAGCACAGCTCTGTGTGACTAAAGTATAGTGCGAGGGTACAAACCCTAATAACAATTATCAAATATGTATAAACTATACAAGTGGATGTTGTCCCCAAATACGCCTGATGCGCATTTCGCCATTAACACGGCTTTCTCAAAGATTTATTTAGTATCTACAATATTTTTTGTGGATGTTGTTACCCTATGTACATATATTTAATCTAAGTTTTAAAGCATCCATACTCTATCTACACTTTTTTTTTTTATTTATTTAAATTAAATGTTAAGTTTTATTAGATCCCTGGTTTAGGTGATCTTCCTTGTCATATTACACCCATATACTTATTTAACCCCTTAAGGACCAGCGACGTACCCTGTATGTCACTGGCCTTTTTTTCGGACTTGATTGTTTTATAGCGCGGTCTTGCCACCAGCGTTGAGACTGCTCTATTCCACAAAGCCTGCTGGAGGCAGCGTCTTCTTGCTAGACTTGTGCTATTATGTACTGAAAAAACCCTTAACGACCAGTGACATACAGGGTACATTGTGGTCATTAAGGGGTTAAGTACTTTCTGATTGCTAATATGCTGTCGACTTTCTTTTGCTTGCAGTCCCCTATTATATACACCTTGTCTGGATCCTTTAGTTCGTCTTTGATGAAGTGCGCTTATTGCACATGAAACGCTGGGTGGACATGGTGCCCACTAACTACACTGTCTATGTCTCATGTTATGTGACTAATCTTCAGCTTTTACCTGCATCAATCAGGCTCAGCTGGTTCTTTGCTGTTTGAATACTATTTTCTGCATGAATTGGTTTTTTTCTGCTTTAATGAACATCCTCTATTATCAGTGTTCCATTAGTTTCAGTCAGTGGCACTTTAGTCATATTGTTTTTTTGTGGATTGCAGAAGGTCTTTGATAAAATTTAATATTTTAAATTGATGTTGCATATATATATATATATATATATATATATATATATATATATATATATATATATATGTATTTATTTATTTATTTATTTATTTATATGTATCTCTTTTTGTGTTTTATCTTATTGTTTTATTACATTATTAAATTTAATAATATAGTACTTTCAAAAGACCATTTCTGGTTTTTTTTTTTTAAAGGGAAAGTCAAGTCCAAAAAAACTTTCAAGTTTCAAATAGGGCATGTAATTTTAAACAACTTTCCAATTTACGTTTATCACCAATTTTGCTTTGTTCTCTTGGTATTCTTAATTGAAAGCTAAACCTAGGAGGTTCATATGCTAATTTCTTAGACCTTGAAGGCCTCCTCTAATCTAAATGCATGATACAAACAGTCTTGTCCACAGCACTATTATAACAAATTCTCTTTATTTGCTATTAAGTTACAGACATAAAAAAGCGACGTTTCGAGTGTTGCCACTCTTACTCATGCATGAGCATGAGTAAGAGTGGCAACACTCGAAACGTCGCTTTTTTATGTCTGTAACTTAACAGCAAATAAAGAGAATTTGTTATAATAGTGCTGTGGACAAGACTGTTTGTATCATTGATGTCGGGGGACCCTGGCAGAGCCCCTGTCTTCACGAGCACTAATCTCCGGTTTGTTGCTGTACTATAAAATTGCTAATCTAAATGCATCATGCACATGAATTTACCATGGAGACAGCTCAGATTGGCTAAAATGCATGTCTGTCAAAAGAACTGAAATAAGGGGGTAGTTTGCTGAGACTTAGATACAAGGTAATTACAGAGGTAAAACGTGTATTATTATAACTGTGTTGATTATGCAAAACTGGGGAATTGGTAATTAAGGGATTATCTATCTTTTAAAACAACAAAAAACATAATTTATGTAAGAACTTACCTGATAAATTAATTTCTTTCATATAAGCAAGAGTCCATGAGCTAGTGACGTATGGGATATACATTCCCACCAGGAGGGGCAAAGTTTCCCAAACCTCAAAATGCCTATAAATACACCCCTCACTACACACACAATTCAGTTTAACGAATAGCCAAGAAGTAGGGTGATAAGAAGGGAGCGAAAACATCAAAAAATAAGGAATTGGAATAATTGTGCTTTATACAAAAAAATCATAACCACCACAAAAAGGGTGGGCCTCATGGACTCTTGCTAATATGAAAGAAATGAATTTATCAGGTAAGTTCTTACATAAATGATGTTTTCTTTCATGTAATTAGCAAGAGTCCATGAGCTAGTGACGTATGGGATAGCAGATACCCAAGATGTGGAACTTCCACGCAAGAGTCACTAGAGAGGGAGGGATAAAATAAAGACAGCCAATTCCGCTGAAAAAAATAATCCACAACCCAAATCAAAAAGTTTAATCTTATAATGAAAAAAAATGAAATTATAAGCAGAAGAATCAAACTGAAACAGCTGCCTGAAGTACTTTTCTACCAAAAACTGCTTCAGAAGCAGAAAAAACATCAAAATGGTAGAATTTAGTAAAAGTATGCAAAGAAGACCAAGTTGCTGCTTTGCAAATTTAATCAACAGAAGCTTCATTCCTAAAAGCCCAGGAAGTAGAAACTGACCTAGTAGAATGAGCCGTAATCCTTTGAGGCGGCGACTTACCCGACTCTACATAAGCATGATGAATCAAGGACTTTAACCAAGATGCCAAAGAAATGGCAGAAGCCTTCTGACCTTTCCTGGAACCAGAAAAGATAACAAATAGACTAGAAGTCTTTCTAAAACCTTTAGTAGCTTCAACATAATATTTCAAAGCTCTTACTACATCCAAAGAATGTAAAGATCTCTCCAGAGAATTCTTAGGATTAGGACACAATGAAGGGACAACAATTTCTCTACTAATGTTGTTAGAATTCACAACTTTAGGTAAAAATTTAAATGAAGTCTGCAACACCGCCTTATCCTGATGAAAAATCAGAAAAGGAGATTCACAAGAAAGAGCAGATAACTCAGAAACTCTTCTAGCAGAAGAGATGGCCAAAAGGAACAAAACTTTCCAAGAAAGTAATCTAATATCCAGAGAATGCATAGGTTCAAACGGAGGAGCCTGTAAAGCCCTCAGAACCAAATTAAGACTCCAAGGAGGAGAGATTGACTTAATGACAGGCTTGATACAAACAAAAGCCTGTACAAAACAATGAATATCAGGATGATTAGCAATCTTGCAGAAATCTGCAGAAAGAGCAGAGATTTGACCTTTCAAAGTGCTTGCAGACAAACCCTTATCCAAACCATCCTGAAGAAACTGTAAAATTCTAGGAATTCTAAAAGAATGCCAAGAGAATTTATGAGAAGAACACCAAGAAATGTAAGTCTTCCAGACTCGGTAATAAATCTTCCTAGACACAGATTTACGAGCCTGTATCATAGTATTAATCACTGAGTCAGAGAAACCTCTATGACTAAGAATCAAGCGTTCAATCTCCATACCTTCAAATTTAATGATTTGAGATCCTGATGGAAAAATTTGAGATAGAAGGTCTGGCCTTAACGGAAGTGTCCAAGGTTGGCAACTTGCCATCCGAACGAGATCTGCATACCAAAACCTGTGAGGCCATGCTGGAGCCACCAGCAATACAAATGAACGTTCCATTAGAATTTTGGAAATCACTTTTGGAAGAAGAACTAGAGACGGAAAGATATAAGCAGGTTGATAATTCCAAGGAAGCTTCCGCCTGAGGATCCCTGGATCTGGACAGATACCTGGGAAGTTTCTTGTTTAGATGAGAGGCCATCAGATCTATTTCTGGAAGTCCCCAGATTTGAACAATCTGAAGAAATACCTCTGGGTGAAGAGACCATTTGCCCGGATGTAACGTCTGGCGACTGAGATAATCCGCTTCCCAATTGTCTACCCCTGGGAAGTGAACCGCAGAGATTAGACAGGAGCTGGATTCCGCCCATACAAGTATCCGAGATACTTCTTTCATAGCCTGAGGACTGTGAGTCCCACCTTGATGATTGACATACGCCACGGTTGTGACATTGTCTGTCTGAAAACAAATAAACAATTCTCTCTTCAGAAGAGGCCAGAACTGAAGAGCTCTGAAAATCGCACGGAGTTCCAAAATGTTGATTGGTAATTTTGCCTCCTAAAATTGCCAAACCCCCTGCGCTGTCAGAGATCCCCATACAGCTCCCCAACCTGAAAGACTCGCATCTGTTGAGATCACAGTCCAGGTTTGACGAACAAAAGAGGCCCCTTGAATTAGACTATGGTGTTGCAACCACCAAGTCAGAGAAGATCGAACATTGGGATTTAAGGATATTAATTGTGATATCTTTTTATAATCCCTGCACCACTGGTTCAGCATACAAAGCTGGAGAGGTCTCATGTAAAAACAAGCAAAAGGGATCGCGTCCGATGCAGCAGTCATGAGACCTAGAATTTCCATGCACAAAGCTACTGAAGGGAATGATTGAGACTGAAGGTTTCGACAAGCTGAAACCAACTTCAGACGTCTCTTTTCTGTTAGAGACAGAGTCATGGACACTGAATCTATTTGAAAACCCAAAAAGGTTACCTTTGTCGGAGGAATCAAGGAACTCTTTGGTAAATTGATCCTCCAACCATGTCTTTGAAGAAACAACACAAGTTGATTCGTATGAGATTCTGCAGAATGTAAAGACTGAGCAAGTACCAAGATATCGTCCAAATAAGGAAATACCGCAATACCCTGTTCTCTGATTACAGAGAGAAGGGCACCGAGAACCTTTGAAAAGATCCTTGGAGCTGTTGCTAGGCCAAACGGAAGGGCAACAAACTGGTAATGCTTGTCTAGAAAAGAGAATCTCAGGAACTGAAAGTGATCTGGATGAATTGGAATATGAAGATATGCATCCTGTAAGTCTATTGTAGACATATAATGCCCTTGCTGAACAAAAGGCAGAATAGTCCTTATAGTCACCATTTTGAATGTTGGTATCCTTACATAACGATTCAATATTTTTAGATCCAGAACTGGTCTGAAGGAATTCTCCTTCTTTGGTACAATGAATAGATTTGAGTAAAACCCCAGACCCCGTTCCAGAACTGGAACTGGCACAATTACCCCAGCCAACTCTAGGTCTGAAACACATTTCAGAAACGCCTGAGCCTTCACTGGGTTTACTGGAATGCGTGAGAGAAAAAATCTTCTCACAGGCGGCCTTACCTTGAAACCTATTCTGTACCCTTGTGAAACAATGTTCTGAATCCAAAGACTGTGAATCGAATTGATCCAAATATCTTTGAAAAATTGTAACCTGCCCCCTACCAGCTGTGCTGGAATGAGGGCCGCACCTTCATGCAGATTTGGGAGCTGGTTTTGACTTTCTAAAAGGCTTGGATTTATTCCAGACTGGAGAAGGTTTCCAAATGGAAACCGTTCCTTTAGGGGAAGGGTCAGGCTTCTGTTCCTTATTCTGACGAAAGGAACGAAAACGATTAGCAGCCCTATATTTACCTTTAGATTTTTTGTCCTGAGGCAAAAAAGTTCCTTTCCCCCCAGTAACAGTTGAAATTATAGAATCCAACTGTGAACCAAATAATGTATTACCTTGGAAAGAAAGAGAAAGCAATGTTGACTTAGAAGTCATATCTGCATTCCAAGATTTAAGCCATAAAGCTCTTTTAGCTAAAATAGCTAAAGACATATACCTGACATCAATTCTAATGATATCAAAAATGGCATCACAAACAAAGTTATTAGCATGTTGAAGAAGTTTAACAATGCTATAAGCATTATGGTCTGACACTTGTTGCGCTAAAGCCTCCAACCAAAAAGTGGAAGCTGCAGCAACATCAGCCAAAGAAATAGCAGGTCTAAGAAGATTACCTGAACATAAATAAGCTCTCCTTAGAAAGTATTCAAGCTTCCTATCTAAAGGATCCTTAAAGGAAGTACTATCCGCCGTAGGAATAGTAGTACGTTTAGCAAGAGTAGAGATAGCCCCATCAACTTTAGGGATTTTGTCCCAAAATTCTAATCTATCAGATGGCACAGGGTACAATTTCTTAAACCTTGGAGAAGGAGTAAATGAAGTACCCAAACTATTCCATTCCCTAGAAATTACTTCTGAAATAGCATCAGGAACTGGAAAAACTTCTGGAATAACTATATGAGGTTTAAAAACCGAATTTAAACGCTTAGTAGATTTAGTATCAAGAGGACTAGACTCCTCCATATCTAATGCAATCAACACTTCTTTAAGTAAAGAACGAATAAACTCCATCTTAAATAAATATGAAGATTTATCAGTGTCAATATCTGAGGCAGAATCGTCTGAACCAGATAGATCCTCATCAGAAACAGATAAGTCAGAATGATGGCGGTCACTTAAAAATTCATCTGAAATATGAGAAGTTTTAAAAAACCTTTTACGTTTACTGGAAGGAGGAATAACAGACAGAGCCTTCCTAATAGAATTAGAAACAAATTCTTTTACATTAACAGGGACATCCTGAACATTAGATGTTGAAGGAAAAACAACAGGTAAAGGATTATTACTAATGGAGACATTATCTGCGTTAGAAAGTTTATCATGACAACTAACACAAACTACAGCCGGAGGAACAGTTATCAAAAGTTTACAACAAATGCACTTAACTTTGGTAGAACCAGCATCAGGCAGCGTCTTTCCAGAAGTAGATTCTGATCCAGGGTCAGGTTGTGACATCTTGCAATATGTAATAGAAAAAATAACATATAAAGCAAAATTATCAAATTCCTTAAATGACAGTTTCAGGAATGGGAAAGAATGCAAAATAAACAAGCCTCTAGCAACCAGAAGCAATGAAAAAGTGAGACTTAAATAATGTGAAAAAAGGTGGAAACAAGTATGACGCCCACATTTTTTGGCGCCAAGTATGACGCCCACATTATTGGCGCCAAGTACAATGCCCATATTTTTTGGCGCCAAGTATGACGCCACATCCTCTGGCGCCGAAAACGACGCCCACATTTTTTGGCGCAAAAAAACGTCTAACACACACGGCAAAAAATGACGCAACCATGAACAAACTTCCGGCGTCAACTATGGCACCGGAAATGACAAAATTTTGCGCCAAAAAAGTTTGTTTTTTTAAAGGGACAGTCAAGTCCAAAAAAACCTTTCAAGTTTCAAATAGGGCATGTCATTTTAAACAACTTTCCAATTTCATTTATCACCAATTTTGCTTTGTTCTCTTGGTATTCTTAGTTGAAAGCTAAACCTAGGAGGTTCATATGCTAATTTGTTAGACCTTGAAGGCCGCCTTTAATCTAAATGCATCATGCACATGAATTTACCATGGAGACAGCTCTGATTGGCTAAAATGCATGTCTGTCAAAAGAACTGAAATAAGGGAGCAGTCTGCTGAGACTTAGATACAAGGTAATTACAGAGGTAAAACGTGTATTATTATAACTGTGTTGGTTATGCAAAACTGGGGAATTGGTAATTAAGGGATTATCTATCTTATAAAACAACAAAAATTCTGGTGTTGACTGTCCCTTACATATAAGATCAACCAATAACAGTAACCTACAGATGTTTTACATTATTGCCTATAGCTGACAATACACTGCAAAAAGAGTTTTCACTAAATCAAATACACCAGTACTTGTTTTTTAAAAACTTGTCATAGTTGTGTTGTGTTGTGCTATTGAATAACATAGCCAAGTCTAAACATTTTAAAAACAAATAAATGTCTTCTTTGCTATATTTGTTTGTCAGTAGCCAAACTCTGCCCTCCACTTTTCCTTATTAAGATGAGAAAATCCAGGCTTGTTAGTAAGTGGTTGCAGTTATTTTCTGTTAAAGCCACTTAGGGAAAAATATGTAGCAGGGTTAGCCATGAGAAGTCTGCAGGTTGTTTTTACAGGTCTGAGAGTCACAATTTTCAGAGCTAAATTACATGAAAAGGGAGCAAAATTAATAATAACAATAAGGATAAGATGATAAAAGATGATAAGATGATAATAGATGATAAAAATATATTTCAAAGGTTTTATTTACTATGCATAACTAAACGTTTTATATTAAAATCTATTTTCCCCCCATTAAGGGCTAGTTTACAAGTGGAGTGCAAAATATTGCTTTTGCGGGGGCGATATTTGCGCTCCACTTAGTAATACCAGTGCACGCAAAAGCTTTGTGCTCATGAGAGCGTGCTTCCATAGGCTCCAATGGGAGCCTTTTTCTCATGCTGTCAGACACGGCATGAGAACCTAGCACAGGGAAGAGGGGTAAGTCACGCAGCGATGGTCAGCAAATTTAAATATATATGTATATGACTATATACATATATATTTATGTGTTAATGTGTGTATTATATATATATATATATATATATATATATATATATATATATATATATTTTAATATACATATATATACAGTTGTGCTCATAAGTTTACATACCCTGGCAGAATTTATGATTTCTTGGCCATTTTTCAGAGAATATGAATGATAGCACAAAAACTTTTCTTTCACTCATGGTTAGTGTTTGGCTGAAGCCATTTATTATCAGTCAACTGTGTTTACTGTTTTTAAATCATAATGACAACATAAATGACCCTGATCAAAAGTTTACATACCCTGGTAATTTTGGCCTGATAACATGCACACAAGTTGACACAAAGAAGTTTGAATGGCTATTAAAGGTAACCATCCTCACCTGTGATCTCTTTTCTTGTAATTAGTAGGTCAATGAGTTTCGGGACTCCTGACAGACCCTTGCATCTTTCCTCCAGTGTTGCACTGATGATTCTGGATTCTGAGTCATGGGGAAAGCAAAATAATTGTCAAAGGATCTGCAGGAAAAGGTAGTTGAACTGTATAAAACAGGAAAGGGATATAAAAAGATGTCCAAGGAATTGAGAATGCAAATCAGCAGTGTGGAAATTCTAATAAAGAAGTGGAAAATGAGGGGTTCTGTTGAAACCAAACACGGTCAAGTAGACCAACTAAAATTTCAGCCACAACTGCCAGGAAAATTGTTCGAGATGCAAAGACAAACCCACAAATAACTTCAGGTGAAATATAGGACATGTGGTGTGGCTGTTTCAAGATGCACAATAAGGAGGTACTTGAAGAAAGATGGGCTGCATGGTCGAGTCGCTAGAAGAAAGCCATTACTCTGTAAATGCCACAAAGTATCCCACTTACAATATGCAAAAACAGCACACAGACAAGCCTCAAACCTTCTGGCACAAAGTCATTTGGAGTGATGAAACCAAAATTGAGCTTTTTGGCCACAACCATTAACGCTACATTTGGAGAGGAGTCAACAAATCCTATGATGAAAGGTACACCATTCCTACTGTGAAACACGGAGGTGGATCGCTGATGTTTTGGGGATGTGTGAGCTAGAAAGGCACAGGAAATTTGGTCAGAATTGATGGCAAGATAAATGCAGTATGTTATCAAACAGAACGCCTCATTTTCCACTTCTTGATTAGAGTTTGAACACTGCTGAGAATTGCATTCTCAATTCCTTGGATATCTTTCTATATCCCTTTCCTGTTTTATATTGTTCAACTACCTTTTTCCCACAGATCCTTTGACAATTATTTTTCTTTCCCCATGACTCAGAATCCAGAAACGTCAGTGCAGCATTGGATGAAAGATGCAAGGGTCTGTCAGGAGTCCAGAAACTCATTGACCTTTTATACACACACACTAATTACAAGCAAACAGATCACAGGTCAGGATGGTTACCTTTAATAGCCATTCAAACCCCTTTGTGTCAACGTGTGTGCATGCTTTCAGGCCAAAATCACTAGGGTATGTAAACTTTTGATCAGGGGCATTTGGGTAGTTTCTGTTGTTATGATTTAAAAAGAGTAAACACAGTTGATTGATAATAAATGGCTTCAGCCAAACACTAACCATGAGTGAAATAAAAGTTTTTGTGTTATCATTCATATTCTGTGAAGAATGGCCAAGAAATCATAAATTCTGCCAGGGTATGTAAACTTATCAGCACAACTGTATATATATATATATATATATATATATATATATATATATATATATATATATATATACTGTTAACAGACAGTCTCCATACACCGCAATGTAAAGGCACTTTTCAGTGCCGTTTCTTTTTCTAACACCCTAGACTCGCTCACTTTAACCCCTCATAACTACTTCATGCAGTTGTTATAAAAAAAAAAAAGCAAAAAAAGCTACTCTTTTTTTATTTTAATAAACTACACTGTATTTTGGGGAAAATTGGGGGACATTTAGAAAATTAACCAGAGATTTTCGGACTGCTAATTGCTACCGCGAGTTCGCAGTAGTAATGACCAACCACTTGTAATGGCTGGTTATTTATTGCACACCTGTAAACGGACAAATTGGCCCATTTACGGGAGTGCGATAAATTAGCTCTCCACTTGTAATGTAGCGATGAACATGCTCTGTGAGCCTCAAACACTAGACTCAATAAGCACAACAGAACCTGATAAACATATGACTTATCAAATAGAAATCAGGCACTGCATACAAAGGATGCTGTGATATCACTACCACTTCTCACCCTCAAACTAATGATATAACACTGTATGAAGCCTTGCCTGCATGGTTTATATGAATTCATTGTTACATATTATACAGGTTGATCCATAAGTCTAAGTGTTGTCCATGGTTAAAGGAACATGAAACCCAATTTTTTTTTTTATTATTATTATTTTTAAAACATTTTTAATTTGCTTCTATTATCAAATCTGCATCTTTGATAATATAAGTTGCATGTTATTGTTTGTTGGAGAGATATCTAGATAGCTAGCGTGCACATGTCTGGAGCATGACATGACAGGACATAGTGCTACCATCTAGTGCTCTTGTTAATTTATAACATTGCTTCAAAACTACTGCCATATAGTGCTGCAGGCACGTGCACACTCCTGAACTTCCTGCTTTTTCAACAAAAGAAAACAAAGAAAAATTGATAATAAAATAAAATAAAATTGAAAAGTTGTTTACAATTGTATGTTCTATCTGAATCATGAAAGAAAAATGTGGGGTTGTATGCCCCTTTGAGCTGTATACTATATAATAAATTACCCACGTGGGTGAAAAATGTGATATCACTGGGCCGTGCTAACATTAGTGAGTAACTTGATATCACAAGTCCATGGTAAATAGCGTTTAACAGAGAAGGTTTCTTCCAGGGTAACTTTGTACTAAGGATTGATTCATACATCCTCTACAAAGATAATTCTGCCTGATTCCAGCTTTGCTGAAGCACCTCCATATCATCACCTCCACCAAATTACACAGTGGGTGCGAGACTCAGTGGCTTATAGACCTCTCCAGCTCTCCATCTAACCATTAGATGGTCAGGTGTTGGGAAAAGCTGAAAATTGGACTCATCAGAGAAGATGACCTGCATTAGGGCAGATTTATCTTTGGGAAGAACGCATGAATCAAGCGACGTACAAGGTTATCCTGGAAGAAAACTTGCTTCTTTCTGCTTTGACAATGTTCCCTAACTCTGAGAATTGTTTTTTTTTTTTCCTACAGGACAATGCTCCATGCCACACAGCCAGGTCAATCAATGTGTTGATGGAGTACCAACAGATCAAGACCCTGTCATGGCCAGCCTAATCTCTAGATGTGATTGTATGTGCCTAAATATATGTATGTGTGTATATGTGTATTTAAGAATTTGGATTTGTGAATAAATATATATGTATATATATATATATATATATATATATATATATATATATATATATAATATATCTGTATATACAATATATATCTATATATGTATATGTTCACATAGATATATAGGTATAGATGCATTTTTTTACAAAAATATATTCAGATATATATATATAAAACTATGTCTAGTGAAGAACATAGGAATTCCTAACGCACCTTCGGGTTTACCACAATGCGTCTAGCACAGTGGACAAGTTAGTGCATAAGCGGTATCTAATAGGTTTTTTCGGTGCGCCCCATAGAAGTCTATTGAGAGAAGAAGTTAGCGAGGTTGCAATATCTGTCCTGAAGTTAGTGTACCTTGGTCTTTCACTTGCTCTTGCGCTAATTTTTAATTTCTACTTGTAATATGTGCATAATGAGGCTACAGTGATTTTAAACTTTGAGTGCAGTTAGCGTGTGAACGAAAAAAGAAGAAAAAATAGCATGTCACTTGTAATCTGGCCCTACCTATGACAGCATACCTGATTTGTCTAATGATCTTATGTTATTAAAAAACTTCTACAGAGTTCAGAGTTAAAGGGCCATAATACCCAAATGTTTAAACACTTGAAAGTGATGCAGTATAGCTCTAAAACCTGACTAAAAAATATCACCTGAACATCTCTATGTAAAAAAGAAAGATATTTTACCTCAAAAGTTTCTCAGTAGCCACATCCCATTGTAAAGGACTTCTAAGCAGCAAATCAGTTTGTCCCTTGTAATGTGAACAGCCATTTGCAATATATACAATAATACTTAGTTACTTGTGAGTTCCATTAGATTTAAATTCTCCTTAAAGGACCATAATACCTAAATATTTCAACACTTGAAAGTGATGCAGTATAGCTGTAAAAAGCTGACTAGAAAATATCACATCTCTTAACATCTCTATGTAAAAAAGAAAGATATTTTACCTCAAAAGTTTCTCAGTAGCCACATCCCATTGTAAAGGACTTCTAAGCAGCAAATCTGTATGTCTGTCCCGGGACAGCGGAAGGAGCGAACTTTCGTGCACACTCATCTTATTTCCCTATTCAGTGTAAGGAAGTTTACAATGAACTCTCATGAGAGTTAAGTGAAATCTCATGAGATCACAGTAAAAAAGTTCATGACCTCAGCACTGTTAATGCTGATTGGCTGCTGTTCATTTCTTCAGGTTTTTTTTTTTGGTTTTTTTTACCTGCAGCTGGGCTGCAGCTGAGTATAACTTTTTACACAGAACTTACTCTGCTGAGCTGAGGAAATTGGGAGGTAAAATATCTTCCTTTTTTACATAGAGATGCTCAGGTGATATTTTCCTGTCGGCTTTTTACAGTTATACTTCATCAGTTTCAAGTGATTTAGCATATGAGTATTATGTCCCTTTAAATTAAGTTTTATGGGTTTATGCTACTTTTAGTGAGTTGAGGCTACAGGCTGGAATTAAAGATATTATTATCAGAATTGTGTCCTGTAAAAATGAGCTAAAGCTTTAGGCGAACACAAGGGTGTCTGCCATTGTGATTGGTGCAAATAGTGCCTCCTAAGTCTAACAACAGTGCTGCACTTTATAGGAGTATATGTTAAACTAATTCTGTTCTAATGTAGGGACGATTGATCTCATCTAACAATTTACAGTGGAAAAATTGTATAGAATCCATAAAAAGGGTTTTTTTTTTCAGCTGTAACTTTAATGGCTAATTTAGATGCACTCCCTGCCTTATTATAACATGTTCATCAACCTCATATTTGCAGAATTCATGAGAATTAAATAAATACCTTAACTATGGGCTGCAATAAGGAAGAGATGAATAGTGTTTAATATAAAAAAATGTATGAATTAAAAAGTAGAGTAAATGTTCTCAGCTAACAGTACAAATGGAAATGATTCTGCTTATAGAGGACTGGTTCGTATCCATTTTTAGATGATTTCTCAGTATAGAGACACTACAGGAAAGAAAGATAATTTTTGCTTTTTTAAAATAAAGAGTCAACAAGATTCCCTATATTACAATAGCTGATGCCAACATGAACTCTTATACAAAAACTCTGGTGTGGTCGAATTTTTTACATCAGCTATATATTTGCATATTAGATGAAAGTTGTATTTTGTGAGGCTGCGCTACTGTTTTAAGTAAAAGATTCTCTCCTGGATTACTCATAAGGTCTGTTTTATAACAGACACACAAATACAAATATTTTCTGTTATCATTGTAAAAGAGCAGCAGCACGGCCTGGGTCATTTCTTAAAAGCGATTAAGAACAATATTTCAGAGATTAAAATCCTATTTTGTTAAACCCTTCCAAGCCTGGATAAATATAAAGCAGAACATCCCAAAATGCCCACTTTACAAGTAGCGACACCAACCAAATGTACCCCAATTTACAAGGCTAGGATAGAAGGACACAAAAAGCCACAAACCCACCATGGTCCCTGTGATAAGAGTGGGAAGTGACATCACTGGATGGGGGCGTGGTTTAGGTCCGTTATTGTCTATGTCGCAGTTACTAAGTGAGATGTACTGTACCAGGTGTATACTTCCATGCTCATCAGGCTTACCGCTGGTATTACGAGTTGAAAAGTAAATGCAATCGTTAGAGCGCAATCGCGATTTATGCTAGAATGATTACCGTGACTTCAGAGGTTAACTGTTTTGTGAAACTAAAAGGAGTCACAAAACCCATCAAAAATACAACACAAAGTGCACTTACACTCATAACAACACAATCTAATAAAAAAATATTTTTTAAAAAATTGCACTCAAACGTTATAAGGACTCAAAGTTATGAGATAATAGGGATTTAACATAGAGATACATACATATACAAGTCTACTGATGATATGTATATACAGTATATATATATATATATATATGATTACATATGTATTTATATGTGTATATATGTATTTACAGACATATATACATATATAAACACATAAATACATATGTACACATATATAGACATACATAAGTTCAATGGTTAAATGGTTTACAAGAAAAGCAATACATTTTAACAGAGGTTCACAAAAACCCTTTATTAAGTTTACCTCTTTTAAAAATGTAATGCACGAGTACGCTAAGAAAGATTTGAACCATCATCAAGCTATTAGAACAAGGCAGATATATTGGCAACATTACTGTAATGAGGCTTATTGCATTTTAGCTAATTACTTTGTCAGGAGATGAGGCAAGAACAATGCTGGAGCTGTATCTGCTTTGATTAATCTCCCAGAAAGAATTGCCAACATTATTGCAACACCTATCTGAGATATTAGTACCTTGCACAAACTACCTTATGTGCAGCTGGCAGCCTAAGTCATACAATGTTATCTGCTAAGATAAAGGTAAGATATATAAGCATAAAGTGTGCATGAAGAACTCTGAAAACAATGCTGTTTATATATATATATATATATATATATATATAGATAGATAGATAGATAGATAGATAGATAGATAGATAGGTGACAGATAGATAGATTGATAGTTTATGGTTCCTATAAATCACTTCTTACTCTTGGAGTGACAAATGGATGCAATTTATGGCTCCCAAGACATTGTCCACTCAATTGAATAAAAGCCCCTTTCTGCACATTGTGCTTACCCCTGGGAGAAGAGACAAGGAAATAAACCACTGATGTGCTCTCAGACGGATAGATTTGGAGTTTTGTCGGTAACGACCCGAAAAACTAACGCCGGCTTTTTTCTGGCCGCACCATAAAAATAACTCTGGTATTGAGAGTCCACATAAAGGCTGCGTTAGGCTCCAAAAAAGGAGCGTAGAGCATATTTAACGCAGCTTCAACTCTCGATACCAGAGTTGCTTACGCAAGCGGCCAGCCTCAAAAACGTGCTCGTGCACGATTCTCCCATAGGAAACAATGGGGCTGTTTGAGCTGAAAAAAAACCTAACACCTGCAAAAAAGCCGCGTTCAGCTCTTAACGCAGCCCCATTGTTTTCTATGGGGAAACACTTCCTACGTCTGCACCTAACACTCTAACATGTACCCCGAGTCTAAACACCCCTAACCTTACACTTATTAACCCCTAATCTGCCGCCCCCGCTATCGCTGACCTCTGTATATTATTTTTAACCCCTAATCTGCCGCTCCGTAAACCGCCGCTACTTACATTATCCCTATGTACCCCTAATCTGCTGCCCTAACATCGCCGACCCCTATATTATATTTATTAACCCCTAATCTGCCCCCCACAACGTCGCCTCCACCTGCCTACACTTATTAACCCCTAATCTGCCGAACGGACCTGAGCGCTACTATAATGAAGTTATTAACCCCTAATCCGCCTCACTAACCATATAATAAATAGTATTAACCCCTAATCTGCCCTCCCTAACATCGCCGACACCTAACTTCAATTATTAACCCCTAATCTGCTGACCGGAGCTCACCGCTATTCTAATAAATGTATTAACCCCTAAAGCTAAGTCTAACCCTAACACTAACACCCCCCTAAGTTAAATATAATTTACATCTAACGAAATTAATTAACTCTTATTAAATAAATTATTCCTATTTAAAGATAAATACTTACCTGTAAAATAAATCCTAATATAGCTACAATATAAATTATAATTATATTATAGCTATTTTAGGATTTATATTTATTTTACAGGTAACTTTGTATTTATTTTAACCAGGTACAATAGCTATTAAATAGTTAAGAACTATTTAATAGTTAAAATAGTTAAAATAATTACAAATTTACCTGTAAAATAAATCCTAACCTAAGTTACAATTAAACCTAACACTACACTATCAATAAATTAATTAAATAAACTACCTACAATTACCTACAATTAACCTAACACTACACTATCAATAAATTAATTAAATACAATTCCTACAAATAAATACAATTAAATAAACTAGCTAAAGTACAAAAAATAAAAAAGAACTGTTACAAAAAATAAAAAAATATTTACAAACATAAGAAAAATATTACAACATTTTTAAACTAATTACACCTACTCTAAGCCCCCTAATAAAATAACAAAGACCCCCAAAATAACAAAATGCCCTACCCTATTCTAAATTACTACATTTCAAAGCTCTTTTACCTTACCAGCCCTGAACAGGGCCCTTTGCCGGGCATGCCCCAAGAAATTCAGCTCTTTTGCCTGTAAAAAAAAACATACAATACCCCCCCAACATTACAACCCACCACCCACATACCCCTAATCTAACCCAAACCCCCCTTAAATAAACCTAACACTAAGCCCCTGAAGATCTTCCTACCTTGTCTTCACCCTACCAGGTTCACCGATCCGTCCTGAAGAGCTCCTCCGATATCCTAATCCAAGCCCAAGCGGGGGGCTGAAGAGGTCCATGATCCGGCTGAAGTCTTCATCCAAGCGGGAGCTGAAGAGGTCCATGATCCGGCTGAAGTCTTCATCCAAGCGGGAGCTGAAGAGGTCCATGATCCGGATGAAGTCTTCTATCAACGGCATCTTCAATCTTCTTTCTTCTGGATCCATCTTGCAGACCTCCGACGTGGAACATCCTCTTCTCCCGACGCCTACTAGCCGAATGACGGTTCCTTTAAGGGACGTCATCCAAGATGGCGTCCCTCGAATTCCGATTGGCTGATAGGATTCTATCAGCCAATCGGAATTAAGGTAGGAATATTTTGATTGGCTGATGGAATCAGCCAATCAGAATCAAGTTCAATCCGATTGGCTGATTCGATCAGCCAATCAGATTGAGCTTGCATTCTATTGGCTGTTCCGATCAGCCAATAGAATGCGAGCTCAATCTGATTGGCTGATTGGATCAGCCAATCGGATTGATCTTGATTCTGATTGGCTGATTCGATCAGCCAATCAGAATATTCCTACCTTAATTCTGATTGGCTGATAGAATCCTATCAGCCAATCGGAATTCGAGGGACGCCATCTTGGATGACGTCCCTTAAAGGAACCGTCATTCGGTTAGTAGGCGTCGGGAGAAGAGGATGTTCCGCGTCGGAGGTCTGCAAGATGGATCCGGAAGAAAGAAGATTGAAGATGCCGTTGATAGAAGACTTCATCCGGATCATGGACCTCTTCAGCTCCCGCTTGGATGAATACTTTAGCCGGATCATTGACCTCTTCAGCTCCCGCTTGGATGAAGACTTCAGCCGGATCATGGACCTCTTCAGCCCCCCGCTTGGGCTTGGATTAGGACATCGTAGGAGCTCTTCAGGACGGATCGGTGAACCTGGTAGGGTGAAGACAAGGTAGGAAGATCTTCAGGGGCTTAGTGTTAGGTTTATTTAAGGGGGGTTTGGGTTAGATTAGGGGTATGTGGGTGGTGGGTTGTAATGTTGGGGGGGGTATTGTATGTTTTTTTTTACAGGCAAAAGAGCTGAATTTCTTGGGGCATGCCCCGCAAAGGGCCCTGTTCAGGGCTGGTAAGGTAAAAGAGCTTTGAAATGTAGTAATTTAGAATAGGGTAGGGCATTTTGTTATTTTGGGGGTCTTTGTTATTTTATTAGGGGGCTTAGAGTAGGTGTAATTAGTTTAAAATTGTTGTAATATTTTTCTTATGTTTGTAAATATTTTTTTATTTTTTGTAACTTAGTTCTTTTTTATTTTTTGTACTTTAGCTAGTTTATTTAATTGTATTTATTTGTAGGAATTGTATTTAATTAATTTATTGATAGTGTAGTGTTAGGTTAATTGTAGGTAATTGTAGGTAGTTTATTTAATTAATTTATTGATAGTGTAGTGTTAGGTTTAATTGTAACTTAGGTTAGGATTTATTTTACAGGTAATTTTGTTATTATTTTAACTAGGTAACTATTAAATAGTTCTTAACTATTTAATAGCTATTGTACCTGGTTAAAATAATTACAAAAATGCCTGTAAAATAAATATTAATCCTAAAATAGCTACAATATAATTATAATTTATATTGTAGCTATATTAGGGTTTATTTTACAGGTAAGTATTTAGCTATAAATAGGAATAATTTATTTAATAAGAGTTAATTAATTTCGTTAGATTTAAATTATATTTAACTTAGGGGGGTGTTAGTGTTAGGGTTAGACTTAGCTTTAGGGGTTAATACATTTATTAGAATAGCGGTGAGCTCCGGTCAACAGATTAGGGGTTAATAATTGAAGTTAGGTGTCGGCGATGTTAGGAAGGGCAGATTAGGGGTTAATACTATTTATTATAGGGTTAGTGAGGCGGATTAGGGGTTAATAACTTTATTATAGTAGCGGTGCGGTCCGCTCGGCAGATTAGGGGTTAATAAGTGTAGGCAGGTGGAGGCGACGTTGAGGGGGGCAGATTAGGGGTTAATAAATATAATATAGGGCTCGGCGGTGTTAGGGGCAGCAGATTAGGGGTACATAAGTATAACGTAGGTGGCGGTCGGCAGATTAGGGGTTAAAAAAAATTATTCGAGTGTCGGCGATGTGGGGGGACCTCGGTTTAGGGGTACATAGGTAGTTTATGGGTGTTAGTGTACTTTAGAGCACAGTAGTTAAGAGCTTTATGAACCGGCGTTAGCCCAGAAAGCTCTTAACTACTGACTTTTTTCCTGCGGCTGGAGTTTTGTCGTTAGATGTCTAACGCTCACTTCAGCCACGACTCTAAATACCGGAGTTAGAAAGATCCCATTGAAAAGATAGGATACGCAATTGATGTAAGGGGATCTGCGGTATGGAAAAGTCGCGGATGAAAAGTGAGCGTTAGACCCTATTTTGAGTGACTCCAAATACCGGCGGTAGCCTAAAACCAGCGTTAGGAGCCTCTAACGCTGGTTTTTACGGCTAACGCCAAACTCCAAATCTAGGTCAGAGTTAGAAGGAAATGTGCCTACGGAAAATGCACTGGACCATTCTTCTGACAGAGGAAAACCCAAGGAGGCTTGAGTAGCTAAGCATATATCTTGATTAAAGGGGCACTACATTAATATTAAACTTTCATTATTCAAATAAATCATGCAATTTTAAGAGGCTTTTCAAATTACTTTATAATTATTATAAAATTGAGCACAGTATTTTTACATGCACACTTTCTGAGGCAACAGCTACTACTGAGCATGTGCAAGAGTTTTCAGTATATATATATATATATATATATATATATATATATATATATATATATATATATATGAGTCTAAGAATGGGTAAAGGCTGTCAATGATACAGGAGGCCAGCAAATTGAAGTACAATTTGATATTTGTCAGACAAAATCTACTGATCATATAAATTCAGAGAAAGTGTGAATGCATTGTAATTGTATTACTCCCTTGTTGATTATACAATTCTGCTGTATTTAATGGTTCTTTCAAAAATCATGGCAGCACTCTGAGAGTTGTATTCAAAATATTTAAAAAAAATCAAATTTTATTCAATAAAAATAAATAGATGTGGCGGGTGCCCAAATGACTGCCTCACATATATATTCATTACATTTATAAAATAAAGTCTGAATTGACTAAGGTCAATCATAGTACATTCCATCTTGGACTGATTTGGACATGTAACTGTAAATTATAGTGTTCTAAGTAAGACTGGTGACACCTGCACTATTAACCCATTTGATAAGATCTGTTTTTTATATTATTATTATTTTGTATGTATATATATATATATATATATATATATATATATACTGTATATATATATATATATATATATATATATATATATATATATACAGTATATATATATATATATATATATATATATACAGTATATATATATATATATATATATATATATATATATATATATATATATATGTATATACTGTATATATAAACAGAACAGTAAATGACTAGGTATATATACAGTACATGCTTAGAGGAATGATACATATTAGAGAATATGGCTTGATTTTACAGCACATCACTTGTAGTCTTAAACATGTAAGATATAAAATCTGTAAGATAGAACTCCATTAATATTTCACTATATAATTGTCAAGCTTGATCAGAATGTTTCATTTAAAGGCTTTCATTGTAACACTAAAATGAATAAATAGTCACATAGAAATAGAAATTGTATGTCCTACTGTAAAAAAAATACATTTTCTTAAACTATAATTACAGTATAAAGCTTACAAACAGCTTGTTCTGCTCTGATTAGCTTATTTGTTTATTCTGGATCAGAAAGAGAGTTGTGGGGCATTGTCAGTCAACTTAGTGGAAATTAGGACAGAGAATGCCTTCAATTGTTTTAGTTCATTAAACCATGCCTCTGCAGATGTTCACTATTTCAAATTGTGTTTCATTCTTGTTACCTCCCTCCCCCATCTCTGTACATTGACAATTCATTATATAGGTAAATATGTGTACAAATAAATTGTCACAAAGAGATTTTATTTGCCTAAATCGTCTATTTTAATCCGTAGAATAAACCACTACAAATATTTTTTCCATATCATAAGAGCTGAAAAATATGTGACTTTTCAAGGTACACTCTTTTGTAATCTCTAATGTTTACTTTGGGATTTATTATCTCTCATGGAGGTTCCCCAAACAACATATGCACAATATGGAATTGCATGCAACCTTAGAGGATTTTTTGCTTCAGTATCTGTTATTCCATTCCCCAGAAGAAGCACCATATTAATTAGGAAAACTGCTCAAAGTACTTATTTATACAGTATAAAAGGGAAATCTAGTTAAATGTGCAAACAGACAAACAGGTATAACTTTTAGAGAAGTAGTTAACCGATGGCACTACCAGTGTTGTTTTCTATAATTGTTTTATCACTTATATAAAGGGGAGGGGAACTCTGATCTCTGTTTTCAAATTTTTGCAGCAGTGGGAACTTGATGCATATTACATTAACCATACTTTAACTATTACTAGTAGATATTAGTGGCTGACGATTTGTGTCGCCCCTTAAGTATAAATTACTGTGACCTAGATTACAAGTTTTGCGCTATAGAGTGTGTGAAACAAACGTATTTCACCCTCCATAGTGTTGCCATTACGAGTTTTTGAAAAGCTGCCTTGTGCATTAAGCTCAATACTGCACAAAATACAAGCACTGCTTTGACGTGCTCGTCCACGCTTTCCCCATAGACATCAATGGGGAGAAAGTGTTAGAAAAAAACCTAACACCTGAAGCGCAGAATGAAAAGCTCCATAACGCAGCCCCATTGATGTCTATGGGGAAAAAAAAGTTACGTTTAAACACCCTAACATAAACCCCATGTCTAAACAACCCTAATCTGCTGCCCTCGACATCGCAGACACCTAGATAATGTTATTAACCCCCTAATCTGCCGCTCCCAATATCACCGCCATCAAAATAAATTTATTAACCCCTATTCCACCACTCCCCGACATCGCTGCCACTAAATAAAGTTATTAACCCCTAAACCTCTGGCCTCCCACATCACTGCCACTAAATAAACCTATTAACCCCTAAACCGCCGGCCCCCACATAGTAACAACCTAAATTAAACTATATTAACCCCTAAACCTAACCCTAAACCTAACCGTAACCCTAACCCTAAACCTAACTCCAACTAACTTTAACATAATTAAAATAGACCTAAATTAAAGTTACAATTATTAACTAAATAATACCTATTTAAAACTAAATACAAAGTTACCTGTGAAATAAAAATGAAACCTAAGCTAGCTACAATATAACTGATAGTTATATTGTAGCTAGCTTAGATTTTTATTTCACAGGTAAGTTTGTATTTATTTTAACTAGGTAGACTAGTTAGTAAATAGTTATTAACTATTTTTTACTAACTACCTAGTTAAAATAAATACAAACTTACCTGTGAAATAAAATTAAAACCTAAGCTTCCTTACACTAAAACCTAACATTACAAAAAAACAACAACTAACATTACAAAAATAAAAAAACCTACTATTACAAAAAATAAAAAACAATAAACGTACAAAAAATTAAAAAATACTACCATTACAAAAAAAACAAACAAAATTATCCAAAACAATAAAAATGATTCCTATTCTAATACTCTGTTTAAAAAAAACAAACAAATAAAAAAACCCTACCCTAATCTATAATAGACTACCAAGCCCTTAAAAGGCTTTTTGTAGGGCATTGCCCTAAAGAAATCAGCTCTTTTTCTAAAGAAGAAAAACAAACACCCCCTAACGGTATACAAACCCCACCCCCCAAACACACAACAGCATTCAGCTCTTTTACTGCCCATTAAAAATAAAAAAAATGGCTATACTTTAAAAAAAAAAAAAAAAAAAAATAACATTACACAAAATAACAAACAAATTATACGAAATAATAAAATGTATTCCTATTCTAATACCCTGTTTAAAAAAAAACAAAAACAAAAAACAAAATAAAAGAACCAGAATCTATAATAATCTACCAATAGCCCTTTTTCATGCTGTCGTGGCTGTTGAGGGACCCTCGTATAAAATGGCTGAAGGAGAACGACCTGTACTGGGTGTCCAAGCATCTTTTTCCATCTCCCGGTTCCTAAAATCATCTCCGGGTTCCTAAAATAGATGCCATACCTGTACTCGATTGTGCAAAAGGAAGTAATGGCATATGGGGTCTTTCATGCTGTCGTGCCTGTTGAGGGACCCTCGTATAAAAAGGCTGAAGGAGAACGACCTGTACTGGGTGTCCAAGCATCAATCTCCGGGTTCCTAAAATCGATGCCATACCTGTACTTGATTGTGCAAAAGGAAGTAATGGCATATGGGGTCTTTCATGCTGTCGTGCCTGTTGAGGGACCCCCATATAAAAAGACTGAAGGAGAACGACTTGTACTGGGTGTCCAAGCATCTTTTTCCATCTCCCGGTTCCTAAAATCATCTCCGGGTTCCTAAAATCGATGCCATACCTGTACTCGATTGTGCAAAAGGAAGTAATGGCATATGGGGTCTTTCATGCTGTTGTGCCTGTTGAGGGACCCTCATATAAAATGGCTGAAGGAGAACGACCTGTACTGGGTGTCCAAGCATCTTTTTCCATCTCCCGGTTCCTAAAATCATCTCCGGGTTCCTAAAATCGATGACATACCTGTACTCGATTGTGCAAAAGGAAGTAATGGCATATGGGGTCTTTCATGCTGTCGTGCCTGTTGAGGGACCCTCGTATAAAAAGGCTGAAGGAGAACGACCTCTACTGGGTGTTCAAGCATCTTTTTCCATCTCCCGGTTCCTAAAATCATCTCCGGGTTCCTAAAATCGATGCCATACCTGTACTCGATTGTGCAAAAGGAAAAAATGGCATATGGGGTCTTTCATGCTGTCGTGCCTGTTGAGGGACCCTCGTATAAAAAGGCTGAAGGAGAACAACCTGTACTGGGTGTCCAATCATCTTTTTCCATCTCCCGGTTCCTAAAATCATCTCCAGGTTCCTAAAATCGATGCCATACCTGTACTCGATTGTGCAAAAGGAAGTAATGGCATATGGGGTCTTTCATGCTGTCATGCCTGTTGAAGGACCCTCGTATAAAAAGGCTGAAGGAGAACGACCTGTACTGGGTGTCCAATCATCTTTTTCCATCTCCCGGTTCCTAAAATTATCTCCGGGTTCCTAAAATCAATGCCATACCTGTACTCGATTGTGCAAAAGGAAGTAATGGCATATGGGGTCTTTCATTCTGTCGTGCATGTTGAACGATCCTCGTATAAAAAGGCTGAAGGAGAATGACCTGTACTGGGTGTCCAAGCATCTTTTTCCATCTCGCGGTTCCTAAAATCATCTCCAGGTTCCTAAAATCGATGCCATATACACGTCCCCTGATAGGGGACGTAACAGGGATTAAACTAATAAGAATAGTACTAGTTAACACACCACTCCTATCTGGTGGCACAGTAGATTGCACGCGGTGCTCTGAAAAAATGCAGGACGACATTTGGAAGACGGACATTTGGCAGACGGACATTTGGCCGACAGGCAGAAAGCTAAAGAATGTTCCGATTTTGGCCGAGGGCAGATACACAGAGTGCTCTGTTCTAATCAGAGCCTCGGGCACCGCAACTGCCTCTGGGAACCTTACCATGGGTCCCAGACTGCCCGTCTTGAAATTCTCTGTCTGGGAAATTATCTATCAAATCTATCTATTTATCTATCAAATCTATCTATCTATCTATCTATCTATCGTATCTATCATCAAATGTATCTATTGCTTCTATTGATCTATCTATCTAATCTATGTATCTATCTATCTCGTGGCCGGACCGACAAAACATCTTTTTCCATCTCCCGGTTCCTAAAATCATCTCCGGGTTCCTAAAATCGATGCCATATACACGTCCCCTGATAGGGGACGTAACAGGGATTAAACTGATAAGAATAGTACTAGTTAACACACCACTCTTATCTGGTGGCACATTAGATTGCACGCACAGTGCCCCAAATTGGAAGTAGGAGGACCGACCAAGCATCTCATCTCTGTGTGATTCCTGTTCTTGTAGGACAGTTAATGGGTCAGTCATGTTGCACAGCTCCTCAATGTGACAAATCTTCCTGGTTAGCCCGTCGTTCTCTTTTTCCCAGCTGCTGGATCAGATCAGAGATTGTGAGTAAAACCTGCTCCTGCTGCTGGGTGATCTCACTCAGGACTCGCTTATCTAGGTCTTCCAGCTGTTTCCTGATGTCCCTAATCAGGGCAGTCATTCTCTCTGTTACACCAGCTGCTTTCTCTTGCACCCCTCTCCTGTGCTTCTGCAGACCTGGTGTCCCCTCTGCTCTCCGGCCAGGGAGCAGGACACACAGATACAGGCAGCATCCTCAGTGCAGTAATATAATAGGAGCATCTTGTGGGTGGAGCATTTTCTGTTACTCCAGGAGGTGATTGCACGTGCAGTGACATCAGTGCAGACAAGGAACGGGACATGGCTAGCTTGGTATCTAACCTTGTGCAAATGGGGAGTTTGTGGTTGTGTAAATGGACTGTTTGCGGTTGTTTGCGGTGCGTTAAATGGGGAGTTTGGTCTGTCACTGTGAACCTTTACACTACCTGAACGATACAACATCATACACAAAAGTTGTGGAGAAAGAATTGGAGAAGTACACACACAGTTAAATGTAGGCACTAAAAATTCTGTTCCATATCCCAAACAATATCAGTGTACAATTATTACAGGACCAGAACAGAAGGCAAACAGATAAACTTCAGAGGACAGTCCCGATGGGGTTCTCCTAACCCAGGGGGACAAATGGTAAATGAGACTTCAATACTTTCTCAATTGTAATCCGAAGTGGTGCAGATAGAATACCACTCTTAACAGAACCAATGGAATGAAAAACATGTACCTACCGGTCACCAGGACCCTTCTTACCTGTACTCTGGGCTCAAGCTTTCTTGGTAGTAGCGGGTAGCGTCCTGAGGGGACTCCAAGCCATGTGTAGGTTTTGTCTCCAGACCGGAACAACCGGTGCCTCTTCCTCTTGTGTAGTTCCCTGAAGGGGTGTATTTTAGCGGTCAGTAACCTGATTCGCTCCATGTCAAAATGCTGCTTGAAATGGCCTCAGATGAACTGGTAAACAAAGATAGGCAGCACAGACACGGGATACTGCGAATAAAAATAGTGCTTTATTTGCAGGTGGCAAAACAAAGCTGCATGAGTGAAATAACGAAAAATCTAAAAATGCAAACACTTTGCGTGGAGGGGATTAACTCCCCGGGGTTAAAGATACAAGTTGTAAATATTAGGCTGATGTGAAACAGGTAAACGCGTTTCAGCTCTCGGCCTTACTCATTACCTGATTAAGATTAGACAACGTGTGATTTAAAACAGCCTGCTACTTTGCTCATTGGTACGCTGGGATACACCCCTTTTAAACTCCGGACCAATGGGATTACACTCCTTGATGCAGTACGTGTACAGCATGTAATTGTATAAACGAAAAAGTACATAAATATCTGTATTTTGACATTAATTAAGCACTAACAGGGAATATATATACAAAATAAACATTCAGATTGTGACTTAAACACAAAATAAAAAATATATATAATTATATATGATTAGACTCTTCAATCCGTTCCAATATAGATCCCCGTGTAGAACATGCTTGTAATTCCGTTGAGACCCACTGTAATACAGAAAAATTCATTAGTGGGGTGAATCCTCTATTGATCTACTGAGTACATTAAACTTGTGGTCATATAGAAGAGCCTTCACTGATAATAGCACTACTATGATGTTTAGGTCAGACTAGTAAAGCATTAAATAATCTAGATATGCTGCGCTTATTATGAGGGGTTTCCTAAACACTAATAGTTACGATATAGACCTAATGTCTTGATAGTTACTAACTGTAGGGATGTAGGATATACTTTTCTCTTAGGATCTATTCATTACCGGGTCAGTTTACCTCCCCTTATTGTAACACAGGTCAATAGTACATAGTTTAGGTTCAAGCGCTGTGCTTACATAAACTTGGATAGTTAAAGGGACAGTCAAATGTGGATTATGTAGATTAAAGCCGGACTAATGCTAGTGGGAGTCAAAACCTCTCCTCTCCTATTGAAAAGGAGCTGCTAAGAGGTGAAATAATTGATGAGTTGATATTCATAGTATCCTGAAGGTCAAAGGACCAATAGATAAAAGCTAAAACTAAATATACAGAGAGACTTAAACTGAATACATAACAGTTGATGATAAGGTCCTCTCAGGGTGGAGTTCAACAAAAAAATGGAAAGGGACTCACCAAAAATTGATGAGATCAAACTCCGAGTTGAGGCCTTCTGGAACCCTGGTCCTCAACTTAAAAATCCAGAAGGCCTCCCTCTCCCCTAGCCTACAATTTCTGTCCAGACCCCCCTGAGAGGAGGTATCCTCTCTATAATTGTCCAAGTAAAGGATGAGGTGTTTTTATTATGAACCCTGGTGAAATGAAGTATGAGGGGGGTGGTTAGTACCCCTGTATGTATGTCTGCCAAATGTTCCTTTATCCGAGTCCTAGCCTCCCTTGTGGTTAGGCCCACATACTGTACAGAGCACTCCCTACAGCTAATGACATATACAACAAAAGTGGATCTACAGTTCAGACAAGAGTTAATCTTAAATGTTTGTCCTGTAGTTAATGAGCTGAATTGTTCCCCTGAAGCCACTTTCTCACAAGCCACACAAGTGCGGTGGTGGCAACGAAATGTGCCCTTGCAACTTAGCCAGGACGAGGAGGGGGTCTCTGACCTCTTTATTCTTGTAGGTGCCACCATGTTACCGATTGATTTCCCCTTCTTATAAGTACATCTCAAACCCCTATCTACCTCTTCTTGTAGGCTATCATAAGCAGAGAGCAACGTGAAATGTTTCTTCACTATATGGCAAACTTTTTTGTATTGTCTCGAATATTCAGTCAGAAAGATCACTTTCTCATTCTGTCTATTCGAATGGGTACCCTTATTTTCCTTGGTGCTAGATATTCCTAATAACTTTTCTCTAGGTATGCCTTCTACTGTTCGTCTCACTCTAGAAATGACAGAGCCATCATACCCCCTGTCCCTGAATCTTTTGGCAAGGTCGTCCGCTTGTTTTTCATACACTTCACTTTTGCTACAATTCCTTTTGAGGCGAATAAATTGCCCCTTGGCCCTTTGGGGTGGCAGCTCTTGGCGTGCAAAAGTGAGTTGCCTGAGATAGGTTTGAGGTATGTTTCAGAAACAATGTTTTGACCTGAAAACCCTTTGAAAGATACATCAAGTAAATTGATGGTGTGCTGCTGTAACTCATGTGTGAAGTGTAAACCCAACCAATCATCTTCTAAACTGTCGACAAAAGTGTTCAACTCTGGACCCGTGCCTCCCCATATAAAGAGGAGGTTATCTATGAATCGACCATACCAAATAATGCAATTCCTATGAGGGTTTCGATCTCCAAAGACGTGGGACAGCTCCCACCAACCCATGAACAGGTTGGCATAGGAGGGGGCAAACTTCGCCCCCATAGCTGTCCCACGTCTCTGGAGAAAGAAGTTACCCTCAAATTCAAAATAATTATTACTCAGTAGGAAGCCTGCAACTTTCACCACATAATCTACAAATTCAGAATCCCTTCCATACTGTTTCTCTAGAAAAAAATGAATGGCCTCAAGGCCTCTGTTATGTGGAATGGAAGTATAAAGAGACTTCACATCTGCTGTGAGCCATAGATAGTCGTCCCTCCATATCACCCTTGAGAGGAGATTAAGTACATGTTTGGTATCTGATAGAAAACTCCAGAGTGATAACACTAGGGGCTGCAATACATGGTCCAGCCACTCTGACAAATGCTCCAACAAGGAGCCAATACCGCTGACAATTGGCCTCCCCTGTACATTGTGAGTGGATTTATGGACCTTTGGTAAATGATTAAATGTGGGGATAGCTGGATTAGACACCAGTAAATAATCTTTAGTACTGGTGTCAATGAAACCCAATTTAACACCATCATCTACAAGGGAGGCCAACTGCCGCTGGTAACTCCGAATAGACAGAATGAGAAAGTGATCTTTCTGACTGAATATTCAAGACAATACAAAGAAGTTTGCCAGATAGTGAATCATTTCACGTTGCTCTCTGCTGATGATAGCCTACATGAAGAGGTAGATATGGGTTTGAGATGTACTTATAAGAAGGGGAAATCAATTGGTAACATGGTGGCACCTACAAGAATAAAGAGGTCAGCGACCCCCTCCTCGTTCTGGCTAAGTTGCAAGTGCACATTTCGTTGCCACCACCGCACTTGTGTGGCTTGTGAGAAAGTGGCTACAGGGGAACAATTCAGCTCATTAACTACAGGACAAACATTTCAGATTAACTCTTGTCTGAACTGTAGATCCACTTTTGTTGTATATGTCATTAGCTGTAGGGAGTGCTCTGTACAGTATGTGGGCCTAACCACAAGGGAGGCTAGGACTCGGATCAAGGAACATTTGGCAGACATACGTACAGGGGTACTAACCACCCCCCTCATACTGTACTTCATTTCACCAGGGTTCATAATAAAAACACCTCATCCTTTACTTGGACAATTATAGAGAGGATACCTCCTCTCAGGGGGGGTCTGGACAGAAATCGTAGGCTAGGGGAGAGGGAGGCCTTCTGGATTTTTAAGTTGAGGACCAGGGTTCTAGAAGGCCTCAACTCTGAGTTTGATCTCATCAATTTTTGGTGAGTCCCTTTCCGTTTTTTTGTCGAACTCCACCCTGAGAGGACCTTATCATCAACTGTTATGTATTCAGTTTAAGTCTTTATAAGCAATTTAGTTTTAGCTTTTATCTATTGGTCCTTTGACCTTCAGGATACTATGAATATCAACTCATCAATTATTTCACCTCTTAGCAGCTCCTTTTCAATAGGAGAGGAGAGGTTTTGACTCCCACTAGCATTAGTCCGGCTTTAATCTACATAATCCACATTTGACTGTCCCTTTAACTATCCAAGTTTATGTAAGCACAGCGCTTGAACCTAAACTATGTACTATTGACCTGTGTTACAATAAGGGGAGGTAAACTGACCCGGTAATGGATAGATCCTAAGAGAAAAGTATATCCTACATCCCTACAGTTAGTAACTATCAAGACATTAGGTCTATATCGTAACTATTAGTGTTTAGGAAACCCCTCATAATAAGCGCAGCATATCTAGATTATTTAACGCTTTACTAGTCTGACCTAAACATCATAGTAGTGCTATTATCAGGGAAGGCTCTTCTATATGACCACAAGTTTAATGTACTCAGTAGATCAATAGAGGATTCACCCCACTAATGAATTTTTCTGTATTACAGTGGGTCTCAAATGAATTACAAGCATGTTCTACACGGGGATCTATATTGGAACGGATTGAAGAGTCTAATCATATATATTTATATATATTTTTTATTTTGTGTTTAAGTCACAATCTGAATGTTTATTTTGTATATATATATTCCCTGTTAGTGCTTAATTAATGTCAAAATACAGATTTTTATGTACTTTTTCGTTTATACAATTACTTGCTGTACACGTACTGCATCAAGGAGTGTAATCCCATTGGTCCGGAGTTTAAAAGGGGTGTATCCCAGCGGACCAATGAGCAAACTAGCAGGCTGTTTTAAATCACACGTTGTCTAATCTTAATCAGGTAATGAGTAAGGCCGAGAGCTGAAACGCGTTTACCTGTTTCACATCAGCCTAATATTTACAACTTGTATCTTTAACCCCGGGGAGTTAATCCCCTCCACGCAAAGTGTTTGCATTTTTTGATTTTTCGTTATTTCACTCATGCAGCATTGTTTTGCCACCTGCAAATAAAGCACTATTTTTATTCGCAGTATCCCGTGTCTGTGCTGCCTATCTTTGTTTACCGATACAACATCACACCTGATGTTTTAAAGCACGTTATTCCAAACAATTTAGGAATTTTAGGTGCTTTATGCCCTTTATGGATTAAAATCAGACTCTGCATCAACTATGTAATTTTCCATGGGAGTTTTGCCATGGATCCCCCTCCGGCATGCCACAGTCCAGGTGTTAGTCCTCTTGAAACAACTTTTCCATCACTTTTGTGGGCAGAAAGAGTCCCTCTGCGTTTTAAAATTTGCCTGCCTATTGAAGTCAATCGCGGTTCACCCGGTTCGCCCGTTCGCAAACTTTTGTGGAAGTTCGCGTTCGCTGTTCGCGAATGCAAAATTTTAGGTTTGCGACATCACTAACAGTGACTGACAATTTACTCTGCCCCGGAGCACAAACTGCTATATAAGACATCTGCTCTGTAGTTTACGATCTAACCGAATTAACATATAATATTGTATAATTGAAAATCAGTTGCAGAAGCAGAGAGAATTGCTACTTAGTATGGATGCAAAGGTGTGCCTATATATAACTGTATAGCATAACTACCAATACTACTATAATATTGGTCCTAAATGTGTGCCTAGATCTAGATTGGAAAACACCTCATGAGACATATTTGACAACTAGCATTTGCTACTATAAATGGTACATTAATAGCTGTGTAAATACCTAGACAGCTTTTGCCAAGCAATGTTGAACCATATATTATATTTTATTGTACAAACTACTTCAAGCTAAATGGTGCAAAATGTGCACCTCTTTCTAACCACGTAGCATAACAGCTATATACATAATTTAAATAGGAGTATAACTACAGGGAGTGCAGAATTATTAGGCAAGTTGTATTTTTGAGGATTAATTTTATTATTGAACAACAACCATGTTCTCAATGAACCCAAAAAACTCATTAATATCAAAGCTGAATATTTTTGGAAGTAGTTTTTAGTTTGTTTTTAGTTTTAGCTATTTTAGGGGGATATCTGTGTGTGCAGGTGACTATTACTGTGCATAATTATTAGGCAACTTAACAAAAAACAAATATATACCCATTTAAATTATTTATTTTTACCAGTGAAACCAATATAACATCTCAACATTCACAAATATACATTTCTGACATTCAAAAACAAAACAAAAACACATCAGTGACCAATATAGCCACCTTTCTTTGCAAGGACACTCAAAAGCCTGCCATCCATGGATTCTGTCAGTGTTTTGATCTGTTCACCATCAACATTGCGTGCAGCAGCAACCACAACCTCCCAGACACTGTTCAGAGAGGTGTACTGTTTTCCCTCCTTGTAAATCTCACATTTGATGATGGACCACAGGTTCTCAATGGGGTTCAGATCAGGTGAACAAGGAGGCCATGTCATTAGATTTTCTTCTTTTATACCCTTTCTTGCCAGCCACGCTGTGGAGTACTTGGACGTGTGTGATGGAGCATTGTCCTGCATGAAAATCATGTTTTTCTTGAAGGATGCAGACTTCTTCCTGTACCACTGCTTGAAGAAAGTGTCTTCCAGAAACTGGCAGTAGGACTGGGAGTTGAGCTTGACTCCATCCTCAACCTGAAAAGGCCCCACAAGCTCATCTTTGATGATACCAGCCCAAACCAGTACTCCACCTCCACCTTGCTGGCGTCTGAGTCTGTAACACACACTAACTTTAAGTTAGATTTTGTAGAACAAATATATGCAAAACAGTTGTTATAGCAGACCATATAAATAAAGGTTGTGTCTCACATAATCTATAGTGGGTATTTTATCTGGAAATACACACATATAAACTGAGTGAGTGGAGTTTAATATGAGAGTTAAAACTGTTGTGGCCAATAAGTGAGTTAGATTGTGGTTCTCACTAAAAAGTTGTAATTGAATGAAATAACAGTTTTAACTCTAAAGGTTTAGGACTGCATAGCAAAAATATGATAAAAGGAAAATTATGGGTTTGTAGCAAACAATAAATATGAGGCAAAAATTACAAAAGAGATAATGTCCAGAAAACAAAAGAAAAAGTAACGTTTTTGTGAAAAATTGTAAAAGTGACAAAATGGTTTTATGACAAAAATATATAAGATGATATGTCCAGCAATGACTCACCTCCGGAGGGAGAAAAAGTAGCAATGGTGGTTCAGTGATTGTTTTTTAAGGCAAACCGCTGAAGTAGTTTGAGGGGAGAGCAGCTTACAGAGCTGCAGCGTCCTGTTCTGTGTAAACCGGAAGTGAAGGTCCGTGAAACCGGAAGTGGATAGATGACACGCAAACAGCGTGTGTTCAGTAGCACAGAGGGAAGTCAGAGTCCTCAGTGAGAGCGGCTGTGCAGGGAAGCATGCAACTTCAATACCAAGCAAGGTATTGAATGTTGCAGGCTCCTTTATAGCCAGGACTCAGTTAGGGATATATCTTTTAAAGAGACAGGCATTTGGTATTATGACAGGGTACCCCCTTTAAGGAACCACTCCGTGGTTCATGGTTTCGGTCTAGATGGATGTCGACGGTGAAACAGAGACACTAGTCTTGGGGCTGAGAGATTAACTGAGGGCTCCCAGGAATCCTCCTCATGGGGATAGCCCTTCCAGTGGATCAGATACTGGAGTCTACCGGATACTTTACGAGAGTCCAGGATGTTTTCAACCTCATACTCCACTTCAGGAGCTAGAGGGGGTTCATCTACAGAAGATGGTGAATGATTTCTGAGTGCCTGATATGGCTTGAGAAGCGAAACATGAAAGGTTGGGTGGATACGATAATGTGAAGGCAGAAACAAGGTCACAGCGTTGTCATTGATAACCTTGGTTACAGGGAAAGGTCCAATAAATAGTTTGTTGAACTTGCGGCTAGGCACAGTGAGACGAAGGTTTCTCGTGGATAGCCATACCAAGTCACCAGGTTTATAGATAGGGGACGCTCTATGTCGGAGGTCATAATAATGTTTATGACGTGCTTGAGCCTTTTTTATGTTTTCTGAAAGTAATGTAAAGGACTCTGAGATGGAGTTAGTGAAATCATTTATTATAGGACAATCACTTTCCCTTTCGAGGGGTAAGTAGAATGACGGATGAAATCCGTAATTGGCATGGAAAGGAGTGTCTTTGATTGAAGTGTGATATGTGTTGTTATGTGCAAATTCAGCGATAGGGAGCAACTCATTCCAGTTATCCTGTTGTTGTGTGGAGAAACAACGGATATATTCCTCCAACCACTGGTTGGTACGCTCCGTCTGCCCGTTGGTCTGGGGGTGAAAAGCAGATGATAACCTTTGATCAATCTCAAGGGTTTTACATAGCTGTTTCCAAAGGCGCGAGGTGAATTGTGTCCCTCTGTCTGTTGTGATAGAAGAGGGTACTCCATGTAATTTGATTACATTTTTTAGCAACAACGTCACTGTTTCCATACTGGTGGGCAGTTTATGGAAAGGGACAAAATGAGACATTTTCGTCAATAGATCAACCACTACCATAATTGTCTTGTTACCACCGGATTTGGGAAGTTCAACTATAAAATCTATGGCTATCTCACTCCATGGTCTTTTGGGTATAGGAAGAGAAAGGAGATAACCTGGGGGGTGTCTTCTATCTTTTTTACATGTGGTACATGTCTTACAGGTAGAGATGTGTTTTTGTACATCACAAATCATTCTGGGCCACCAGTACAATCGCTTTAGCAATCTGTGAGTCTTGTTAACTCCTGGGTGTCCAGAGAATTTGGAATCATGTACCTGTTCAAGTATAAATGATCTCATGTTTGGAGGGATATATGTCTTACCTTGATAACAAAGTAACCCATCAGATTTAGGAGTTAGATTATATGTATCCTTTGTTGTATCGATGTCTTGTTCACTTTTTAATTTAACTGTGAAATCTATGATACCACCTAAAATAAAGTTAGGGGGAATAATAGTACCTGTGTGAGGAACCTGATGGGGTTTTGGAGGCAGCCTGGATAGGATATCTGCTTTTGTGTTCAGGGAAGCCGTCCTATAGGTGATAATGTAGTTGAACCTTGAAAAGAATAAACTCCATCTGACCTGTCTAGATGTGAGTGTTCGATTGGTTTTGAGAAACTGTAGGTTTCTATGATCGGTATAGATAATAATAGGTTCAGCGGTTCCCTCTAATAAATGTCTCCAATTAACTAGGGCACTTTTCATGGCGAGAAGTTCTTTTTCCCCTACATGATAGTTTAGTTCAGAAGATGTGAGGACACGGGAGTAATATGCTATTGGATGTAATTTATTGGTGGTTTTGGATTTTTGGGAAAGTACAGCCCCAATAGCATGTTCAGATGCATCTACTTCAAGTGTATACTGAGAGAGTGGGTCAGGATAAGCAAGAATAGGAGCTGTAGTAAATGCATGTTTTAAATAATTAAAGGCATCATTAGCTGAGGGGGACCACACAAAAGGTATATGATCTTTAGTAAGATTAGTGAGGGGTTTAGCAATGTGAGAGAACCCTTTAATAAACTTTCGATAGAAATTCGAAAACCCTAGAAATTTCTGGACATTCTTTTTATTACGTGGTATGGGCCAATCAATTATTGCTTGAACCTTTGAATTTTCCATCTGAATCCCTTTTGATGAGATATGGTACCCCAGAAATGTGATATCATTACTATGAAATATACATTTCTCAGCTTTCACGTAAAGTTTATGTGCTTGTAAACGTGCCAAGACTGTTCTTACGTGTTTTATGTGTTCTGTCAGATTGTTAGAAAAGATTAATATATCATCAAGATATATTACCAGGAAGGTGTCCAATATATCTCTGAATATGTCATTAATATAACGTTGAAACGTTGCAGGGGCATTACATAGCCCAAATGGCATTACCGTGTACTCAAAGAGTCCGTACCTCGTACGGAACGCCGTCAGCCACTCATCACCTGAACGCATACGAATGAGGTTGTAAGCACCTCTGAGGTCGAGTTTAGTGAAAATGGATGACCCATTTAATCTTTCTATAAGTTCAGGGATGAGCGGCAGAGGATAACGGTCTTTCACAGTACGTTTATTGAGCTCACGGTAATCCACAATCGGCCTGATGGTTTTGTCTTTGTTAGTCACAAAGAAAATGCCCGCACCTGCAGGAGAGGTGGAAGGTCTTATGAATCCTTTTCTAAGGTTTTCATTTATGTATTCTTTGAGTCTTACTAATTCAGTTTGGGATAGAGGGAAGATGTGCCCATATGGGATGTCAGACCCTGGTATAAGTTCTATGGGGCAATCATACTCTCTATGGGGTGGTAGAGATTCTGCTTCTACTTTATCAAATACTAATGAGAAGTCATGATACTGACGTGGTATTAACCCTTCATCTTGGTTTAGGTGGAGTATAGAGTGAGAAAGTAGACAAGTATTTTTGCAATAGGATGAGTTAAATTCTATTGTATTTTGTTTCCAATGAATCATTGGTTGGTGTTGTCTTAACCAGTGCAGCCCGAGTATGACCGGGAACATTGGAGAGGTGATGATATCAAAAGAGATATACTCTTGGTGGTTATTGTGAATGTTAACAAGTATGGGAATCGTTTGGTGTGTGATGGGACCTGTGGATAGACAATTACCATCAATCAAACGTACTGCAACTGGATTTTCTTTCACAACAAACGGTATATTTTTATTTTTTACTATAGAGGAATCAATGTAATTGGCATAAGCGCCAGAGTCCACAACGGCTTCAAGGTTTAGTCGCTGTCTTTCCCACTGTAACGAGATGGGAACTAATAAGTAAGTTGGTTTATGAGTAGAAAGTGTAAAATTGTGAAGAGCACAAACTGACTCACCAGATTTCTGTCTCTTCAGAGATGGGCAGTCCGTGACTGAATGGTCCTTGGAGGCACAATACATGCAGAGAGCATGTTCCTTGCGATGAGACTTTTCCTCTGGGGTTAGCGGTCCTTTTATGAACCCAATATCCATGGCCTCTGCATTACCCCTTGGGCTATATGTCACAGGACGTGAAGGATGATATCTAGTTACAGTGTCATGTGTTTGTTTTTCTAATCTCCTCTCTCTGAATCTCCTATCAATCTTAATAGTAAGGGCCATTAATGCCTCTAAAGAATCTGGGAGATCAATTCTAACTAATTCATCTTTTATGGGGTCTGATAGACCTAATCTAAATTGATTAATTAATGAGATTTGATTCCATTGCGTGTCTCTTTGCCAGATCTTGAACTCAGATATGTAGTCTTCCACATATCTTTTATTCTGCTTTAGACTACGTAATGTATTTTCTGCTGTCAGTTGTTTATGAGGGTCTTCATACAGATCAGACATTGCTCTAAAAAATTCATCAACTGATTCAAGTATGGGGTCATTAGATTCGTACAGGGAGTCTGCCCAAGCACGGGGTTCTCCTTTTAAATAGGATATTATTGTCAGAATTTTAATTCTTTCAGTAGGGAATGTTTTTGGTTTTAATGTAATAAACATTCTACAGGCATTGTAGAACTGTCTAAAAGTTTTTCTATCGCCTGAGAAATGTTCTGGGGGGCTGATAGGCGGTTCAGGAGGAACAGGAGGAGAGTTAAACCCTTCTTTTATAATCCCTTTTAGGGTTAAATTCTCTGAGTGTAATTCTCTAAGACCCTGTGTCAACTGATCTACTTTATGGGAGAGTTCCATGACATGAGCCTGTAGGTCAGCAGGGTTCAGCATTCTGTTTTTAAGGCTTGGTATTCTGTAACACACACTAACTTTAAGTTAGATTTTGTAGAACAAATATATGCAAAACAGTTGTTATAGCAGACCATATAAATAAAGGTTGTGTCTCACATAATCTATAGTGGGTATTTTATCTGGAAATACACACATATAAACTGAGTGAGTGGAGTTTAATATGAGAGTTAAAACTGTTGTGGCCAATAAGTGAGTTAGATTGTGGTTCTCACTAAAAAGTTGTAATTGAATGAAATAACAGTTTTAACTCTAAAGGTTTAGGACTGCATAGCAAAAATATGATAAAAGGAAAATTATGGGTTTGTAGCAAACAATAAATATGAGGCAAAAATTACAAAAGAGATAATGTCCAGAAAACAAAAGAAAAAGTAACGTTTTTGTGAAAAATTGTAAAAGTGACAAAATGGTTTTATGACAAAAATATATAAGATGATATGTCCAGCAATGACTCACCTCCGGAGGGAGAAAAAGTAGCAATGGTGGTTCAGTGATTGTTTTTTAAGGCAAACCGCTGAAGTAGTTTGAGGGGAGAGCAGCTTACAGAGCTGCAGCGTCCTGTTCTGTGTAAACCGGAAGTGAAGGTCCGTGAAACCGGAAGTGGATAGATGACACGCAAACAGCGTGTGTTCAGTAGCACAGAGGGAAGTCAGAGTCCTCAGTGAGAGCGGCTGTGCAGGGAAGCATGCAACTTCAATACCAAGCAAGGTATTGAATGTTGCAGGCTCCTTTATAGCCAGGACTCAGTTAGGGATATATCTTTTAAAGAGACAGGCATTTGGTATTATGACAGAGTCGGACTGGAGCTCTCTGCCCTTTACCAATCCAGCCACGGGCCCATCCATCTGGCCCATCAAGACTCACTCTCATTTCATCAGTCCATAAAACCTTAGAAAAATCAGTCTTGAGATATTTCTTGGCCCAGTCTTGACGTTTCAGCTTGTGTGTCTTGTTCAGTGGTGGTCGTCTTTCAGCCTTTCTTACCTTGGCCATGTCTCTGAGTATTGCACACCTTGTGCTTTTGGGCACTCCAGTGATGTTGCAGCTCTGAAATATGGCCAAACTGGTGGCAAGTGGCATCTTGGCAGCTGCACACATGACTTTTCTCAGTTCATGGGCAGTTATTTTGCGCCTTGGTTTTTCCACACGCTTCTTGCGACCCTGTTGACTATTTTGAATGAAACGCTTGATTGTTCGATGATCACGCTTCAGAAGCTTTGCAATTTTAAGAGTGCTGCATCCCTCTGCAAGGTATCTCACTATTTTTGACTTTTCTGAGCCTGTCAAGTCCTTCTTTTGACCCATTTTGCCAAAGGAAAGGAAGTTGCCTAATAATTATGCACACCTGATATAGGGTGTTGATGTCATTAGACCACACCCCTTCTCATTACAGCGATGCACATCACCTAATATGCTTAATTGGTAGTAGGCTTTCAAGCCTATACAGCTTGGAGTAAGACAAAATGCATAAAGAGGATGATGTGGTCAAAATACTCATTTGCCTAATAATTCTGCACTCCCTGTACAATCCCGGTGCAGAAATATGCGCCTAGATCCAAATAGAAAATACTTTAATGATTTATACCTGATAATCTCAATGACTGATAATGTATTTTAACCCTGAGCCCTAACTGCTATGTACAACATCTGCTCTGTAGTTTACGATCCAACCAAATGAATCTATAAACTGTACATTCGTAACTCTGGTGCAGAAGTAGGGAGAATTGCTACTCAATAGCGGTGCCTAGGTGCACCCACTTAGAATTGGAATAATACTACTACTATATATATATCGTTTAACCATAATACTGGTGCACAATGTGCGCCCATATCTAAACGGAATATATATAATTGACAGTCAGTATTTGTTCCATATATATTGCTCTTGGGGAACAAATTGTGGATCCTTATAATTGGACTACAATACAGCCCCTCTCATACTAGCATTATTGATTTCCCATACGGTGTCTTTATTTTGACTATATCGCATCTTCTTGTCCATATTGTGGTTTTAAATATATTTTGTTTTTTATTTAACTATTAAAAGTTATGTTTTAATCATTCCCCTTCTTCCGGGCCCTGACTTATTTTGACTTATTTTTTTTACTCCGGGGCCTGACTTATTTTTTGTCCATTTTTTTTTTTAAAAAATGTCCATTTAAGCGTAAAAACAGTAATGCAGCCATTACGAGTCTTGTCGGTATAGCTGTACCGCAAGCATTTTAGCCTGTAACGCAACGTCAATCCCGCACTCAAAAAATGACTTTTTTTGCGGTATTGCAAGTTGTGCGGTGAGGCTAAAATGCTTGCGTTCCAGCCTATACCGACACAATCTGTTCTGCTATCTGAAAGCAGTGGCTATGAGTTTTGTTCAACAAAAATGTTTCACAAAACTCATAACTAAAATTTTACAAAGTACACTAACACCCATAAACTACCTATTAATCCCTATTCCGCCGCCCTCCCACATCGCCAACACTATTTAAAACATATTAATCCCTTTTCTGCCGCTCCAGACATCGCCAACACTAATAAAAGTTATTAACCCCTATTCCGCCGCTCCCCGACATTGCCAACACTATAATAAAGCTATTAACCCCTATTCTGCCGCTCCCCGACATCGCTGCCACTAAATAAAGTTATTAACCCCTAAACCTCTGGCCTCCCCCATCACCGCCACTAAATAAACCGATTAACCCCTAAACCGCCAGCCCCCCACATTGCAAAATTCTAAATTAAACTATTAACCCTTAAACCTAACAACCCCCTAACTTTAAATTAAAATTACAATATCCCTATCTTAAAATAAATAAAAGCTTACCTGTGAAATAAAAAAAAACTAAGTTTAAACTATAAATAAACCTAACATAACTATTATACTAAAATTAAAATAACTACCATTTAAATAAACTAAATTAAACATTAAAAAAACTAACACTACTAAAAAAATGTAAGTCTAAAATTACAAAAAATAAAAAATACTAAATTACAAAAAGTAACAAATACTAAATTACGAGAAATAACAAACAAAATTATCCAAAATAAAAACAATTACACCTAATCTATTAGCCCTATAAAAATAAAAAAGCCCCCCCAAAATAAAAAAAAACCCTAGCCTGGGGGCGGAGCCGGCAGCAAGCGCAGCAAGACGCATATCAAGGAGGCTCCTGACTTTACTTTATATTATACTAAAGTTTTCAGATTTTTCCCCTAAAATATTACCAGCTGGCCATCAAACTACTATTGTGAATAGTAGGGGCTCATGTAATTTGCCCGACTGTAACAAAGAAGGTGGTTATTATATATTATTACGACTGGGGAAGCAGCAGACCGCCATTTCTTGTTACTATGAAGGAAGATGTCTGCGCCGCAGTGTGGTCTCTATTTGCTGAGTACGAGCAGCGGATCCTTGAGAGGTTCGATGGTCTGCTAGCCAGGATTGAGGCCGGATTCACAGAGGAGCGGCTTGTGCTGGTCGAGGGGGACACTGAGATTGCTGTTAGCGTGACACCCGGAGTAGTACAACTACATGCAGGAGACTTACACGCCGCACCCGGTCCCCCTGAGAAGCACCAATTACGGAACAGTGATATGGGTGGTTCCGGTACAACTTGTAGCTCACGTGCCTGCCTGGTCAGCGGGGTATTGACCCCTGTTAACAGCACCGGTATGTTTACTCTAATCATGATCGCTACCTTCTACCAGATGACCCTACAATTTGCTGGCTCTCGGCTCTTTGCCGCCAGTACAAAAACCGGAGTCGGGTGATAACTCTATTGCAGTAATGGTTTTGGATACCCCGGTTTACAAACCCATTTTGCATACCACAATGCCCCTACTAACTAACTTTATTGCAGTTGACACGGAAGAATCTGCATACATGTAGATTAAACTATGATAATATGTGTTTTTTGGATCTGAAACTTTTTTATGTTTCTATAGCGTGCAGAACTAAAAGGGAACTTCTATGTGTTTAGCCACTTACACATGTTCGCTAATCTTATTATTTATCCTCATGGTTTATAGTTCCTTGTTATTGGTTTTGTCTCATGTTAAGCCTTCTATGAGACCCAATCTATGATGGCAAGATGTTGATTAGCTCTGCAGCTACTTGTCTATGTTATAAATTTTACTTTTTTATTTTTTATATCCTTTTAGGCTTTAGTCACTGGGAAAATCTTTGTCCAGCAGTATAGCAAACCTGATTCTTATTTATGTGCTGCTCTTACGTATATTTCCCGTAATTTGAATGCAATTTAATTAGCTGGTATGTGTATGGATGTTCTGACGTGATGTTTGAGTGCTTCATTCTTTTTCTTTTTTCCTTTTTTTAAGTTAGAACCTGGCATTACACAAATACATAGCAGGGGGCGTTCCCTACAATGCTGCCTTGTTAGCTCGAATCAGCCTCCACTACACAGTACTTTGAGTCTCACCCATCTATTACCTTCGTGTTTAGCCATAGATGGCGTTAAGTTGCTACACCACTATTTTATGTTTCTAGTGCAGTCAGAACATACTAGCTATGGCGTAACTCGCAAGTAGACCTGAAGCAACCACTTACATAGATACCAGTGTTTATATGGCTACTGGAATGTATTGTCTGTCAGAATCCGCCATAACGGAATTGCCTGCCTGCCTATAGTATAGATCAGTAGTATACTGTGTACAGCGTCATTTGTGGGCTGCTCCTCTCTCACCTTGCTGAACTTTGTATGAATCTCTGAAATGTCAGAACCTAGCATTACACTAGTGTTGGGCAGGGGGAGATGTCTAGGATGACTCATTGTCATTCTGAGTTAGCCTCTGCTTCATATATCTATGAGTCTAACTTAGCATCTGCCTTTGAGTATAGCCTTAGCCTGAGTCTAGCTGATACACTGTTACTCTATATTTACTAGTGCAGCCAGAATATAATAGTTATGGTATAAGCCTTTATATAGTTTTGCAGCAACCAATCAAATAAGCACTGTTGTTGCCATAGAATCCAGGGTGTACAGTTTATCTATGCTTATATGTTTATACTCTGCCATCTTTAAACTGGGTGGCTGTTTACTGTACAGGTCAGAAGTTGAGAGGAAATATAGTACTAGTCTAATCTCCGCTCCCCCCCCCCCTTTTTAAAGCGGTAAAGGGCGAGTAATCTCTCCTCCGCATTACTTTTTGGCAGAGTTTTTGTAGTCTTTGCCCAGCCTGGAGAGCCCGGATTAAAGCTTTTTCTAGTATTTGACATGAAAGACTCCTCAGGCCCTAAATATAAAGAATTGTTATGGTGTGTTCTTATATACTGAAATGTAATCTTTATGCCTTACTCTCTTGTTATACAAAAATTGTTTTCCTATTTGTTTATTAGTGTGCATAAAGTGCCCTATATCCTACCACACAGATCTTGGTCCCCTGGTTGGATCTGTAACCTATTAAGGACACTGTGAAACTGTAAAAACAAAATGAGGTGCTTATGATTGTACATCCGTATCAGTCTCCTATGTAAAGATCTATAATCAGTCTTTCACTCCTTTGTTAGCCTGTTTTGAAGCTGTAACAGAATGTTGATTGTCTGATATGTATATTTTTGGAACTTGTTTATCACCTCAATAAAAAATATTTAAAAAAAAACAAAAAAAAACCCTAGCCTACAATAAACTACCAATAGCTCTTAAAATGGCCTTTTGTAGGGCATTGCCCTAAATAAATCAGTTTTTTTACCTGTACAAAGACCCCCAACAGTAAAACCCACCAACCAACCCCCCAAAATAAAAAACCTAACTCTAACAAAAACCTAAGCTACCCATTGCCCTGAAAATGGCATTTGTATGGGCATTGCCCTTAAAAGGGCATTAAGCTCTTTTAAAAAATCCCAAACCTTAATCTAAAAAAAACCACCCTAAAAAAGTAAAAAAAAAACTAACACTAACCCCCGATGATCCACTTACAGTTTCTGAAGTCCGGATATCCAGACGGCAAGAAGTCTTCATCCAGGCGGTGAAGTCTTCATCCAGGTGGCAAGGTCTTCATCCATCCAGGCGGCGTCTTCTATCGTCATCCAGGCGGCATCTTCTGTCTTCATCCCGGCGGCGTCTTCTATCTTAATCCTGGCTGCGAAGCGGGTCCATCCTTGAAGACATCCGGTGCAGAGTGCCCTCTTCCGTACACTCAATCTTCAATGCAAAGGAGCCTTTTCAAAATGACGTCCCTTACATTCCTATTGGCTGATTTGATTTTTCAAATTTAAATCAGCCAAAAGGATGAGAGCTACTGAAATCCTATTGGCTGTTCAAATTAGCCAATAGGATGAGAGCTACTGAAATTCTATTGGCTATTCAAATCCGGTCCCTAACCCACTGTATGAGTGAGGTATACCTGTATATTTCACAGGCTTTTCAGGGTAGTTTTCAGAGAGATTTTCTCAGATACGTTACAATAACAGAAGTTAAAGCGATAGTAAACACCAGAAATATACTTTTTACCACTGTAATTACCTTGTATGTAAGCCTCTGCAGACTGCCTCCTAATCTCAGATCTTTTGACAGACTTGCATTTCAGGCAGTTATAGTGCTTAAATAACTCCACTTGTATGAGGACAGTGTTGTTTATATGAAACACATGAGCTATATGTAGCTTTTAAAAACTGTCAAATGCATTTAGATAAGAGGCGGGCTTTAAGGGCTTAGAAATTAGCATATGAGTCTACCTAGATTTAGCTTTCAACTTAGAATACCAAGAGAACAAAGCAAATTAGAAAGTTGTAAAATTATATGCCCTATCTGAATCATGGAAGTTTAATTTGGACTTTACTATCCCTTTAATATGTCAACTAATTGATTCCGTGTCTTTCTAACAAATTTAAAAATATACACTTGTGACATGTGCAGTTAACAATTTCATATGTTCTTGAGTAATTTTATTTTTTACATTTTTATTGTCCATACACTACTGTGCAATTATAACTAAACATTTTGATGTCAGTGTACGAGCTGTGTGCATGTTTCATAGTTGTAAAGTGTAATTTTTTTTATTAAACCAGGAAAAGATCTATGTATATTAACATGTGAAATTAACATGCAAAAAGGGTTTAATATTGAAAAAAAAGCTGCATAATGAGGTTTACATGTATACTGTATTTGATATCATACAATCAACATTTCCTGTTTAAGACTGGGTCTGAAAATGCACACCACACACATCAACATTCAATTAACATGTTTAACAATTAGGCCCCGATGATCGAAAGTGCTGCAATGCAGCAATATATTCAATGAGGATCCGATGTCTGCTGCAGGCATCTATATGTCAATAGGCAGAATCGCCAAAAGACATTTCTCTATACATCCCAAAGGAATTTATCGCCAGCATCTGCGCCGAAATTGGCAATGTATATTAAAGGATCCCTTGCGAGTATATTACCCTGAGCATAACATATGTACCCCTAAACTGACAGAACCCACCACCGTAAACAAAAACCTACGCTACTTAACCCCTAAACCGTCAATAACCCAACCCAATAAACCTTCTACATTATTAACCCCTAAACTGCTAATAGCCCAATGCATTATCCCCCTTCTTTACTTTACCCCTACCCCGCAACAACCCTCTAACTTATTAACCAATACACTTGCACAACCCACCAACTCAATAAATGCCTATCCAATTAAACACTACACCACCACAACCGCCCAATGCAATGACCTCTATAACCTATTAACCCCTAATCCACTACAGCCCCCAATGCAATAAGCCCTATAACCTATTAACCCTTAATCCGCCACAACTCCCAACGCAAACTACTCCTACATTACTTCTATTGAACACCTATCCCCCCAACTCTAACGCCTAGATTTAGAGTTTTGCGGCCAAAGGGGTGCATTAGCTACGCATGCTTTTTTCTGGCCGCACCTTTTAAATACCGCTGGTATTGAGAGTTCACAGAATGGCTGCGTTAGGCTCCAAAAAAGGAGCGTAGAGCATATTTAACGCAACTTCAACTCTCGATACCAGCGGTGCTTACGGACGCGGCCAGCTTCAAAAACGTGCTCGTGCACGATTCCCCCATAGAAAACAATGGGGCTGTTTGAGCTGAAAAAAAAACCTAACACCTGCAAAAAATCCGAGTTCAGCTCCTAACGCAGCCCCATTGTTTGCTATGGGGAAACACTTCCTACGTCTGCACCTAACACTCTAACATGTACCCCGAGTCTAAACACCCCTAACCTTACACTTATTAACCCCTATTCTGCCGCCCCCGCTATCGCTGACCCCTGCATATTATTATTAACCCCTAATCTGCCGCTCCGTAAACCGCCGCTACTTACATTATCCCTATGTACCCCTAATCTGCTGCCCCTAACACCGCCGACCCCTATATTATATTTATTAACCCCTAATCTGCCCCCCACAACGTCACCTCCACCTGCCTACACTTATTAACCCCTAATCTGCCGAGCAGACCGCACCACTATTATAATATAGTTATTAACCCCTAATCTGCCTCACTAACCCTATAATAAATAGTATTAACCCCTAATCTGCCCTCCCTAACATCGCCGACACCTAACTTCAAACATTAACCCCTAATCTGCCGACTGGAGCTCACCGCTATTCTAATAAATGTATTAACCCCTAAAGCTAAGTCTAACCCTAACACTAACACCCCCCTAAGTTAAATATAATTTAAATCTAACGAAATTAATTAACTCTTATTAAATAAATTATTCCTATTTAAAGCTAAATACTTACCTGTAAAATAAATCCTAATATAGCTACAATATAAATTATAATTATATTATAGCTATTTTAGGATTTATATTTATTTTACAGGCAACTTTGTATTTATTTTAACCAGGTACAATAGCTATTAAATAGTTAAGAACAATTTAATAGCTAAAATAGTTAAAATAATTACAAAATTACCTGTAAAATAAATCCTAACCTAAGTTACAATTAAACCTAACACTACACTATCAATAAATTAATTAAATAAAATACCTACAATTACACCTAACACTTCACTATCAATAAATAAATTAAATACAATTCCTACAAATAAATACAATTAAATAAACTAACTAAAGTACAAAAAATAAAAAAGAACTAAGTTACAAAAAATAAAAAAATATTTACAAACATTAGAAAAAAATTACAACAATTTTAAACTAATTACACCTACTCTAAGCCCCCTAATAAAATAACAAAGACCCCCAAAATAAAAAAATGCCCTACCCTATTCTAAATTACAAAAGTTCAAAGCTCTTTTACCTTACCAGCCCTGAACAGGGCCCTTTGCGGGGCATGCCCCAAAGAATTCAGCTCTTTTGCCTGTAAAAAAAAACATACAATACCCCCCCCAACATTACAACCCACCACCCACATACCCCTAATCTAACCCAAACCCCCCTTAAATAAACCTAACACTAAGCCCCTGAAGATCTTCCTACCTTGTCTTCACCATGCCAGGTTCACCGATCGATCCAGAAGAGCCTCCGATGTCTTGATCCAAGCCCAAGCGGGGGGCTGAAGAGTGACGTCCATCCTCCGGCTGAAGTCTTAATCCAAGCGGGCAGAAGAGGACATCCGGACCGGCAAACATCTTCATCCAAGCCGCATCTTCTATGTTCTTCAATCCAATGACGACCGGCTGATCTTCAAGACCTCCATCGCGGATCCATCCTTCTTCTCCGACGACTTCACGGCGAATGACGGTTCCTTTAAGGGACGTCATCCAAGATGGCATCCCTCGAATTCCGATTGGGGTTAATAAATATAATATAGGGGTCGGCGGTGTTAGGGGCAGCAGATTAGGTGTACATAAGTATAACGTAGGTGGCGGTCGGCAGATTAGGGGTTAAAAAAATGTAATCGAGTGGCGGCGATGTGGGGGGACCTCGGTTTAGGGGTACATAGGTAGTTTATGGGTGTTAGTGTACTTTAGAGCACAGTAGTTAAGAGCTTTATAAACCGGCATTAGCCAAGAAAGCTCTTAACTACTGACTTTTTTCTGCGGCTGGAGTTTTGTCGTTAGATTTCTAACGCTCACTTCTGCCACGACTCTAAATACCGGAGTTAGAAAGATCCCATTGAAAAGATAGGATACGCAATTGGCGTAAGGAGATCTGCGGTATGGAAAAGTCGCGGCTGCAAAGTGAGCGTTAGACCCTTTCCTGACTGACTACAAATACTGGCGGTAGCCTAAAACCAGCGTTAGGAGCCTCTAACGCTGGTTTTGACGGCTACTGCCAAACTCTAAATCTAGGCCTAAGATAACAGCCTCTAAGTTACAAAAAATAACAAACACTAAATTTACACAAATAAAAAAAAACAGCACAGAAAAAAACAACACTACCAAAAATAAAAAAAAACATAGTTATGCCTATAATAAAACCGGAGCCAGCAGTGAAGCAGTACAGTTGCACATCTCAGGAGCTCCAACGATACCATTTATAAAATTCAATTATAAAGACTGCTCCAGCTCAAATATTGGTCCCTCAATGAAGACTGTTTAACATAAGTGACCAGTATATCTAACCCTAGGGTGAGCCTTACTAAATGGATGAGACTTAGCGATCCTGGAGTGTATGTTACTGGCAAGTAGCTTTGAAATAAGCCATCTTGTGCCTATCACTATTTCATTAATCTCAATTCTGGCGCCTTTTACTATCTTTAATCATGAAGACTGGGGAGCAGATTAGGGAGGAGGTGCACATTTTCCTAGAGAGGTGCAGTAGCTTGTTTAAACGCTTGCCCACCTGGACGCCCCAGCAAGCAGTTGCCAAGTCTGCGGACCATATTTCCCACGTGCCCACTGGTATGGCTGCTCCTGGGGGTGATGACGGTTTAGGGTCCCAGCGCTCCTCGCTTCCTAGGCATACCACATTTGGGGCGAAATCTGGGACCACAACGACTCACCTGACTGGGAAGGATCCCGAGAGCAAGATATTCCAGGCGGGACGCCTAATACTCTTAAGTAATTCAACCCTCGCCTGTATGTCGCCAGACACGAGGAGGTGCTCCAGTCCAGCACAACAACAGATATCTCTTACTGAGCCTGGTAGCTGCGAGTGGGGACTACTGCCTGCAGCTAAAGAAACCCGAGGCAGCTATTACCTCCTCTCACTAGAAGCTTTCTCAATGCCGGACTGTTTTGCCCAGATTTGCTCGATTGCAGCAGCTCAGGATCGCAACCCGGTAGTTCAAAGACTTGTGGATCCATGCCACTATTGTTCCAGCAAAGATAAGTCAGTCTCTCTTACTTGTGAACTGCAGAGGTTAACTCTTACAGATATCCACCTAATGATCCCTAGGGGCATTGGCTAAAGGGACAGTCCTGTAATCTACCAAGTCCACTATACTTACTATGGACTTCTAAGTGACATTGACCAGCGTGGTGGTATGTCTGTCTATACCTGGACTGCCTGGTATAAGTTGGTTGGAGTTCTTTATTTGCCTAAAGTTTTTTTTGCTATGTATCAGAACTCTATGTTTTTACCTCACAGTTGTTTATTGTTCACAACGAAGCACCTATTACAGTTTTCTCCTATTTTCAGAACTGTATTATTGTCAAGCTAACTACAGGGCTATACATCTGTTACTTGTGGGCTAAGAGTCTTCCTCTATTATTCTATTATTCTAAGTCAGAAAGGCAGCATGTCTATCTGGCCACCCTGCACCAGTGTATATATTTCGGCCCCTCTCTCTCAGTTCTATGCTAAATTGTTTGCAATACCTTCTTATAGATACCTGGCTGTAGCTATTAGTCAGTTATTATTATGTAGTGGCAAAATAATGCCAGTCCTAAGATTTGAGCACTACATAAATCCCTGCTTGCACAAGTTCACTGATTTAAACTTACAGGCCCCTTACTGTTTACTGTTTAGTTACACCCATCATGATATTAATAGAGTTTAGACATTTCATTATCTGCATATCACTCCCATGGCTACAAACGTGGAGCTAGACCACTGCCCCCTTAGCTGTATTTCAGTTTAACATATCATTTCTATGCCTTACATACATTTCTGGAGTTTGGCTGTAAATTCCTATCCATTACACATTGCTGTCAGCGGCCGGGATAGCGTGATGCCTATACTTTAAAAGTGAAAGGCTTAATGGAGGACTTTGGTCATAGCTTTACATTATAATGCGAATCAACCAGTATGGGCAATGTTTTTATTTTATGTTTAAGCTCTAGACATGTTTCTGATGATATATCTATAACTGTTATACAACCATGATAACTACATATGATCCTAATGCCATCCCAACCAAGGTCTGATAAATTGGAAATATCTAGGCTCCCAATTTAATATGAACTTGTTAATTCAATCTCGGATTACGCCCTTAAGTTCTAGCTATAATCCTTCACTATAAGCAGTTTCCCCTTTCATACGCTGAGATATTTTCCCGTGCTACAGGCCATTTTTACCTATATTAAGCACTCACATGTATTCCCAGACTCATTATATGCAGAGGTGTATCCTATTAAATAACTTGGTAACATGACTTTTACTAAACACACTTCAAATACCACCCTCCCCCCCATAATAACAATAATAATGTACCCTCTATTTTAGAGGGTCTTAATAGGCGGTTTGTCTTGTCCATACCGCACCCTAACCTCTGTTTTTAACTACTTCCCAAGTACTCACTCCTACATAATACCATAGCAACAAATCTATATGCCCATCTAGATCAGCGGGACTGATCACTGTTACCTGCCACCTAAACATACAATCTTAACACAGCTTTTGGTTGCCTCTATGGAGGTGCTAGTTTCAATGTTTCATTATAGATTCTATCCACCACTAAAAGGAGTTTGATATCATATTATATATTACACTATTTTATGTACATCTGTTATATTCTAAATACCTTACTTGTTTCAAGGAAGTTGCTACTTGTTTGCTCATAGCCAGAAAAACCAGAGGTTGATTTAATGATACTTTGCTGTAAGTGCAATACTATATTTTGGATACTTTGCAATGTTCTGTATTACAATGACCTTGTTGATTGTTACTAGCTGTATCACGCTGGCCGCGTATGTGGCAATTTTGTACTGTTTTTATATTGTCAACCTCAATTAAAAAAAAAAAAAAAAATAGAATAAAACTCATTTTTCATGTTTAAATGTATTTGGGTGGAAGGAGTTTCAAAATGTATAGGTATGTGTATATATGTATATTTATGTGCATGTATCTGTTTATATGTGTATATATGCATGTATATACACATGTATATACAGTACAGTACATATATGCACATATAAACACATAAATACACATGCTTATACATATACACACACACAAGCATATACAAACACATACACACACATATATAAATATATATATATATATATATATATATATATATATATATATATATAAATATATATATAAAAATACACACACATATTTAGACATATGTACATGAATGATACATTCCAGTCAAAAACCTTGTCATATACCACATAGCTGTAAACCCTTGTAAAAAAAAATATTATATTAATATGAAATATTTTGAAAGTGTATATATGAGTGTAATGTATTTTAATGTACTTTGTTGTGTTTGGTTAACATTTTCTTTAACCCTTAAACTTTACACTAAGGGGTTGAGTTACCAATGTCTGGCAGACATGATACGCTGTAGCGTATCATGTCCACCAGACATCGCCGAATAAATTCTGGTGAACTGATTGCGCAATGCCGCCCCGTGCAGATTTGCGGCCAATTGGCCACTAGCAGGGGTGTCAATCAACCCAATTGTATAGGATCGGGCGGATTGATGTCCACAGCCTCAGAGGCAGTGGATGAGTTAAGGAGCAGCGGTCTTAAGAACCTGCTGTTTCCGGCGAGCCTGAAGGGGCATCAGGGGTCATTCGGCCCTTGATAAATTGGCCCCTCTGTCTTCAGGCCACCTACTTTAAACTCTAAATCCTGGGATTAAACATGCTAAACAGTTGGTATAATTGATCGTGTCAAGCCACATGTTCCATTCTCAACCAGTGCGGAGCACCACAGCTTACTGGTACTTTTTAAGTTTTGTATATCTGAGCTGTATGGAACAGACAAATCAGTTATGTTCAGATTACTTAAGGGAAGTTGTGGTTTAAGCGTGAGACCAGCCTGGATTAAAAACCTCTTTATAAACAAATTATGCCAGTGAGCCTTATGGGGACTATTCCACCTTGTGAGATGATGGGATACTGATGTCTGGTAAAAATTTTTGGCTACAGTAACCTTGTCAGTGCAGAAAGAAAACAAAGCTATACTAGAGCCCTTTTCTGTTTTTAACCTAGTCTGCTGCAGATTACCCTCTGCTAAAGACTCTCTATAGCTATGATGATCATATGTTAACATCAGAATTAATTTTATTGAACAGTTCCACTTATACCACATAGGCAAGAAAAAGGGTAAGTGGATAAGATCTTATAATCATAGAAATAACAGGATTTTAGAATTTCCTCAAAATTCTTTTTAAACAAGAATTTAAACAAGAATTTCAACCATACTTTATCCATTCAGTATGAACTTACTTTAAAAGTTTTACTTCTAATATTGCAGTTTCACTATACCTAGCATGTTATTAAAATTAAACACGTTTGGTACAGTGTGACTACGATATAAGATGTAACCCATTCAGGGCTAAATTATGAGGGCAGTGGTATTTTGCGCTTTTGCTTACACATTAACTTCACTAGAAGTAAGCTTTTTGCACGCGTCGGGTAGCATGCATCTTATAATTTAAAAGTAAAACGTTTTTGCACTAACCCGACACGGATAAAAACTTGCAATATCACAACTGCACTAATGTATTCCCCCGTAGACTTCATCGGAGCATGAAAAGTGGAAAAAAATAACTACCAACAAGTCTTGCCAACCCGATTGCAATTTCTCAAGTGCGCTAACCTGACATGAAATATTAATATTTTACATTCAAATGTTCTTTACATAGCAGAAAGTGTTCTATTTATTCTTAAATACATATTTCTATGTTTATCTGATTTTTTTGCAATCATGTATATATATATATATATATATATATATATATATATATATATATATATAAAAATATATATATATACTATAAAGTAAATACTTAGAACATATTAACCATGCAAGGGATGTATAATATTTACATAAAATACATAGTTAAACACTTTATCAAATATGAATATTGTATACATATGATTTTACATGTTTTCAGCTACTTGACTGCAAAGGGCTCCAGCGCACACTCACAAATATATATATATATATATATATATATATATATATATATATATATATATATATATATATATATATATATATATATATATATATATATATATACTGTATATATATATATATATATATACTGTATATATATATATATATATGTCTATATATATGTATACATATGTATTCATCTGTTTATATGTATATAAATGTATGTAAACAACACATAAATACATATGTACATATATACAGTTATATATCTATACTATAATCATTCATAATGCGTCCGTCGGTGTTGCCAGTTGCGCATGCATCCTCAAAGGAATGTTGGCAGCGCGAGGCAGCCAAAATAATTCACCTGGATGAATGGATGGGTGGTGAAAGACTCCACCTGCGGTGGATTCTTTCACCACCCTGCCATTTTGGAATCCACCGGGATGCCGCGAAGGCAAATGGAGCATTACCAAAAAAAAAAAAAAAAACGCCCTCAATAAGTATTAAAAAAACAAAACCTAACCGTCCGCAATAAGTATTTAAAATAAAAAAAACAAACCACCCGTATTAAGAACAAAATAAACTAACCGCCCGCACAAAGTATTAAGAGAAAAAAAGTAAAATAAATGATTAACCCCTATATCCACCAACCACAACATCGCAAATTACCTAATACATCTATTGACCCCTAATCCACCAACCCTTACAATGCATTAAACCTAAATTACCTATTATCTCCTAAACCGCCAACCCCCACAAAGCAAAAAACAAATTTAATGACTAAGCCCCCTAACCTATCCTAACCTCCCTAAATTAACCCCTTAATTAAATTTATAAAAAAATACATTACAATTAAAATTAAAATTAAAAAAATTACATTACATTAATCTAAAATCACAGAAAAATAAAAAAAGGCTAACATTACAACAAATAATAAACAACACTATACAAAATAAAAAAATTAAACCTAGTCCCTATGAAAGTAAAAAAGTCCCCCCAAAATAAAAACACCCCCTAAGCTAAGAATAAACTACTAATAGTCCTTAAAAGGGCTTTTAGTAGGGCATTACCCTAAAGAAAGCAGCTCTTTTACATTAAAAATAAAACAAAGCCCCGCTAACATTAAAACCCCACACCCACCCAACCCCCCAAAATAAAAATAAACTAACACTAATAAACCTAAACTACCCATTGCCCTTAAAGGGGCATTTGTATGGGTATTGCCCTTAAAAGGGAATTCAGCTCTTTTTCACTGCCCTTAAAAGGGAATTCAGCTCTTTTGTAAATTGCCCAATAAACCCTAATCTAAAAAAACAAAAACCTTCAAAAAAATAAAAAAAATAACTAAAACTAAAGCCCTAAATAGGTACTCATGGTTTCAGAAGTCTGGCGGAGAAGGTCCTCTTCTAGACGGGTCCATCATCTTCATCCACAACAAAGGCGGAGGTCCGTAGCGGTCTTCCCAGATGTGGCGGTCTTCCCAGATGTGCGCGGAGCGAAGGCGGCGTGGAGCGGAGGCGGCGTGGAGCGGAGGTCCGGAGCGGTCTTCCTAGATGTGGCGATCCTTGGTGGTGGTCATCGTTTTTTTCTAACACTCAATGGGGAGAGAGTGTTAGAAAAAACCTAACACCTGAAGTGAGGAATGAAAAATCCCATTGATGTCTATGGGGAAAAAAAAGTTAAGTTTAAACCTAACTCCCTAACACAAACCCAGAGTCTAAAAAACCCTAATCCGCCACTCCCCGACATCGCCAACACTATAATAAAGCTATTAACCCCTAATTCACCACTCCCCGACATCGCCGCCACTATAATAAAGTTATTAACCCCTAAACCTCTGGTCTCCCACACAGCCGCCACTAAATAAACCTAATAACCCCTAAACCTCCGGCCTCCCACATCACCGCCACTAAATAAACCTATAAACCCCTAAACCTCCGGCCCCTCACATCACCGCTACTGAATAAACCTATTAACCCTTAAACCTCCAACCCCCCACATCGTAACTACTAAACTAAACCTATTAACCCCTAAACCGCCAGCCCCTACATCGCAAAACACTAAATTAAAGGACAGTAAAGTCAAAACTAAACTTTCATGATTCTGATAGGGCATGCAATTTTAAACAACTTTCCAATTTTCTTTTATCATCAAATTTGCTTTGAAAAGCTAAACCTAGCTAGGCTCAAACTGATTTCTAAACAGTTGAAAACCTCCTCCTAGCTCAGAGCATTTTGAAAGTTTTTCACAGTTAGACTGTGCTAGTTCACATGTGTCATATAGATAACATTGTGCTCACTCCCGTGAAGTTATTTAGGAGTCTTCACTGATTGACTACACTGTATGTCTGTCAAAAGCACTTAGATAAGGAGGCTGTCTGCAGAGGCTTAGATACAAGGTAATCACAGCGGTAAAAAGCATATTAATATAACTGTGTTGGTTATGCAAAAACGGGGAATGGGTAATAAAGGGATTATCTATCTTTTTAAATAAGAAAAATTTTGGTGTAGACTGTCCCTTTAAACTATTAATCCCTAAACCTAACAGCCCCTAACTTTAAATTAAAATTACAATACAACTCTCTTAAAATAAATATAAACTTACCTGTGAAATAAAATAAACCTAACATTAAACTATAGACTAACCTAACATTACTATTCTAACTAATAATTTTTATACTACCAATTATAAAATCTAAATTACCAAAATCTAATTTCCAAAAGCCTAAATCCCTAATCTAAAAAATATAAAAAATAAAAAATGTAATTAGTTTCTCTCATCCTATTGGCTGTTTTGAACAGCCAATAGCATTTCAGAAGCTCTCATCCTATTGGCTGATTTGAATTTGAAAATTCAAATCAGCCAATAGGAATGCAATGTACGCCATTTGGAAACGGCTACCTTGCATTCAACTTCAGTGTACGGCGGTGACCGTATGAAGATGATGCTCCACACAGCATGGCTTCCAGGATGGCTCCGCTCCACTGGGATGAAGATAGAAGACGTCCCCGAGATGGATGAAGGTGTCGATATAAGGTTTCGTAAAAATAACGAAATACAAACGAGATACCTTTACTGTCTTCAATATAGGTTGAGTCAGGGTTAATAGCTTATGGACAAAGGTATTTTAAGTTTGGTTTTTAATACCTCTTGTAAAAAGGTTCCTACTTTATTTCCACTTTCAAAATAAATCTTTTTAAAATATAATTCCTTTTTGTATACTCCGGAAATAAAAGTGCGATTTAAGGGCTTCTGTCTCAAACTTTAGTTGGTTTGTTGAGGACGGATCTGCGGGGTTACGTTTGTGTAGCATGTCTGCTTCTTTAAGTTCCCTAGTTCATTTTTCATAATTTAGAGAATATTAATTTTTTTTTCATTTTTGTAATTGTAATTAGTGATGTTCCGAACTGTTTGCCAGCGAACGGTTCCCTGCGAACATAGCTTGTTCGCGTTCGCCGCCGCGGGTGAACATATGCGATGTTCGATCCGCCCCCTATTCATCATCATTGAGTAAACTTTGACCCTGTATCTCACAGTCTGCAGACACATCAGCAGCAGACACTCCCTTCCAGACCCTCCCAGGTCCCGGGCAGTAGCCATTTTAGAATCATTGTGATGCAGCTTTTGAAGAGAGAGGAGGTTTATTGTTGCAGCTCCTGATTTTATAGGGAAATTGATAGCTAGGCTAGTCTATTCAGTCTCCACTAAAGTCCTGAAGGACTCATCTGATCTCTGCTGTAAGGACAACACCCCAAGAAGCCCTTTTCAGGGCTACATTTTTTTTTTTTTTTTTTTTTGAATAGGGCTAGAACTCCAGTCATTTTTTTTTTTTTTTGCATTTGCCTGCCTGCCACCAGCCTGTGTGTGAGCCTCACAGAATATATTGTGCCAACTTGCTCACTGCCACCACTCATATCTGGTGGTTTAACATTATTTTAAATAATAAAAAAAAAAAAACTTTTACATTAGTTTGCTAATTTTTCTTCTTTACAGGGTGATTATATCAATTTGATTTTTGCATATATTTAGATTTAGATAATATCTTTATTGGTCACACTTTTTGATTTTCAAGTGGTTGCTATTCACGGCAATTATCATAACGGCTTACATTTCTGATATCATTAATAGTGTGTGGTCACTAGCTAGAGTATTTAAATTTTTTCTTTTTTTATCACTATTTACTATTAAGGGCGTATTTATATAAGAAGGTCACCTATTGTGCTATCTCAAATTATTTTTTGACACTAGATATTATTTTTATTGCACATAATGCTTTCAGTGAGTGAGAGGAATAATAAGAGACTGTTGCTTGTCTCACATACTGAATCCATTAACGCTACTACTAACCCTGACCACTCCATTGAAAATTTGTCCATTCATGCATTATTTGCTAGATTAGAGGAATCTATCAACGTCGAATGCAGACATTGGTTAGATGCCGAAATGTTGCAAAAATACATTGATAAAGAACAAATACCCCGTGGGCTTAGAATTTTCAAGAGTTGTTCATTTAAGGATGATTTGTTGGTTAACTCCCAATGGGAAAAAGCATTAACCACTTGTTCCATCACACTTTTGAAAATCCTAATTGCCCACAGGAAAACACTAGTGGAACAATCTTGTAAAGATATAGATTCCATTCAAAAGAGTTTAGATAAATTTAAAACCTCTAATCTTTATGATGAACTAAACACTATGGTCCTACAAAAAACAGATGCTTATCAAAAGGAATTAATGGCGATTAAAAATCGTAAACTCATCAGAGATGAGGAAGACTATCAAAAGGGTCAGATACATACATATCATAAAAACAAGAGATCAAACACATCTAGTTCTCATCCAAGGGGTGTGTTGAACCCACAATTGAATTCTATTACCCAACAGAGTGATGATTATCATCAGTCACCTGTGGTGGAGGTAACAAATGATTCAGCTAATGAGTGGACTACGGTACATTATTCTAAAAACAAAAATAAAAATAAAAATAAACATAACAATAGTACCCTAAGTCATGGTCATTTTTATAATAAAAATGACCATTGGCCAAGGGACAATAGTCATATTCACAATTCTTACAATAGAAACGACCAATGGCATAGAGGCAATGATTATTTGGCTAATGGTCCTGATCAGGGTCTTTCTAGACACCATGAGGAATATAATAGAGGATACAATTATAGTTCTAATAGTCCCAATTATAGGCCTAAACCTAGCTATAGGGACTCCAGGGAAGGTAGGAGTAGAGACTATGAACAGTCATATCATAGTTCCTCCTACCCTAGATATGATAAATAGACACCTGGATCCAATCGTGTTTCTAGGAATAATTATCAAACAAATGGAAACTCTTTTTATCATCATACATCTAATTCCTCATCACACAACCGTGGCCATGGACACTCTAAGAGTAATTTTCATAGAGACCAGGGTTTTTTGTCAAATAGAGAGGCTACTGCGACCGGTCACGAGATTACCTCTAATAGACCAACAACTAATACTGACATAAGCTCACACTCTGTCGGTCATAGCTTTGGCCCTAATACTAGCTTGAGTCCATACCATCATAATGAGAATCATACTAACACCCCCAACACTGACTCTCCCCAACATTTTTTAGGGTCAGGCCCAAGACAATCATCGTGGAAGCAAAAAACGATTGCCAGTTACCTAGAGCCTGTGATCTCCCTTACTGCCCCTCCAAAAGGGAAAAGACCACACGGAAACGAGGGTGCAGAGGACGTGGCACAGCCCTCAAAAAGGCAAGATTACAGACCTTAAGTAATGGCATATTCAATCTGTTGTCACATAGATTGACAGACGATGAAATACGGGTGTTAGGTAAAGGTCTTTCTTATAGCCCTACTAATAAACACAATGTGTTCTCACTTTTTGTTGATTTGAATCATTTTACTCAAAAATTGTTAATGCAAAAAAATTTTGCTGAAAAGACACTGAAAAATAGTCCAATGAGGCCTATTTTGACAGACTCTATGGAGGCTAGACTCAATCAGGAAATGGTTCCCATCTTTGAGCCAGATACTTTGATTGATCAACTTTGTGATGATATATACACACCAATTTTAAGAACAAATCCAATTTTGTGCCCCAATAATGCCCATTTTGAAATCTTCAGGCAACTGGTTAGTGATGACTTTGATAAAATCTCTAAAAAAATCAATGGACAGAGTAACCTTTTCCCTAATGAGAAAAAAACTTTGGTAAGTCTTAAAAACAATAAATCTATCGTTATAAGGCAGGCCGGTAAGGGTGGAGGGGTTGTTCTCCAAGATTTGGATGATTATCTGGTGGAGGCTAGGAAAATTCTTTTTGATGTTAATTATTACACGAAATTTGACTCTGACCCTACTGTTGGCTTTAAAGCAACTCTCAAAGCTATTGTTGAATCTGCATATAAAGAGGGTATACTTTTGAAAAAAGAGAAAGATTTTTTGGTCCCAAATGAGCCTAATCAGGCCTTTTATTACCATCTGCCAAAGATACATAAAAACTCCACATGTCCTCCTGGTCAGGCTATAATAGCGGGAATAGGAAGCCTGACCGATAATGTATCCTCATATGTAGACCATTTTTTGCAGAGATATGTTTTGGGCCTCTTGTGATGTCCAGGCACTCTATTCCAATATATCCCATGATTTGGGTCTGGAGGCAGTGTCTGAATATCTTGAGCAAGATTTCTATCTACCTGTGAACCAAAAAGAATTCCTATTACAGTTAATATCTTTTATCCTGAGGCACAATTATTTTGTGTTTCAGGACAAATTTTTTCTTCAAACCAGAGGAACTGCCATGGGTACCAGGTTTGCCCCAAGCTATGTTAATTTGTTTATGGGTCATTTCAAACAAAATTATATATATGACCCACGCTTTGGGGCGAACCTTGTATTCTATGGCAGATATATAGACGATCTTATTTTTATCTGTAGAGGGGATCAGTCTTCGGCTATTTCTTTTGTTCAACATCTGAATTCTAACGATAGGGGTTTGGTATTCACTAGTTCTATCAATAAGAAATCAATCGTGTATCTGGATCTCAATTTATGCTTTACTGAAGGGAAGGTGACTAGCACCACTTTTTTTAAGACAGTCGATTGTAATAGCTATTTAGATTTTAAGAGCTGTCACTATCGTGCATGGAAACAGAATGTACCGTATGGTCAGTTCAAGCGTATCCGCCGAAACTGCAGTACCCTCTCCGATTTTGACTCCCAAAGTTTGATCTTAAGAGAACGTTTTTTTGAGAAAAATTATCCACTTAGTATCATTGAAAAAGGTTAAAGAAGTTCAAGTAAACTACCAAAACAAAAAACTAATATCAACATAAATGAATCTCCCTTATTTATAATACAATATAATTCTAATCACAAATTAATTAGACATATTTTGAATAAGCATTGGGACATTCTGACTAAGAACCCTATTTTGGGTAGTGTGATAGGTAACAAACCAAAGGTTGTCTATAGGAGAGCATCAACCCTAAAGACTCTGCTAGCTCCCAGTAAAGTAGTGAAACATAAGAGACAATCTTTTCCTGCAAAATCTATGTTTAGTGCATTACCCTCTGGCTCTTATAGATGTAGAGCTAGCAGATGCAAGATGTGTCATTTTATTGACAACAAACAGAAAATCTTTCGGTCCAATATAACCAATAGATCATATTCCATTATTGGCCACGTTTCTTGTGCTTCTGATCATGTTGTATATTTGCTTACATGTATGTGTGGAGTCCAATATGTGGGGCGTACCTGCAGGCGCTTTAGCACTAGGTGGTCCGAACACCAGCGCAATATGAAGAACAATTATCAGAATCATAGTGTCTCCAGACACTGTAATAATGTTCACAATGGTGACACGAATAGTTTTTCTGTGACCCCTATTGAGCATATACCCAAATCCCATTTATATAATCGATACTTCAGATTGAGACAAAGAGAAACTTATTGGATCCATATGCTAAAATGCATGCATCCTGATGGACTCAATCTATGTGTTGATCTAGCGGCTTTTCATTAGATATTCTTAATGTGTCTTTCTATCTTTGTTTTGAGAATTTTATACGTAATTATACACTCAGTGGGGTTTCTTATTGTGGGTTTTTACTTATATTTTGAGTTCTAGTGGAGCACTATTAACTATTAATTTACTCTACTAGTTTACTAATAATGAGCCTTTATAGATCTACAAGGTCCTTTTACTGTACATATGAATGTCTGAATTTGCATATAATGATATGTTGCTTATTTCTGTTAGTGATATTAATTACCATTTATTTTTTCTGTCTTGATGAGAGTTATTTATATGTTGAGGCAAACGATTTTTGATTTTTTGCTTTTGCCCATATATGCTAAATATGATATAGCATGGTAGTTGTGGTCCCGTGCGATATTTATACAACTGTCTTTATCGCCTATGAATTCTGGACTGCTTCCCGTCCCCCCACTCCTCATCCTTATTTCTACACTCCCTTATCTTCATTTTTCCATTATCTTTCTTTTCCCTCTTCACATTGTATCTGATTGTACTTATTTTATTATTAACCAATTTATAATTATGTCATCTATGTTATACAAGTGATTATGCAACCTCTGTTTTATCATTCATGTTTTTATGTAAACGATTTTGTATTGAATTTATTAACTTGTATCTGATGTATCTTATTTTACTGTTTTTAACTTTTATATTGTGGTAATTTTTATTTTGATGTATACGTTTTAAGTCCATCCACTGCTCGGGCCCTTGATACACTTCCCAGTGGAGATTTTCACATACTGCGTCATCCCTCTTACTGCCCATCATTGGTTGGAGGTGTGTGAGCGGCCGGAGCATTGCTATTGGCCCAGGTGTGTTTTAAATAGAGCAGGTATACCTTGTTTAGTATCAGCCTGATTAAACGACTGTGTTGTCGAGAAACGCGTTGCTGTACGCTTGATTTTTAACCTGTTTATACTCAATAAACCTACTGAGTATTTCACACCTGTTTGACTGTCTCTATTTTTGCTGCCGACAGATTTTTTGGCTTATTGCGTGGGTGGTTGCCTTGGTGATCTGTTTGCCGAGATTCTGCTCTGCTGATTGGTCTCCTGTCTGTGCCGGTTCCTGCTCTGACGCTGCTTATGGAATAGCACTGATTGGTCACTCTTTCCATGCTTGTCTGACGGGCGACTATAGGTTCCGTCCTGCCTGTTCTGGTACACGTTTGTACCGCCGCTCTTGTGAGTACCCTCGGCTACGGGCCGCTCTGTCCTGCACATCTTCATGGTGTTTAGATGATACTTGTCCCATGAGGCGCCTCTCTTCTCTGTCTTTACAGGTCCTTCCTCTCAAGTTTGCTAATTGCAAGTTTAATCTAATTTTATTTTCCATCAGGCCTGTGTGCCAGGCCTACAGCAAGCATATACTGTTAATAATTGCTCTGTGCAACCTCTCATATCTGGTGGTTTAACATTATTTTAAATTAAAAAAAAAAAAAACTTTTACATTAGTTTGCTAATTGCAAGTTTAATCTAATTTAATTTTCCATCAGGCCTGTGTGCCAGGCCCACCGCAAGCATATACTGTGATTAATTGCTCTGTGCAACCACTCATACCTGTTGGTTTAACATTATTTTAAAAAAAAACTTTTACATTAGTTTGCTAATTATACCAGTACCACCATGGGTCCCAGACCGCATGTTTTGTTGTTATACTTTGTCAGGGTAATCATGCAGGCCATATAGACCTCCCTTGATAGGGGGAGTAACAGCGATTAAAGTGCTAAAAATAGTACAACTTAACACAACCTAGTTAACATTAACAGTGGTTCCCAGACCGTATGTCTTGTTGTTTTGACATGGATCCCCCTCCAGCATGCCACAGTCCAGGTGTTAGTACCCTTGAAACAACTTTTCCATCACTATTGTGGCCAGAAAGAGTCCTTGTGGGTTTTAAAGTTCTCCTGCCTATTGAAGTCAATGGCGGTTCGCGCGGTTCGCCGGTTCACGAACAATAGCGGAAGTTCGAGTCCGCCGTTCGCGAACCAAAATTTTTAAGTTCGCAACATCACTAATTGTAATAGCTCTTGACTTATGTACGTCCCATATTATCCGTTAAATTCAAAATATTCCTGTAAGGCAGTTGTGAGTTTTTTTTAAAAAACAAACACATTTTATTAAAAAAAAATCAACAGCTAGTTGATATAAACTCATTTATCAAATTTAAAGGGACATTACAAACTAAATAAATGCTAAATATTCTGACGTATTTCAGTTGTGAGTTTCAGTGTTAGTTAAAATGTGTTTTACTGTGTTTTGAATAGAAATAATTTACATTCCAATGTTCTTCACTTAGAAGAAAATGTTCTTTGTATTTTAAATACATATAAAATACAATAATTTACAATAAAAATATATAATAATGTATTTTAAATACATATATATATATACAGTGGGGCAAAAAAGTATTTAGTCAGCCACCAATTGTACAAATTCTCCCACTTAAGAAGATGAGAGAGGCCTGTAATTTTCATCATAGGTATACCTCAACTATGAGAGACAAAATGTGGAAACAAATCCAGACAATCACATTGTCTGATTTGGAAAGAATTTATTTGCATATTATGGTGGAAAATAAGTATTTGGTCACCTACAAACAAGCAAGATTTCTGGCTCTCACAGACCTGTATCTTCTTCTTTAAGAGGCTTGTCTGTCCTCCACTCATTACCTGTATTAATGGCACCTGTTTGAACTTGTTATCAGTATAAAAGACACCTGTCCACAACCTTAAACAGTCACACTCCAAACTCCACTAATGGTGTAGACCAAAGAGCTGTCGAAGGACACCAGAAACAAAATTGTAGACCTGCACCAGGCTGGGAGGACTGAATTTGCAATAGGCAAGCAGCTTGGTGTGAAGAAATCAACTGTGGGAGCAATTATTAGAAAATGGAAGACATACAAGACCACTGATAATCTCCCTCGATCTGGGGCTCCACGCAATATCTCACCCCGTGGGGTCAAGTGATCACAAGAACGGTGAGCAAACATCCCAGAACCACATGGGGGAACCTAGTGAATGACCTGCAGAGAGCTGGGACCAACGTAACAAAGGCTACCATCAGTAACACACTACACTTCCAGGGACTCAGATCCTGCAGTGCCAGACGTGTCCCCCTGCTTAAGCCAGTACATGTCCGGGCCCGTCTGAAGTATGCTAGAGAGCATTTGGATGATCCAGAAGCGGATTGGGTGAATGTCATATGGTCAGATGAAACCAAAGTAGAACTGTTTGGTAGAAACACAACTCATAGTGATTGGAGGACAAAGAATGCTGAGTTGCAACCAAAGAACACCATACCTACTGTGAAGCATGGGGGTGGCAATATCATGCTTTGGGGCTGTTTCTCTGCAAAGGGAACAGGACGACTGATCCGTGTACATGAAAGAATGAATGGGGCCATGTATCGTGAGTGCAAACCTCCTTCCATCAACAAGGGCATTGAAGATGAAACGTGGCTGGGTCTTTCAGCATGACAATGATCCCAAACACACCGCCCGGGCAACGAATGAGTGGCTTCGTAAGAAGCATTTCAAGGTCCTGGAGTGGCCTAGCCAGTCTCCAGATCTCAACCGCAAAGAAAACCTTTGGAGGGAGTTGAAAACCAACATACCAGCAACAGTGTGTGACAACCTTGTGAAGACTTACAGAAAACATTTGACCTCTGTCATTGCCAACAAAGGATATATAACAAAGTATTGCGATGAACTTTTGATATTGACCAAATACTTATTTTCCACCATAATTTGCAAATAAATTCTTTCCAAATCAGACAATGTGATTGTCTGGATTTGTTTCCACATTTTGTCTCTCATAGTTGAGGTATACCTATGATGAAAATTACAGGCCTCTCTCATCTTCTTAAGTGGGAGAATTTGCACTATTGGTGGCTGACTAAATACTTTTTTGCCCCACTGTACGAGAGTCAATAATGCTGCTGACCTCATACTCCTCATGGTTGTCAACAAAGATAGGATGGGGACGAGGCAACACAGTGGTAAACCATTTACAAACCAATGGTTTCAAGAGGGAGACATGAAAAACATTAGAGATGCGCATTGCAGGAGGAAGGTCAAGAGCGTAGGTCACAGGATTGACCCATCGGAGTATTCGAAAAGGACCAACATAACGGGGAGCCAGTTTATTGGAAGGCACATGAAGGTTCAAGTTGTGGGAGGACACCCAAACCCTCTCACCAACCTGGTAGGAAGGCGCAGGCAGATGCCTACGATCAGCCTGGAACTTTTGGCGCTTCATAGAACGATTAAGGCAATCCTGAATCTGCACCCTCGTGGAACGGAGTTGCCAGAGATGTTCCTCCAAAGCCGGAATACCCTGAGAATTCAATTCTCTGCAACAGACAGAGGGTAAACCCGGCCCAGAGGAGGAATGGATCTGAGTTGCAGGTCAATGGCACCTTGTCAAAAACATCTAGGAACTCTCAGTACTCCTCTGGCAATTGAAATACCGAAGAAGTGCACAAGACTTTAACTGGTTGCCCAAGACAAGTGGAAATACACTGCAGGGACTACAACAAAATTTCGGACCTGCGCCAGTCGAGACTGGGATTGTGCTTTTGGAGCCAGGGATAACCCAGAACAACCGGAAAATGCGGAGAGTTTATCACCTGGAACTGGAGGGTTTTAAAATGGAGAGCCCCAACAGCCATGGACAACAGAGCAGTTTCGTGAGTAACAAGTGCAGGCTGAAGGGGCCTGCCATCAATGGCCTCAATAGCAAGCGGAACGGACCGAGGCAAAACAGGAATGGAGTGCTTTGATAAAAAAGCACTGTCAATGAAATAGCCCGCAGCACCGGAGTCAAAAAGAGCCTAGGTGACTATGGAGGAGTCCACCCAGGAAAGGACAACCTTGATCAAAGGTTTCTCCTTAAGCTGTTCCGGGGACGAGGATAAACCATCCACGGTCTGCCCCCGACAGGACCTTAGGTGTGAGCTTTTTCCGGCTGTGTAAGACAAGACTTCAAAGGGTGACCCTGTAACCCACAATAGAGGCAGAGCCCCTCCCTCCTCCTAAAGGCCCTCTGGGTGGGAGGCATGGGTGGGAATGAACACATAGGAGACAATGGAACAGGATGCTTCCGCAAGCGTTCCTTTAAAGAGGTCCTCTCTCTGAGTCTGATGTCAATTAGGATCAAAAAAGACACCAATGCCTCGAGATCCTCTGGTAAATCTCTTGCAGCAACTTCATCTTTAATCGCATCAGAGAGCCCATGAAAGAAGGCGGCAACAAGGGCTTCATTGTTCCAACCAACCTCTGCAGCAAGCGTACGGAACTCAATAGCATACTGAGCAACAGATCTTGTACCTTGCTGAATGGACATGAGTTGTTTAGCAGCAGAGGAGGAGAGAGCTGGAACATCAAATACCCTTCGAAAAGGAGGCCACAAATTCAGGGTAATTTGAAATCACAGGTTTATTAGTCTCCCACAAGGGATTAGCCCAGGCAAGAGCTGTGTCAGAGAGTAACAAGATGAGAAATCCCACCTTAGCTCTGTCAGAGGGAAACGCCTGAGGTAACATCTCAAAGTAAATGCCCACCTTGTTCAAAAACCCTCTGCACTGAATAGGATTGCCTCCATATCACTGAGGTAGAGGTGCAGAACCGGACATGCACCTGGTAGGACTAGGTGCAGCAGCGGAAACAGGAGCAGCCATAACTTGTGGGACACTTTGGTCCAAATGTGCAGTGCGAGTCAGCAGGATTTGCAGGGCTAGTGCAAATTGATCCAAGCGGTGATCCTGTTCATCCATCCTGGAAATGATGGCAGGTAAAGGTGGATTATTAGCACCATCAGGATTCATGGCCTTTGCGTAATGTCTGGCTGCCAGGAATCAGACTGACACGAGAAGCGCAAAAATAATCACACCTTTATTAATAACAAAAAATAATAAAAAGTCCACAAGTCAAATAACAAGCCAGGATTCAAAACCAGAGCTGGTAGTCAGACGAGCCGAGTCAGGAGCTAAAGCGAATAGTCAGACGAGCCGAATCAGGAGCCCAAGCGAGTAGTCAGATGAGCCGGAATCAGGAACAAGGAAAACAGCAGAGTCAGGAACAAGCCAGGGATCAGGAACCAGGAAGGATGTCAGATAGCCAGGTAATACACAGGAACTCTCACAAACAGGTCTGAGACAACGCAAAGGCAAAGCATACTGAACAGAGGCCCTTTAAATAATAAGTGATGACATCACAATTCTGAGACTGCATCCTGTCTCACACAGATGATGCACACCAGTCTGGCCATAAAAGGAAGTGCAGCAAATGAGCAGCATCCCCCACAATGCACCATAGTCAGCAAGAGAGGTGAGTAAAATGGCTGCCAGCAGCACATGGCAAACAAAACAAGGAAAAAACCCTGACACAGGTTGATTGACACCCCCAGCTAGCGGCCAATTGGCCGCGAATCTGCAGGGGGTGGTATTGCACAAGCAGTTCTGGTGAACTGCTTGTACAATGATAAATGCAGACAGCGTATGCTTTCGGCATTTATCGATGTGCAAAGGACATGATATGCTACATTGTATCATGTCCGCTTGCACTTTGAGAAATATGCCCCTATGGGGTAAAGTAACACGGTCAAGCTATCCGAAGTCCTGAAGTTAGCACACAACTTTTTACTTTCAACTTATAGGGGTCTATTTATGAAGCAGCGGATGCTGCTTCTGACCCTCTCTGCTTCATTTCCGACTGAAGCGGAAGTTAAGAAGCAGCAGTCCTAAGACCGCTGCTCCTTAACTCGTCTGCCACCTCTGAGGTGGCAGATAGCAATCAGCCCGATCGAATACAATCGGGTAGATTGACACCCCCGGTATTGCACCAGCAGTTCACCAAAACTGCTGGTGCAATGATAAATGCCAATGGCGTATGCTGTCGGCATTTATCGATGTGCGGTGGACATGATTCGATATAGCAGATCATGTCTGTCTGCACCTACATAAATAGACCCCATAATATGCTTGCTAACCTGGCCTCATTAACATTTTTATTGTAGGCGCAGTTAGCGCATGAGTGAAACTTTTAGTTGGAATACCATTGGCCTTTTGTGTTTTACTTTTTCGAACCTCCGAACTTTGCTAATGAAAGATTTGAAACTGTTAATTTGTGATGAGATGTAATTTCCTTGCATATCAGCAGTTTATGTTCACCCTCTTTGAGACTTATTCTTACATTTTGTTTTATGATGCCTGCATGGCTATCACACTACTTGCTTTCTTTATAAGTAATTAAATAAACACTAATTTGAAAAGAGAAGATAAATAGTATGTATTTAGATTTGCAATAAAACTGGTGTGTATGTTTTTAGTGCAACAAGTAGATACTTTAAATGTAACCACATATATGGAAGGGATTCATAAATTACATTGAGAAATTAAAGGGACAGTTCACCCAAAAAATGTCTCCCATTAAAATTGTTCCCAATGATCCATTTTACGTGCTGGGTGTATTAAATTGTTTACAAGTAGCTCCTTTACCCATATTTTGGCCTTTGAAATAGCTGATTTAGCCTGTGGTTTCCCAACCTATACTGAAAGTTTTGATACTGGAGTCTCAGCTATTGAATATCCTAAGTAAACACAGCCAGCAGTAGAAATGACACTCACAGTGTGGCGAAGGATAGATAAGTAATAAAATGATCATTTTCCATTGTTCTCTCTATGTATTGAGCTTTAGTTTGCCAGACAAATATAAGATAAGGTAGCAAGTGTGTGTACACAAAGTGATAACTTAATGAGATATGATATTACCTGAAGCTCAACCCATTGTAATAGTGTTATTGTAATAATGTGGTTTAAAAGCACAATACCAGCTACTTCAAATGCACAAATAAACCTGAAAATGTAATTTCTCATACAATTTATGTTCTGCAACTTGTATAACAAGTAATTGAAAATACATTAATAAAAACACAGTTTTACAGTGTACAGTCCCTTTAATGCTGCCATGTTTTATAATATAACTAGTTACCTTTATTAAATTCACAGTTATACACACATTGTCCAAAACCTAAATGGAGGGAAAAAGCAAGAAACAGGAGAAAAAATAAATAATTATTAAAATCCAACCTCCAAAATTTAATTTTCTTATTACAGGGTCTATACTGGGCCCGAAACTTTGTAACTTTTTCCTTTGGACCCTGTAATAAGAAAATAAAGGTCCTTTTAAATTTTGGAGGTTGGAATCAGTTTTTTTATGATTCATATGAGAAATATTTAATCCCTTAAGGCAGTGTTTTTCAACCAGTGTGCTGTGGCACACTAGTGTGCCGTGAGAGATCCTCAGGTGTGCCACGGCAGACTGACAACAGTGAGGGGGTGTCCCTCTTTAAAATTTTGAAATATTGGGAGGTATGTGACAGGCTCATCAGGCATCATTTACAACCATGACATAAGTTCTAAACCCCCTATTACGTCCTACGTAGTGTAGCATAACCTTGAAAAATAAGACAACACACCATGTTGGGAGAAAAAGACTGGTCACGGTCACGTTTATTAAATAAACGAATAACTAGTGCCTAATGTGTTATTCCAATTATCTTAGGCACTTTAAACTCTTAATTCAAAACTTGGCAACAAGTTCGTAAACAACGTTGGCGGCATCTTTCCCTAACCTAGCCCCTGTAAGCAGATGGTCAAGGCCCCTTCCGATGTTTGCAGCGTGACACCCGGCTGTCACGCCCAATGACACTGAGAGAGAGCTGTGATGGTTTAGAGGTATTCAGCCTTATTCGCAAGGGAGAGGACCCCCAGACCGGCGTCTGGCAGGCATAACCCCTCCCCTTTTTCATACCGTCACTCTTCTCTCTCCGTGCCCGCTCCCCAGGGCCCTGACCACCCGCCACAAGAGCCAGGCGTTCTCTTGCCGCCACACAAAACCGTCAGGCACCTATAATAACTTAATACATATCAAAAATGTAACAAATAACCTCAATAACAACATTTTTTTTTGGAAAACTAAATTGCCCTTAATAAAGTGCTCCTAATGTCTTTTAAGAACATGTCCAACCGAACGTATGTCTCAAATAGCATACGGCACTCGGTGACGCCACAAACAACCTAGCTATTAATGGTGAACACCACTGACCTGTTCGCTAACCTATCGCCCCAAATTTCAACGGCCACAAAGATTGGAAACAGTTCCAATAGCGTTAAATTCCTGTGACACCCAGCCACTATCCATTCGCTGGGCCAGGCAGCGGCACTCCACTCCCCGTCCAGGTACGCTCCATACACCGAGCTGCCTGCCGTGTCCGTGAAGAGGTGCAGGACTTGATTAGACACTGGCGGGTGCCTCCATAGGCAAACCCCGTTGAAGTGTTCCAAGAACCTGGCCCACACTTCTAAGTCCTCCTTTACCTCATCCGTGACTCACGCCCATTTTACCTGCCCCGGTGGTCCTTTCAATTGGCCCTCCAGGCGGCGATTGAAGACCCTTCCCATTGGGATCACACGCCCGGCAAAGTTCAGGAGGCCGAGTAATGACTGGACCTCCTTAATGGGGACCCTGTCACGCTCCTTGACCGACTGCAACAGCTGCAACATTCGCCTCACCTTGTCGTCAGGCAACCTACAGACCTCCTGAACTGTGTCAATTTCTATCCCCAGAAATGTTAGACACGTACAGGGACCCTGCATCTTCTCATCCGCAAGTGGGACCCCGAACCTTGCCATCATGTCTTTCATGACTTTCATGAGCTGTTCGCAATCAGCGCAACCCGCTCTCCCCACCAAAAGGAAGGCGTGGAGGTAATGGGCAATCGCCCCACCGCTTGATGCTTTCTCGAACCACCCAGTGCAAGAAAGAACTGAAGCACTCGAACAGTGAACAGGACAATGAACACCCCATTGGTAGGCACCTGTCCACGTAATAGGACCCCTCGAACTTCATCCCCATGAGCCTGAATGCCGAGGGGTGCAGGGGCAGAAGCCGGAACGCTGACTCTATGCACCGAGCTGAGTTCTGGGTCAATAGCATCAATGACTGACCCCCTTTTGGGAAAGACAGGTGATGAATCAACCTGAACTTCCCCGGCTCCTTTTTTGGCACGACCCCCAAAGGTGAGACCACAAGGTCCGCAATCGGGAGCTCCGCAAATGGGCCAGACACCCTACCCATCGCCACTTCCTTTGCCAATTTTCCCCTCACCACATGTGGGAATTCATAAGCCGTCTTCAAATTTTTATGTACCCTTGACCCCAGGACATTCCCCATAACTGAGATCTCAAAGCCCCACTCCAAACCCGCCCGGAGCATCTACGCTGCCTCCCGGTCCGGGTAATTCACTAGCCATGTTAACATTGGCGGCACGTTAAGCGGGGTTGGGGCCCTTGACCCCAACTCCCGGTTTCGATGCTGGCTTAAGCTGACCTTTATCCTTGCGTTTTCTGCAATCGGCTCCCGGGTGGGCACCCCCACAGTACCTGCAGATGAGCCGAAAGGAACAACTGCTCCCTCTGTCACACAACATGTCCTGGAATTTCCAGCACTCTCGCCCCGCCTACTGATCCTCGTGCCCTGCCGCGGCAACCCCTGACGCGCCTGTTCAGGGGGCATGGTTCGACCATAGATGCATGTCCTGTGTGCCGAAATGCAGTAAGGGATTCCCAACCATCTTCCGTCTGAAGGCCATGTCATACTCTCTCCATGCGCCTTCTTTAAATCTGGTATGGATGTCCTCTATAGTATCCTGATGCTTAAAGAGGTTGTGGCCTTGCAAGGGCCACCTATCCACGTAACAGGCCGCCAAGACTCTAAAGCATTTCAGCCATTCTTCGTAAGTCTCAGGCCTGCGCACTTTTTTGGGCCCTGAGCCGTCCATGGCCCTTTCCTTTGCCCTAAACGCGTCCAGTGAGAGGTCAAAAACATTCACGTATCGACCCTCCTGGATCTTTTTTACCACCTTCATCTTAAGGTGCCCGTATAGAGAGTGGACTAGGCAAGGGTACGTATCCCCCTGTGCCGCCACTTTACGCGGCCCGGGCGTACTGCCTCCAGGCCCTATTGTCCCGTGCGCCCCCTCCTCGGGCCCCAACCCCCTGGCCCTATCTTTTGCCTGCCCAGCCGCCATTTTCTTGATCCATTTAAACATCCTATGCTGTCCTTTTCCAACCAGACCCAGGTCCTCCCTACTCTCTGAACCTGATACGCTAGTTGATGACCCCGTGTCAGCGTGTAATGTGTGAGGTGCATTGTACTCGCGATTCCCTGGGTGGTCTGGTTCGATGGGTGCCTGGGTCGTTGTTCCAGTCTTATCCAACTGCTCCCTGCTGGGTCCTATAGGGATTGGGATAAACTGGCACTACACTAATATAAAGTAAGAAAAAGAATCCTTGGATTCTGGTGCTACCCCTTAGAAACCATTAGTTATCAAAGAAAGAAAAAAGAAAGATAGGGGCTATTATAGCACTCATACTTACTTATATGGGTATGAAGTTAGTTAAAAAACTATACTTTAATTAATTATTTAAAAAACATGGGGTAACAACCCCTAACATTACACACAAACCACTACTTCTTCGATATTTGGTAGTGGTTTGTGTGTAATGTTAGGGGTTGTTACCCCATGTCTTTTAAATAATTAATTAAAGTATAGTTTTTTAACTAACTTCATACCCATATAAGTAAGTATGAGTGCTATAATAGCCCCTATCTTTCTTTTTTCTTTCTTTGATAACCCTGCTGGGTCCTGCCACAACCAGCGCACTGGAAGCATCTGTTGCCATCGCTGTAGTAGTCCTATTCTGTACCTGTGGAGAGAAATTAACTTGGGGAGTACTCTGGCCAACAGGTGGTGTGTCAAAAAAGGCATTCCTCCCCTCTACCATCTGCTCCCCCCAGCGTTCTTACCCAGAGCCGTTGAAACAGTCCTTCTAATTATGTCCTCCTGTCCAGGTCCCTCCTGGGCGTGAGCACTCGACCCAGGGGGCACCTGCTGCCTAGCCACCTCACGCAGCGCAGCCTCTACAGATCTCTTTATGGTTTCCTCCTGAACATGCATACTAGGCGCCTGGCTAGCATTCAGCATGCCCATATGCTCCCCTTGCCTAGCATTACCCTGCCCCTGGTTCGCAGACATCAAACACCTAGGCTCCCCATGTATAGTATCAACACCCGTGCCATACTGTGACCCATAAACCATCACATGCATTATCCCCGCATGGTCCCTCCTTCTGCATCCAGTAGCATCACCCAAAGACATGCCCCTACTTTCATCCGTGCCCCTTACACTCATACCGCCAACATGTGCACTCTCAGCTGCACCAGGCACACTCCTATGGCCACAAGCGTCATTACCCGTGCACGCATGCGCACTTGTACTAGGCCCATTGATACCTGTGCGCGCATGTGCACTTGTACTAGGCCCATAGATCTCCGTGCACCGCGAGGCATCCGCCTCTCTAACCGCACTACCAGCGCCTGAGAACCCCGGTGAGTACTCCTGCCTCCCTCCTACACTGCCCAGGCCTGTTGGCACCCCACCCACGACTGGAAGCCTCCCCAAGTTACCTGGGCTGCTCTGGTCGCGCGTGGCATCTTCTCCTCCTCTGACCCTCCCTCCAAGATGGCGGCCGAGATGTTCCTCCTCTGACTAGCTTGAGGAGTACATCTCGCGAGATCCGCCATCCGAGAGGGCCGGGCCCGCCGCGCGCTCTGCACCTCCTGACCTGGGAGGCCCTGGCACACCGGCCCCACATCTGGACACACCACCGACAGCCTGAGCCGCATCCTGGCCCTGCACTTGCCCAGAGGGGGCCATGACTGCTGCCAGAGACTGCGCTAAGTCCAGGACTGCCGCCATGGCTGTCGGGTGGCAATGCTGGCAAATGACCAGCCGGGTCACCCCTCACTAGCGACCCCTGCCCACTACTAGGGAGCCCCATCTCCTGTAAGCCTTCCCGCCCCCCACTGGGACCAGCCTGGGCCTCTCCATGGCCCACTACCCCAGGCTGAGCTTGACACTTCCCACTAGGGCCTTCCCTAACCACACTATGAGCTTTGGACCCAGGGCCCCCTCTCCCACCCCTGGCAGGCCCCTTTCCTTTATTAAAACTCCTTTGGGGTGGCGTTTTTTGGGGTGTGGGGGGTACCGCATCATCAGTCCCATGCTCTTCCAACTGTATTGCAGGTCCTTTCTTCCTTGACGTCATCTCCACGACCTCCCTGTATCTCTTAGGTGGCAGAGATTTTCTCCTGGATCTATCCATCTTCCAATCTTCCTTCAGGGACACAGAAAAACTTTCTCCTTGAAGTCTGGAACCGAAAAGAGGCCGGACAGCCTGCTGCAGGACCCTATAAAGGTAAGCACAAACACCGCCTCCTCTCCTGCAACATTCTAACAAACACATTCTAACATCCTCCAGACTTCAAGTTGGTAATCCCTTAATGTTGTTACAGGCCCACTAGAGGGCCTTCCACTCTCATTCACAGACAATCATTATGATTGTTTGTGAATGAATGTCAATATGTCATGTATAGTTTGTAGGAGGCATGGCATGACAGCACAGTACAGTGTGTGTGTGTATGTGTATGTATATGTATAATGTATTGCTTTAGACTTGATAAAGGAAGGAAATCTTCCGAAAGCTTGTCAACTTATAAATGTATAGTTAGTCCAATAAAAAAAGTATCATTGCTCAATGCAATACTCTTGTTATTTTGATATATATATATATATATATATATATATATATATATATATATATATATATATATATATATATATATATATATATATATATATATATATCCTGTATGATGCTACAATGTGTGATTTTGTAAAATTTTGGGATGGTGGTGTGCCGCAGGATTTTTTTATGTAAAAAAGTGTGCCAAGGCAAAAAAAGGTTGCAAATCACTGCCTTAAGGACCTGAGGTTTCTCACAATTTCCCTTCTTAAATGACATAAGCTATTTTCACATTTTTGCTCGCTATCGGTTTCACCTTAAAAGTCCGCTCTCTTATTAAAGGGACATGAAACCCAATTTTTTTTCTTTGATGATTTAGAAAGAGCATGCAATTTTAAACAACTTTCTAATTTACTTCTTTTATCTAATTTGCTTCATTCTCTTGATATACTTTGCTGAAAAGCATATCTAGATAGGCTCAGTAACTGCTAATTGGTTGCTGCACATAGATTCCTCATGTGATTGGCTCACCCATGTGCATTGCTATTTCGTCAACAAGAGATAAATAATGAAGTAAATTAGATAATAGAAGTAAATTGAAATAATGTTTAAATTGCATGATCTACCTGAATCATGAAATAATTTATTGGGGTTTGGTGTCTCTTTAAGTGCATCCATACATATTATACAACATTTTTTAACAGAAAAATAGGCCCTTGTAGTGATGTCCTGTATGGGTATATAAAATAAAATAAATATGAATTAGATACTGAGAAATTAAAAAAACAAAAACTTTTTGGACTTTTCTTTATAACCATTTCTACATACATATTCTAGCTGAAGAAAAATACCTCTAACTAAATCCATTATGTTGTCATGATGTTAGGAATACTCCATATGTCCTTGTTTCCATGTAATTTATAGCAAATATAGGCTAAATACTACAAAGATGGAATATATATAACGTATTTCCACAAAGCAGGCACTCACTGGACTTTACTTTAAAACATATAAATTTATTATCAAATACTTAAAAGACAAACGTTTCGGCACTACATTGTGCCTTTGTCAATGTCATAGCAAAAAACAAACAAACAAACAGAGTGCAGCTCCACACCCCAAAATCAATATTTACATATTAAAAACAGTACCCCTTAAATACTATCTTAATTACCTGATGAAACCCCGCCAAACATCTGAACACGCTGCTCCAAAACACCTGGTCCTGACGTCACGCTGACACGCTAGTCGTACCTAGCGTGATGACGCATAGCACGGCGTTGCCATAGCATTGTCAGAAGCGTCTCATCGGCGTTTGTGTCAGATGATGGAAAAAACTTCCTGATCAGCTATGCGCATGCTCTTCACTTTACACTATGGCTGGCAAAGCTGTTGCCCTTAGTAATAGTGGTATACAAAACACATATAGCACAGAAGCAAGCTATCAGGATGTTACATGCATATGGCCAAGGGGAGAAGAAACCGCTAGTAGCACCAAAGACACAGAGTGTTAACCCTTAATGCGCTGAAGCATAAATACATAAGAAGTGCATACATCACAGATAGCAACTGTCAGCTAGCTCAGTCTCCCTATTGCATTGGACCACTCCATCTAGGCTCAAAGAACATATAAAGGTGTTGGTACAACACTGCAATCACATAATTATCAACAAAGCAGTGTTTGGTAAGTACATAGTTAGAGTACACAGTACTTGAACTTATGCCACCAAAAAACATCTAACGGCATAAATTACTTGATCTTCTTCTCCCCTTGGCCATATGCATGTAACATCCGGATAGCTTGCTGCTGTGCTATATGTGTTTTGTATACCACTATTACTAAGGGCAACGGCTTTGCCAGCCATAGTGTAAAGTGAAGAGCATGCGCATAGCTGATCAGGAAGTTTTTTCCATCATCTGACACAAACGCCGATGAGACGCTTCTGACGTTGCTATGGCAACGCTGTGCTATGCGTCATCACGCTAGGCACGACTAGCGTGTCAGCGTGACGTCAGGACCAGGTGTTTTGGAGCAGCGTGTTCAGATGTTTGGCGGGGTTTCATCAGGTAATTAAGATAGTATTTAAGGGGTACTGTTTTTAATATGTAAATATTGATTTTGGGGTGTGGAGCTGCACTCTGTTTGTTTGTTTGTTTTTTGCTATGACATTGACAAAGGCACAATGTAGTGCCGAAACGTTTGTCTTTTAAGTATTTGATAATAAATTTATATGTTTTAAAGTATATATATACATATATATATACAGTGGGTGAAAAAGTATTTAGTCAGCCACCAATTGTGCAAGTTCTCCCACTTAAGAAGATGAGAGAGGCCTGTAATTTTCATCATAGGTATACCTCAACTATGAGAGACAAAATGTGGAAACAAATCCAGACAATCACATTGTCTGATTTGGAAAGAATTTATTTGAAAATGATGGTGGAAAATAAGTATTTGGTCAATATCAAAAGTTAATCTCAATACTTTGTTATATATCCTTTGTTGGCAATGACAGAGGTCAAACGTTTTCTATAAGTCTTCACAAGGTTGTCACACACTGTTGCTGGTATGTTGGCCCATTCCTGCATGCAGATCTCCTCTAGAGCAGTGATGTATTGGGGCTGTCGCTAGGCAACACAGACTTTCAACTCAGTCCAAAGGTTTTCTATGGGGTTGAGATCTGGAAACTGGCTAGGCCACTCCAGGACCTTGAAATGCTTCTTACGAAGCCACTCCTTCATTGCCTGGGCGGTGTGTTTGGGATCATTGTCATGCTGAAAGACACAGCCACGTTCTATCTTCAATGCCCTTGCTGATGGAAGGAGGTTTGCACTCAAAATCTCAAAATACATGGCCCCATTCATTCTTTCATGTACACGGATCAGTCGTCCTGTTCCCTTTGCAGAGAAACAGCCCCAAAGCATGATGTTGCCACCCCCATGCATCACAGTAGGTATGGTGTTTTCTCTCCTCCAAACACGACAAGTTGTGTTTCTACCAAACAGTTCTACTTTGGTTTCATTTTACCATATGACATTCTCCCAATCCACTTCTGGATCATCCAAATGCTCTCTAGCATACTTCAGACAGGCCCGGACATGTACTGGCTTAAGCAGGGGGACACATCTGGCACTGCAGGATCTGAGTCCCTGGCGGCGTAGTGTGTTAATGATTGTAGCCTTTGTTACATTGGTCCCAGCTCTCTGCAGGTCATTCACTAGGTCCCCCCGTGTGGTTCTGGGATGTTTGCTCACCGTTCTTGTAATTGACCCCACGGGTGAGATCTTACGTGGAGCCCCAGATCGAGGGAGATTATCAGTGGTCTTGTATGTCTTCTATTTTCTAATTATTTCTCCCACAGTTGATTTCTTCACACCAAGTTGCTTGCCTATTGCAAATTCAATCTTCCCAGCCTGGTGCAGGTCTACAATTTTGTTTCTGGTGTCCTTCGGAAGCTCTTTGATCTTCACCATAGTGGAGTTTGGAGTGTGACTGTTTGAGGTTGTGGACAGGTGTCTTTTATACTGATAACAAGTTCAAACAGGTGCCATTAATACAGGTAATGAGTGGAGGACAGAGGAGCCTCTTAAAGAAGAAGATACAGGTCTGTGAGAGCCAGAAATCTTGCTTGTTTGTAGGAGACCAAATACTTATTTTCCACCATAATTTGCAAATAAATTCTTTCCAAATCAGATAATGTGATTGTCTGGATTTGTTTCCACATTTTGTCTCTCATAGTTGAGGTATACCTATGATGAAAATTACAGGCCTCTCTCATCTTCTTAAGTGGGAGAACTTGCACAATTGGTGGCTGACTAAATACTTTTTTCCCCCACTGTATATATATATATATATATATATATATATATATATATATATATATATATATATATATATATTGAGAGAGAGAGAGAGAGAGAGAGAGAGAGAAAGAGGAGGAGAAAGAGAGATTTAAAAATTAAAAGAACATACGCCTAGATTACGAGTTTTGTTGGTAAAGACCTGTGGTGCTAACAAGCCTTTTTTTTTCCAGCGCTCCCTTAAGACAACGCTGGTATTACGAGTTTTCTGAATGGCTGCGTTAGCCTCAGAAAAGGGAGCGTTGAACCAAATTTAGCTCCACTTCAATTCTCAATACTAGTGTTGCCTACGGTAGCGGTAAGCTGGAAAAATGTGCTTGTGCACTATTTCCCCATAGGATACAATGGGGCTGAGCTGGCTGAAAAAAAACCTAACACCTGCAAAAAAGCAGCGTTCAGCTACTAACGCAGCCCCATTGTTTCCAATGGGGAAACACTTTCTAAGTCTACACCTTACACCCTAACATGAACCCCGAGTCTAAACACCCCTAACCTTATACTTATTAACCTCTAATCTGCCGCCCCTGCTATCGCTGACACCTACATTATATTATTCACCCCTAATCTGCCGCTCCGGACACCGCCGCAACCTACATTATAGCTACCTGAATAGCTACCTGAATCATGAAATAATTTATTGGGGTTTGGTGTCTCTTTAAGTGCATCCATACATATTATACAACATTTTTTAACAGAAAAATAGGCCCTTGTAGTGATGTCCTGTATGGGTATATAAAATAAAATAAATATGAATTAGATACTGAGAAATTAAAAAAACAAAAACTTTTTGGACTTTTCTTTATAACCATTTCTACATACATATTCTAGCTGAAGAAAAATACCTCTAACTAAATCCATTATGTTGTCATGATGTTAGGAATACTCCATATGTCCTTGTTTCCATGTAATTTATAGCAAATATAGGCTAAATACTACAAAGATGGAATATATATAACGTATTTCCACAAAGCAGGCACTCACTGGACTTTACTTTAAAACATATAAATTTATTATCAAATACTTAAAAGACAAACGTTTCGGCACTACATTGTGCCTTTGTCAATGTCATAGCAAAAAACAAACAAACAAACAGAGTGCAGCTCCACACCCCAAAATCAATATTTACATATTAAAAACAGTACCCCTTAAATACTATCTT